>NW_025336347.1:7370944-7745196 GCF_004798865.1 Varanus komodoensis
AAGAAAGAAAGAAAGAAAGAAAGAAAGAAAGAAAGAAAGAAAGAAAGAAAGAAAGAAAGAAAGAAAGATTAATAATCACTATTCAGGTTTTGTTTTATGCATCCTGCTTCTTTGTGCTTACAGTATTCCCCTTGGGAATGAGAACCAATAAGTCCTCCACAGGGGTTGAAAGACAAGCTAAGGAATTGGCCAAATATTGTGTAATGTGTTAACACAGAGCTGTGGGAAAGAAGTTAATTAAAGACCACATCTGTCCTTTGGGGAAGCTCATATATTAGCATCACCAGATAACAGTGTGCTATTGTAGAAAATTTCTCTCCTTAGCAATGGCAGCTGTGTCCACCATTTAGAAAGCATGTGGGCCCTTGTGACCACAAGTATAAATGTAATTCTTCCTTTCAGGAAAATAATTTTGCATGGACAGATTAATAAGAGCGCTGCCCTTTTGGTAGCTGGTACTGGTGCTTTGTTTAGGGTCAGAAAATGGCAGCTACCTTTCTGGCTCTACTAAGCTGATAGAAAGCCATATAGCTGTACATAATTCACCTGATGCGATGCAGCTAACTGGGTGAGGCTTTTAATTCAGCCTCTGGATATTCTGCTTGTCCATAGGTCAGTGGCAGAGCAGCTGCTTTGCATGCAGAAGGACCCATGTTCAATTCCCACATAGAAACATAGAAACAGAGCCAGTCAGAAGGGGTCTCCCGGGCCATCTAGTCTGACCCCCAGCTCCAGCCGGCTCCGCTCATGACATGCCCAGCATGTGCCTGTCCAGGTAGGGCTGGGAAAGGCCCTTGTCTGAAATGCTGGAGAGTCACTGATAGGATATCACAATGAACGCTAGAATATCATCTACAACATAATTCTGCATCAGAGCTCCAGCCTGACCCTCATTCAGAATTCAGGCCTGATTGGTGGGAGATTCAAGGCAGAGAAGAGGACATGCTTCTTCACGTACTGCATGCTTAAACTCTGGTCCACAAGATAGTAGCAGCTGTAAGGAAATTAGGAAATTATTAGGAATTTCCACGGGCTCAGCTCAGTCGATGGACCAGACCAATCCCTTCTCATGGCACACAGGCAGGACTGAGAGTACTGGAAAAAATGAAAATGGGGTATTATGATGGCAGGTTAAAGTTGCAGATATTTCCTGAGCATCTGTAGACCATGAACCCAACAACATAAAGTCCGATGGAAGCTTCCCTTTCAGGGCTTAGACCAGCTTGGTGGGGGCCATTTTTCTTGGAGGCGTGACAGGAAAATGAATGGTCGAACCTTCCCACCCAGGAAGTGACCAGCCCAGCCACGGCCTGACCCTCATGAGTCACACAGCAGCAACGGCTGCCATTTCAAGATGCTTGAGGTGACATGCTGAGCATCGTGTGTGATTTGAGCCTGCCTCGACCACAGACTGCAGCCTGCCTTCCCCACGCCGGCAGTCCCAGATGCCTGAAGCTTTAAGGCTGTGTTCTTGCCTATGCAACTTAAGAGTAAGTCCCACTGGGCCGAGCAGAACTTACTACTAAGTAAACCTTACACAGTGGTATTCTGGAACCTGCCACCCTTTCCAAGAAACTGCTTCCCGTGAGATCATGGCTTCTTGAGGTGTTGCAGCATTGCCTGCTACTAATCATCAGAGCCACCCCCTTCAGTTCATTTCCCTGCCACCCCATTCCAGTTCTAATTGATTTCTGTTAATTTCCTCCCCTTTATTTCCTCCTTCCCTTTTCTCTAAACCTCTAGCCAAATTAATGCCATTTTTCTTTCTCCTTTTTCTGTTCCGGTATATTCACGTTATTCCCTCCTCCCTCCCAGTTATTTTTTCCCTTTTTTGCCAAACATGTTTCTCTTGGTGCACAGAGCCCTTTGCACATATTCTGTAACATTTATTTAATATCACCATATTGTTTAAATTAAATGCCTTTTTAGAATGTTGGTACTTTGCTAAACCAATACAAATGTTATCTCGGACCTCTGAAGTCTAAATACCAGGGTCCTCCAATGGGCTACCAAGTAGGAATTTGGAAAGAAAGAAAGGGAGGGGGAGGGAGGGAGGGAGAGAGAGGCAGCCCTAGCCTGTCAGATAATCCTCAACAAACCAGTCATTTAATAATGTCAAGTAACCAACCACCGGAAGCCTCTCCGGTGTTTCATGAGGCAGAAAGTCTCCAATGCACGGAACAAGCCCCTTTCTCTACTAAGGGCAGAGATCAGTGAAGGGCAATGGCCCAAAGCAGCAACCCTCTTGCCAAGGAGCACTTTCTGCTGTGGGCAGTCACCTCACAGCCTACCGGGAATGTGCTAACGGCACAATAGAAGGCAAAATACAGGTTCGGCAGAAGGCAGCTGGGTCCCGGCATGAGCGCAGGAGATTATATGCAATATCAAGGCTTCCCAACTTGATGCTGTCCAGCTCTTTTAGACCACAACTCCCATCATTGCTGAACTCTGGCTATGCTGCTTGAGATGGAGAGGAGTTGTAGGCCAAAACATCTGGAAGGCATTAAGTCGAAAAGTCTTTAGCCTCCTTTCTGCAAGGAGCGTGGATTTATGTAACGATGGCCAAAGCAACCCTAAGTTGGACATAGCAGGGGGGCCTGATAAGGTGGATCCACTGCCTCACCCACAGCCCTGCGGCCTCAGGCTGTTCCCCTTCCCCCCCCCCCGCCCCACCCCACCCCACCCCAGGGGGTGGGCTTTGCCATTTGTGGTTTCCCCTCTGGCTGTGGTTTGCCAAAGCTTTCTAGCTGCAAGGGGAAACCCATCACAATCCCGGTCCTGCTGCAGAGGGAACAGAGCGGCTTCCTTGTAGGCTGTCTTCCTGATAAGCATCCCACATTCTCCTGCAATTTAGCAAGGGAAGAAAGCAAGATATGGAACTGCTTGCTTCATACTGGGGGAATGTGTCGTTTCTCTCTTATCGAAGCCATGAGGCCTTTATCCCTATTCTTCAGGGTGAGGATGGATCTGCTCAGGATCCGGAAACTTCTTCTGATTCGCAGGACCGTGGGCATGGGATAGGCACGGGCCTGTTTAAAAGAAATAGCTCATTCCCCTGTGTCTGTTCATATGTACAGGTATGATGCAAGAACAGAAATGGTTCTGAAGAGAATCAGGGCCGTCATGGTGTCACCCCTTGCTTTTAGGGAAAACCGAAGCACAACTGAGCACAATTCCTAATGAAATGAACCCGTGTAAAACTGGGAAAGAGATTCCACCTACCCTGGAGCAGCTGGAAGGGGAATGCTGGAAGTCATAGGGCTTTTCTGTCTGAACATGCATAGGATTTATTTATTTATTTTTCGATTTATATCCTGCCTTTTTCCTACAAAGGGCTCAAGGCAGCTTACATCTCCTCCTCCATCTTATCCCCACAACAACAACCCTAAACGGCTTGGGTCCTGGTTACCTGAAGGAGCGCTTACATCCTTATATGCCCAGCCGCCCCCTGAGATCGGCGGGAGAGGCCCTTCTCCGGGAGCCCTCCATGGAAGAAGTTAGGAGGGTGGTTACTCGGAGGAGGGCTTTCTCAGCGGTGGCGCCTAAGTTATGGAATGCGCTCCCCAGAGAGGTCCGCCTGGCGCCGTCGTTATTTGTTTTTCGGCACCAGGCGAAGACCTTTTTATTTAAGCAGTATTTTAAATGTTAATATTATTGAATTTTATTTGGCCAGGGCGGCTTGTTTTATAGTGTATGTTTTATATTATATATTTGTATTTTATTGTATATATTTTAAAATGTTATTTTAATCTTTTTGTTGTAAGCCGCCCCGAGGCTTCGGCGAATGGGGCGGCATAAAAATGTTTTAATAAATAAATAAATAAATAAACTCTGGTTGGGCTGAGAGCCTGTGACTGGCCCAAAGTCACCCAGTTGGTTCCATGGCTCAGTGGGGACTAGAACCCAGATCATCTGAGTCCCAGTCCCACGCTCTTAACCACCACACCACACTGGTTCACAACCAGAATGCACGTAGGGAGATGGGAGGCTGGCTTTGGTTTCACTGTTGCCTGCTTATTTTGCCCTTAGTTGTAACAAGAAGCCTGCTGGTATTAAATAAGGCTGGCAGATGTCCACTGTCTCAGGCGTGGTCAGTTTTGCACAGAGAAGACATTTCCTCTCATCTAGTGGGCCTGCTCCAACACAGTCCAAGAGGTAGCAAGAGCTAGTGGTTACATCTATCCCTCAAAAGGAATTCTACTTCCCCATTCACTTCCCCAGCTTTCACTTGTAGTACATACAAGTCATGCATAGAATGGATTGAATGTTTGTCTATGCAACTGATCTCTGAGAGCCACACAAGGAGCGTTTCCTTCCTTGATCCTCCACTAGGTGGTGCTGTGCTCTAACAAGTAACACAATCATAAAAGTAAGGAGATGTGTTCTCTTTCACTTTCAGTAATAATACTTTGCTTTTCCCCTCTAAAATACAGCAGAAATGGAAAAAGTAGAACTGAAATGGGATTATCACATTAAAATCTAGAAAACTCATAAATAACTGAATAAGGAATAATGAGGCACATTTCTACCCTCTTGTAGAAATGTTCTCCTTTCCCAAAACTACTTTTTCTGAAGTTGTCCTGGCAGAGAGATTTATTGGACAGCACCAGCCCACTGAGGCATTGAGGTGTCCAGCGCAGATGATGAAAACAGACACAGTGTGTTCACTGTGTGAGACTAAGGGCACAAACCTTGGCATGTTTAGAGGGAAAAGAGGCATCCAATCCACCGTATGCCCTAGCCACCTATGCTGGGAGTTGTAAGCCATTTTTTCTGCCTAAACGTGCATCAGGTTGTGCCGGAAGGAGGCACCCCTTGCATTTCGTTCTGGCAACGCTCCTCGACATTCTTGCAAGGATGAGCTGCAACATGCCTACCAGCCTCATACCCAAGGACTGGCCCTCCTGAGTTGCAAGCACCACCCAGGACTGCTGGGTCTTGCCTCCCATTCTGCTGTAGAAGCACCTTCAGCCACATGGACTTATTGCAAGGGCAGGGAAAGGCCACAGAGGATGGTGTGTCTCACCGATCTGCATCTCCCCTCAACTCTCCACCCATCAAACTGCCCCTTTCCTTCACGCTCCACTTCAAGCCTCTTTCAAGGTTCCAGCAGCAAGTTCAGAAAAGGAGCCACCATGGGCGTTTCCACATTGGCTGGAAGGGCTGCAGAGGAAGTGGAGAAATCCCCTTTTGGATCCGGATGCCCTCCACTCATATCACATCTTTGCCTGTGGCATGGAGGCAACATCTGTGGCCCCTGGGACCCCCTCCTGGGAGCTACAAGATGGTCCTCTAAGCTCTGGATGGCGGTTGCCAGGCACGTGGGAGTCGTCCGTGTTAGATAATTGCCTTGTCCCAGCAAAACAGTCCCACTTCTCTCCCATGGAAATCAGACTTTGAAGAGTTTAACTTGGCAGAATGGCAGTAAACAAAATCTTGATTTTGTTTTGCTCCAACCACTACATATGGTAGGGTGGGGATGATATTCTATATTTAGAATGAAATATCATTCCTGCACATGTTCCTTTCTATTTATTTATCTCAAACACAAAAAGTATATATTTGAGTTTGGACCACCCACATTACAATATAAAGGGCCACTTGTTTACTGAGGGGGTTTTTTAAAATGGTAATAAAAATGGCATGGCCCATTTGCTCAAAATAAAACCGGTGTAAATTTATTCTAGGCAATGCTTTGGAGCGAATGTCTGTATGAATACTGCTATTGTACTCATGTCTTGCTGTCCTGCTATAATGATATTTTTCATAATTATAAACACCCCTTTCCAACAACACTCAGTTCTTGAAAAATAGCTGTATATGAAAGAAATCCTAGGCCCAAAATGATGTTTCATTAAACCCACTAAAGATTTTTTTTATGAGCAGTTCCTTCAAAATTAAACTAGCTGCTTCTTTTCTTGTAAATCGTGTCAGAGATTTTTCAGCCTTTGATGGATGTTTTCACTCTGAGAAACCATTATTATTACTTTTCTTATATAACAATACAGACAACGGGGACCTGTAGTTTATTAGAGCCAATGCTGCATCTGCCACAATTGCCTCAGGCCAGAATACGGGTGCCCAAGCCAAAACTTATTCCTTTCATTTCTGCTCTGTTTATAACTAGCTATACACTCACACAATACGCTTTAAGCTCCTCCACTAAAGACACTCTCAGAGGCAAGTGAGCACTGGCCTCATGCTTCTCTCTCTCCTCCATTCACCCATCTTGTGGCTTAGCTCTCTCCAAAAAGTCCAGGGTGGCAAAGTGGCCAGGACACTGTGGAGGCATCCTCTGTTTGATGGACTGGCTCTCCAGTCACACTTAGAGATAAAGAACCCTAAGGAACCGTAGAAAGGAGAGCTTGGCCCAGGAAGTTATCCATCCAGAATGAACACCTGCACAGCAGACTGACCTGGCAGGCACCCTGGTCGCCTTGTGAATGGTTTTCCCTCCACAGTGTTGCATGCTGTATATTGTGATATTGTGATACCTCTCGAGAGCCAGTATGGTACAATGGTTGGAGTGTTAGCATGGAACTTGGGACTTCCAGGTTCTGGTCCCGCTGGATGATGAAGCTTCGGGCCAGTCACACGCTCTTAGCCTCACCTACTTTTCAGCACAGTTACAAGCATAAAATGGAGAGGTAGAGGAAGTGAATTATGTAAACAGCCTTGAATTCCTTGAAGAAAAAAGGGGGGTATGAATATTGTAACTAAGGATTTATTCATTTATTTAGACAGCTTATATGCCGCCCCCATCACACAAGCCTCGGGGCGGCTTACAATCATTAAAATCCTGCATATAAATACCAAAAAAAATAAAAATTCTGATTGCCTTTCTGTTCAAATTAGTAATAAGAACTTCTAAATTTGCCTTTATATGGGTGTGTGTACTTCTTTCTCCCATGGAAATCAGTGAGACGTTGACGTGTTTAACCTCGCAGGGTTAGCTCACCCTAATCCTTGTCAAATATTTATATTTTTATCTTCCCAACAGTAAAACCAACCCGTTGTGGAGAGCAGCACCCAGAAATTCTCAAGATCTTCTGCAGGGACCTCAGCATAAGCAAATCCATGTGCCAGCTCTTGAAAGGATTACCTTGTTCTTCTCAAGGACATAGCAAAGTGCAAGGCAGGCCTTGGGCTGGCACTTGATCGTAAGATTTATAATGTGAAGGCTGCCTCAATGCATTTCAACCACGGGTGTAGCAAAAACTACTCCGGAAGTCTCACGACCGGCTCCCTCAATGGCTTGGGGCCAGGCTATCTTAGGGAGTGCCTATCGCCACATGCACCTACTGGATCACGGCAGTTGCCCCCTGAGGCCCCCCTCCTCTGTACTCTTCCCCCTAGTGAAGTGACGGGGGAGATGGCAGGCAAGAGGGCCTTTTCCATCATAGCACCCCAACTGTGGAACTCAGTTCCGCTAGAGATCAGGTTGATGTCATCTTTATACTCTTTTAGATACCAACTAAAGATGTCCCTGTTCCACAGTTATTTTGGTGGGTGAATCTGTTGGTTCTGTGATTCTAATGATGGTTTTAACAGTCTTAGAATTATTAATTACTGCTGCCATTTTATAATTTTATGGATTAAGCATGTTTATTTTTTTTACTTTAATGGTTACTTTAATTTAATATGTTTCATCCCATTTCATTTCATTTTAAGATAATTTATTTTTCCTCTTTTATTATTTTATTGATTATTCTATTTATTGATTTTATTGTTATTATTGGTGTTGTTAGAACTGCAGATTTTATTGCATTATTGTATTGATTATGTTGCAGGCCATCCAGAGAGCCTTAAGGCTAATGGGGCGGCATATAAATCAAATAAATAATTAATGACTAATAGATGTAAAATGCCATCGCATCGTCCATTCATGGGCAGTACAGGATGCATAAGGATTCAGGAATGGTGCAGCCCTTTCTCATCCCCTCCTCCGGTTGGCGTTCTGAGGATCGTGACAATGCATCACACCTGAAAGATAGTCAGGAAAGTTCAGGCTAGTGCTGAATCAGGCAGGGAGGCTGCTTCCCAGGACTGGCCATTTCATTTCAAACACACCATTCCAGAGTGGCATCAGCCGTGCTGCTCCCGCTTTGTACTCCCGGATGGGGGCCTCCCCCCTCAGTCATCTTTCTCAGGAGTAGCTTCCCATTAAGGGTTGCCTTTTCCAGGCAGATCCACCTGGTACCTTCACTGCATATATGAGACATCAGCTTATGAACCTCTTCCAGGAGACATTTGATCTTCCGCCTGCTGCTTGATTCTTCCTGCCGGCTCTTGTATAGATTTAATGTTTTAAGCCCTTGATATTTCCACTGGTCTATTTCTGGGTTTGCTTGCTCCTTGGTGGTTGTTTTGTTTCACTTTCATTCTAAAGTGTCCCCAGGGCCTCCGCCAGTTGGGAGTTCGTTAATAAACAAACAAATGACAAGGTTGTTCTCCTCGGACCGTCCCAACTTTGCTGCCCCTTGGCAGCCATAGCCAAATGGTATCGTGAGCACTATCACGTAAACCTTTGCAGAGCAAGGAGAAGGATTCTTTTCATTGCTTTCTTCGGCCTGCACTGAAACAATAGCTCTGTGTGGAACTCTGGAAGCAGACAGACATGTCCTCCATCAATACAATTGGCAGGTTGTTCCGAGTAGGGCAGGATGCCCAGCCCTACCGGGCCCTGCCTGAAACAAACCTAGGCCAGTATCAAATTATGCCATCGAAGCAATCCCCATTGACTGATGCCATTTAAATTCAGACAGTATTGTTCCTGGAAGGGATCCACGATATGCATTCAACACTCATCCGTCAAAGCTAACTTGTCAGAACAAGCCAAATGGATTGGCGTCCCCCATTGAAATGAATGAGGAAGGCATTCTGGGCAGGGATTTCTGGATCATGGTATTCATGTATTATTTATCGAGCCCGCTAACAATACAAGGGGTGCTTATTAAGATTAAGTGGTATGTGACAGTGCTTGGAAATAAACCCAGGACAGACATTTCATTCACTTGTAGTAATTCTTACACTAAGTAAAGAACAGCAAACACAGTTCCAGGGATGTAAATGTTTCTAAGCACTCGGCCCAGAGACACCGAAAGTTTCTGAAAGCTTGCTGGAATGATAATTATAATTCTGTTAAATAATTTGGATAGAAACAAGAGATGAGCAAAGGTGGCTTGAAACAAAGCACATGCACAGTCTCCTGTGCATAAAAAATGATTACAGCCCGTAATGTCTCTGACCCTGGCCTAAGCGACAAAGTTCAAAGGCGATGTGCATTATGTATTTATGACCTGCCTGAATCGTTATTCATTCTGTTTCATTTTACAAGATATATAAAGGCATCATGCTTATTTAGAGAAGCACAGGTGGCAACAACGTTGGCTGTGGCAAATATAACCTGCAATTTGCTTTTCACTATTACAATTTAGCTCATTTGTCATTTGCTTGGCCTTCTGGTTTTAGGACAGGGCAGAGCCCCGTAAATGAAGATTTATAGCACCTATAAATACAGGGAAAGTGCCAACAAGGCACAGGTATCAACTTCAGGCCATAACCAGGAGTGTCCTTTGTACCCTGTAGATGATTGGTGGTGGGGGAGAGGGAACTTCTCTGGGCGATTGGTCCATGAAGGATTTCTCCCCAAAACAGGTAATGCAGCCTTAAACCTATTTGCTCAGATGTAAGTCCCATTAATTAATTACTCCCAAGTAAGTGTACATAGCCACAGATGAAAAATCCAAATTTAACTATATCTAGAATATTGCAGAACAATTAATGCCAAGACAAAAAGATCAGCATTTTTACAGCCATCATCTGATGCTGAAATATTTTGTTTGTTTGCTGCATTTAATGAAAACTTTATTGCAATGGCACCTATAATTTTCTCTCAATTCGTTTGTTCCCCATATCTTCTCTCTGCTATGTATGCTTTATATGGGAGTTCTGAGCCCTGTTCAGGTGACAGGGCCACCTGTCTACCATAAATAAATAAATAAATAAATAAATAAATAAATAAATAAATAAATAAAACCGTTTTATTTTGACAGAATTTTAATTGTTAGCTTGTCTTAAGTAGCATTTTAACTGTGGTTATGCCATTATTGTGGTGCATTTTATACTGGTTTTAATGCTTTTTGCTGTAAGTATTGTTTTATTTTGTATTTTATTCTATTTTGTATTTTGTTTTTGTTTGTTTGTTTGCTGTAACCTTCCCCGAGAGCCTTATGGCTAATGGGGCGGGTTAGAAATTTATTTAATTTAAATTAATACCAATAATACCAACAAAATCAGCATAGCATACGTTAAAGCTTATTTCAACCTTTTAGAATGAGAGGAGTGCCATCAAATTCAGGAAAGCAGCAAATGATTGATTGTGGCGTTGGGGGCGGGAGCCAGGGGCAGGCAGCATAAGCATCTGGGGAACCCCAAGGGGGCAGAGAGGGATCACAAGAGGGCTGGATGTTTACAGTGGATTTCATCTTTACAGTGGATAAAGTTGCACTGCTCTCCTGTCAAAGCACTGATTGCTTGCAGAATTTAACCTTGGAGAGCAAACAAGATTTTCACAGATCTGTGCAGGGACCCTTTGAAAAGACTGCCCCCCAGAGAAGCCCAGAAACCCACTGGGCTACTCCAAAGAATAAAACTTCATTGATTTATGTTCTGGATTCCTTTCTCTCCTTTTCACTATGTAGTTTTGGATGTTATCTAGGTTTGTCTGCACCTGAACAGCAGACAGAATAATCCACAGCCCATTAGTCCCTGTATGATGAGAGATGCTGCATTTTTGTTTCAATCATACTAAACATTTCTAATACATATAAATCAGCATATAAACAATTTATGCAATTCACCGGCTGGGTTCAGACCACACAACAAGCCATGATTTTTTTTTTTTATTATTGTTCAGCTGTCGTTTGGTCTGAACACAGTTGTCATATTTCACCATGGTAAATTCTGTCTTTAGAAACCACAATAAGAAACAATGGTCTGTTCTATGGTTCCTCTGTACAGGCATGGCTTATTGTGCTGTCTGTACTCAGGATCATGGTTTCCATGGTGCTAGTATGCAACTACCATAGAGTCCCCTGGAAAGAGCAGCAACTGCAGGAGCCACTCCAGCTATCCAGCCTCTATGTGCAGACTAATGAAGAAGAAGCAGGCAACATAGGTGAGGAATGATGGGATTGAATTTCAGGAGTGTGGTGAATACCTGCCAACTAAAGGACTGAGCAGGGAGGATGGAAACCACAATGAAGTGAAGCCACTTGATTATTTGTCAGGTAGATGATAGTAAAAAAATCTATGAACCATGGTAACCACAGTGGGTTGCTTGTCATGCTGTGTGAACCCTGCCACGACTTTTGTCCTCTATCTGGAGGTGCATGTCCTCATTTTTGGCAATTTGTTAGATGTCACCTGAAGTCTTTGATAGGCCAAGGGCATTTATCCTCCAAGAAAAGGGGATCATTAATAATTTGCATACATTAAGTTAAATGTATGCAAATTTTAAATTGCCTACTTGTTAATCTTAGAGGAAAGAAGAACAATTAATTAGCCAAGTAGGAAAAAAAAATTGAATCACTGGTCCAGCATTAACACGATTTGAAAGATTCAATGCAAAACAAAAACATAGAAGAGAAGCAGCCCATTTTTATTTCTTTATCTGCTCTGGAATAATTTTTACCAGATGGATACTTCCAGACAAAAGCTTTTCATTTCTGTTTAGGAAGGAATAACCATTAAATCCCAAACCAGGGCAATAATAGATGCTAAGAGATACAATGTCCTATTCAAAAAAGAATTCCATTGCTACCATTTTTTAAATGAGAAAACACACTGTATTGGTTTTCATTAAGAAAAAGCCCTTAGGGACATCATTTTGTTTTGACTAATTTTTCATTTATCAAACTTATGCTTCATTTATTCTTTAATGGTAAGTAGGAGTTTACTCCAAGCTTGTAATTCCTGGTGACTAGCATAAAAATAATATGATAGATCACCTTGCTTATGAGAATCACATTTTATTTTTCATTCTCAGAAATATTGAAAGTGATTTTGCCTGACTTAAGCAAATCAAAATGACATATTAGTTGTTTGCTCCTCAGTTTTAAACAGATTTACTTGATATACTACATTTTTATTTTATTTATTTAGAAAATTTCTAGGCCGCCCCATTCGCCGAAGCCTCGGGGCGGCTTACAAATAATCCCTTTCGTGTCAGCAAAACTTGCTTTCACGTAAGAGTGGCAAGCCTACTTTCCCAGCTATCCTGTGATTTAAATAAATTACAAGCACCCAAGTGACTTATGTATCAGCTAGTGGCTTATTGGGCAGCTGGGCCTATCACAGTGCCATATGCATCCGCGGTACGCTTTGCAGAGACACCATTTTTGTAACTCTTCAAAACCAAATCTAAGCAACACTAAAACATTTTTCTAAATAATTCTGTGTCTGTACCTGTAGCTGTATGTAACTATATTGATTAAAAAGCAAAATGCCACTTAAAAGGGTGTTGTGCTGCCAGTGCTTTTTTTGTAAAAAAAAAAAAAAAAAATGGTGCCAAACTCACATCTTGTTGATCTTTTATTTAAAAAATTATATATTCAGTGCTTAATAGTCTGGCCTTTTTATTAGCAGTACAGGTGGTTGAGAATTAGTAATGTTTTTCATTTTTAAATTTGGGGTCACACTTTTACACTAAAAATTAAAAAAAGATTTTCAATTCACCAACATTTTTTAAAATAAAGAAATTATTTACCTTTTGCATGTAGCCAGTCACTCTACACACACCAACACTGTGCAATGAAACACAGTGGTCGCCGCCCGCAGTAAGCGCTCAGCGCGCGACCACATGACCAATCACAAGCCGAGCAGCGCCATCACAACCAGCGCGAACACACAAGCAGCCCGCATGCACCATTTTAATGATTTTGCTGCCAACCTGCTATGCCCGACAGGGTGATTCAAATTCATGTGGAAAAATCTGTTGAAAAAAGGTGCCGGAACACCATTCCGGTGCGTTCTATGACAAAAAAAGCCCTGTGTGCTGCTATTACACGCATGTGCCCACCTTTGCAGTCACTACCGTTTTCAGAAGAGAGTAAACACCCAGTCCAGTTGTTCAAATACTTATCATTACTGTACCCTGTGCAGCTCTATGACGCTTATGAAACATTGGAGGAGGCCCTGGGCAAGGTGGCCTCTCTCTGCCCCCTCCTCCACTGGGGGGGACACGGTGCACTCACCCCACAGGGCTGTGGGCATCAGAGGCAGCAGCAAGCTGCAGTCTCGGTGGCCTGGGAAATTAGGAATGCTGAAGTACCAGCCCAAAGAGCCCCTTTCTGGATAAACTGCATTTCAAGCCATGCAGCGCTATCGAATGTCTCCCCTCTGAGCAATAGCGGGCCTCCAACATTTGCAAGGTTCCCTCTCTTCTTTTCCAAGGAGAAATTAATGTGACGTTGGCTCCTGGTAGAGTTTTTAAGGTAACACATGAAGACAGTTCATTCTTATGGCTCCGAGCAACATCCGTTTACCTGCTGGTGTCTTGGTCACTGCCTTCACTGTAAAAGCACATTGCGCAGTTCGGAGAGTTTGCATCCCGATATGTCTCCTGTCTGAAGAGCCTTGACAAAATGACTTTGAGCATCGTTGCCAACAGCATTAAAGAGACAAAACAAAGCAGGAGCTTAGACTCCACAGTGTTAGGCAGGAGACAGAGAGAGATGGAAAGCGCTTAGAGAGGGACATGAGCTCCAGCACTTTACACGTATTTATTGTGCCTCCGCTGCTCTTTCTGGTCAAATAGATTTCGGGAAGAATGCAAAGTGCATAAAAGCCCGCTTAACGGAAGACAAGGGAAGTGTGCATTCCACAGGCAGCGGCCCCCGCTTTCAAATTACCTTTAACTCCTGGGCTTCTTTTTCCTTTTCCTTTCTATCTCCTCAGAGGCAGAATTTATCCTTGGGACTGTGGTGGCCAGTTGCAGACTGCAGGCAAGGGGAGGGCATATATCACCAAAGCAGCACACACAAGAGAGCACCGTGCTACATGCCATTAGCATATGCTAATATATGCATACAGGTGCAAATGTGGACCTTATCGTAATGTGTATAGTCGCATAGTCCTTCTTACCATAGTGTGGCAGAAGGCGACCTGTGAGCCTTGCTCAAAGGGCTGCCCAGGTGCCGTTAAAGGGCAGCGGCAAGGTCAGCCCTTCCTCCTTCTGGTTCCAGATCTTTCAAGCAGGACATCTTTGAAATGGAAGACACCTGCAGAACAGAGGACTGTGACCTGGGAGCTCTTCAATAGGAAGGCCATGGCACATGGCTGCTCTGTCTGAGGCCTAATCCTTAAACACTCCCACTATCAGTGTATGCACATAAGTGGCCCGAGTTTTCCAGCTTTGCTTTCGCCGACACAATTCCCCCAAGCAAGCAAACTTGGAGTGAGACCCAAGCTGCTGCTGAGGACTCCCTGCTCCAGAGGAGCCCCCTGAGAAGAGCCTCCTAGGCCTGCCACCCCTCTTCACCATGGCAGCTGCTTGTTCTCTTGCCTTTTCCTCGAAGATGGTGATGAGATGCAGGAACAGGAGATCTCGTGGCTCTCTGCCCATCGAGCAAGCAAGCGGCAGCACCGATGAGGAAGAGGAGAAGGAACAAAGGCAGCTGGTGACAAGGGCACTTCAGGAATTCACAAAGAGAAGCACCCTTGCCCAACAGCCCTGGAGAACCTGTTGCTGGCACTGAGGATATGTGCCAACCTATCCCCATGGTAGTTAAGTAAACTTTTGGTTTGCCAAGGAATCTTATCTGCCTTCAGACCCTGGTTAGGCAGAGGACTGAGCTGATTCTGACTATGGCTAATATCAGAGCAGGCAGAAAGAAGGAATTTACTCAGAGGATGGGCTCCAAGAAAGGAATTATCTCCAGGTTTTTTAAACTATGGTTAAGGGGTCCCCAATGTTCTTTCTGTTTTGGCAGCTAATAGTAGGTGAGTAAAAAACTAGTCCTTTTTTAAATAAAGTGTTTTATGTTGAATTATGACAGGTTTTAATTTGTTGTTATGTGCTGTCAAGTTGCCTCGGTCTTATGGTGACCCTGTGAGTGAACACCCTCCAAAATGTACTGCCCTGGACAGCCCTGCTCAGCTCTTGTAAACTCAAGGCTCTGGCTTCCTTTACGGAGACACGTCAAGCATCGCGCATTTGCTCTTCCTCTTCTTCTTCTGCCTTTAGCTTCCCTCGCTTGGTGGTCTTCGCCAAGTCGCCTTGCCTTCTCTTGAGGCTGTCCAAAGTATGACAGCTTCAGTTTTGTCATTTTTACTTCCACACCTTTTAATACAAAAAGGGTTAAAGGGATACTAGTTGTCCATTAAGCTTATTTTCAAGCTGGGATGTGTTGATAGCAAAACAGTAAAACACAAGCAGGCCGCTACGTTTATCAAAAAGAAAAGGTGAGGAAAGCAGTGGCTGAAAAAGAATAAGCTGGCCCAGCAGTGCTCACCCAAAACATTAATTGCCTTCAGTTGCAACTGGAGGACGCAGGTCTGCCCTACTCGTCTATCTGGGGTGTGTGTTGATCCACACATTCCCTGCAGGACCATTTGCACTTTCCACTAGACAAGTGTCAGCTAAATAAGGGAAAGAGAGCACCCAAGGTCTACAATGAAATTAAATGTGACTGAGAATGGAAATATCAGAAGCAGCTAGGAAAGGCTACATAGCGAGGTAAGTGGGTTTCTGAGAGGCTGGCAAGAAACACAGAAGGTAGGGAAAGGGACACTTAAAAGAACCGTCACTTGAAAAATCAATGAGTGTCAACACAGAGCACTTGCCTGTCTGCCAGCGATACAGCAGTCTCCGATGTGGGGGCCAGGAAGACACATACAGGGGGTTCGATCCGTGCTGCATTTCTCCATCTCTGGAGCTCTTGAGGATGTTACAGTCCCTAGCTGAGCTCCCACGGAGGCAGAGGATCGCCTCCCACAGCCAGGAGAGCAGTGACCTCTTGAAGAGAGATGATGCGCAACCAGTGCAGCTCCTCACGCTTCCGCACGGTACAGCTTTTAGGTCTATATTTTTCCTATAGGGTAAAAAAAGATCACTGGCTTTGTCAGAGGGAACCAATAATAGAAGCAAGATGAAATGAAATCGAGGGCCACTGAGGATCAAAGCCTCTGGTTCCATGATGTGACAAGGATATTCTTGGACATTTTATCTTCTTTGTACAGTCTCCGGGTCACCCTTTGCAAATCCTGGAAGGCGGTTAATCTGAAGCTCGTACTGAGGCTGGCTGTGTTCACATGAACAATGGGGATTTTTCAAAAGCCCTTAACTTTTGTATTTATGAAAAGGAGTATTTTCCAGTGAATGACGAGCAAATTTAATGACCCACCCACCAATACTGCCTTTCATGTACAGGAGCCATAGTCTTCTGGACTAATTTCTTAGCCATTCCCTCAAAAACCATTACATGGAAGGTCAAGGTTTCCCCTCTACCCTTGACTCCCCTGTAGCTTCTTTTCATGTGTAGTTGTACCATGTTCCCACTGTAGTGCCCTAATTTCAACATCCCTAATCATGAGGAAAAAATATGCATGGTCCCAGCATCCCTCTGGGAGCCTTCACTTTTAGCAATGGCTGAAATCAGCCTGCAGAGGAATGCCCAGCCGGGCCGGCACTTCGGCAACTTCACCTGGCACTTTTCCCAATCACCTGGATATGACCAAAGCCTTCTGTGTGCTTCTTTAACCAGAGCTAAACTGAATCCTACCAAAAGGAGTTTCCTTTACTCTCTCTCCCTACAGTTGCCCTCCAAACCCTCTGGAGCAGATGCAGGTGGAAGCTGCAGGAGAGGAAATTTAGCACTGGATCCAGCCCTGCAGTGTCCATGCAAGATTCTCTTTTGCTGTCTTCTGTTGCATTTCTTTTCAGCCTTTTCCTTCCTTTGAGCAGAAGGCAGCAAACAGCAGCCTCCATCCAGGCACTGCCTTGACTCAGGCCTGCTCAGCTTTAGCAAGGCCTATGATTATCATTGTTGATGTGATGAAGAGAAGGATAGCAATGGAGAGGAAAGGGAGAGCTCACCCTGCTGTCTTTGCTCCCTGGGGTTGGGTGCACAGGGCAAACAGCAACACCCTCTCTTCCTCTCCATGTTTTTCTGTGGGACAGCAAAAGGAGCTGTCATCACCCCTCGTTCTAAACAGTTCTGCTCTTCTGCTCCTTTGCCCTTTTGCATAGGGAACAGAACACAAAACAAAGGAACCTTAAAGAGCCATATTCCTGCACGCATCTGCTTTCCAACTCCAACTTCTGCAGCTATTATATTTGTGCATTTGTATATGACACCAGTTCCTGTTTTCAGCTATACCATATTCCTTAGCATGTGCCCCAGATGCGATGAATGTGCTTTACATGTGCTTCCTCATAAACATAAGGCACTCTAGCGTGGATCTCTAGTGCGAGAGTATTTGCTCTCAGATGGACATTCTTTTATGTTATGTTAGTCGTGAAGTCGTGCCCGACCCATCATGGCCCCATGGACAACATTCCTCCAAGCATTCCTGTCCTCCAATTTCCTCTGGTGTCCACCTAAGCTCACACTGACTGTTACAGTAACTCCATCTAGCCATTTCATCCTCTGCCGTCCCCTTCTTTTGCCATCTATTGTTCCCAGCAGTAGGGCCTTCTCCAGTGAGTCCTTCCTTCTCATTAGGTGGCCAAAGTCTTTGAGTTTCATCTTCAGGATCTGGCCTTCTAAAGAGCAGTCAGGGTTGATCTCCTCTAGGACTGAACGGTTCGATCGCCTTGCAGTCCAAGGGACTTGCAGGAATCTTCTCCAGCACCACAATTCAAAGACCTCAATTCTTCGGCGCTCAGCCTTCCTTATGGTCCAACTTTTACAGCCATCCATTGCAACTGGAAAAACCATAGCCTTGATTATATGCACTTTTGTCAACAGGGCGATGTCTCTGCTTTTTAGTATGCTGTCTAGATTTGCCATTGCTTTCCTCCCAAGGAGCAAGCGTCTTTTAATTTCTTGGCTGCAGTCCCCATCTGCGGTGATCTTGGAGCCCAGGAAAATAAAATCTGTCACTACCTCCATTTCTTCCCCATCTATTTGCCAGGAAGTGAGAGGACCGGATGCCATGATCTTAGTTTTCTTAATGTTGAGTTTCAAGCCAACTTTTGTGCTGTCCTCCTTCACCTGCATCAAGAGGCTCTTTAGTTCCTCTTCACTTTCTGTCATTAGAGTGGTATCATCTGCATACCTGAGGTTGTTGATATTTCTCCCAGCAATCTTAATTCCAACTTGTGATTCATCTACCCTGGACATTCTTTAGTCTCTCGCTTTAGGAAATGTTATCATCGATGGGTTTCTTGCTCTTCCCCCATCTGTTTCTGTAGGAGCAATGACTGTTTTGGAAAAAACAGACTAGCAGTGCAATCCCTGCAGGGGCAGACATACACTGCAGTAAACGAGCACAGACAAGCTCGACCTGTCTGCTAAAGTCACCCTGGAAAGTCCTGTGCTTCAGGGCAGGTCAGTGCAAAGCTGCTCTGAGTTACCTGATTGCTACTTGATTGGCTGCTCAGCCTGCGTGTGTGAATTTTTCAAGTCTCCAAATACAGTCGGAACAAGCGGAACAAGTGTGTGTGGCTGTGGGGGAGAGGGGGGAATTATGTGCATATATATAGATGGGAGTGGGGGTGGGGAAGCCTGGCTAGTTATCAGAAGGAATGAATTGCTGAACTTTTAAAATGAACGCTGCTGCAGAAAGATTCCAGTGTTTGCTTTTTGCTGCTATTGTTGTTGCTTTGGGAAGCAATACAGTTTAATTCACTTGGGATAGCATACTATTCTGTGCATTCATGGACAGGTGCGTTCCCTCTGCACCTCCATCAAATCTGAACCCTCCAGAAAAGCATGAGGAGGGGCTGTAGGGAAAAGAGGAAATGAAAAATCACCCCCCCCCCCGCCCACCACTTTATTCATGGAAGTATTGAGAATCCTCTCTGAGGGGAAAGCTACAGATAACAGCCCGAGGCAAATAAAGCCTTGCCTTTTTATTTTAAAAGAGTGCCAGAAGTCCATCTACAAAACAAAAGGACTGATTTTGTTTCTCCTGACTATCTGGCATATGGGGGTGGGGGAGCCTTCAACGCGCCCCTCCTCCTGCAGGGGGTCCAAAGGATGGGGAGGGGGCCGGACAAGCCTCCGTTGCCCGGCCTGCTCAGGAGGCTCCAGCCATGGGCAGCCGGCACCCAGCCAGTATGGCCACTGTGGTGGGCAGCAGTGGGAGCCTCGTCGGGAGCGATGCTCTCTGCTGGATCCCAGCCAGTCTTGGATGCGGAGGGCAGCCTGCTTGGCCGCAAGGGATGCTGGAACCAGGCCTCAGCAGCCACCCGGCGCTGCTGAGCCTGCAGCCCCTGCCCGGCTAATAGGGAACTGCATTGTGTTGACTTTCACATCACGCAGAAAACGGCATCCATAACTCACCAAATTCTCTATCTGTATTAGATAAAAACTTTAATAAATCCAACACGTGGCTGCTATTATTATTATTTCCTCAGAAACCTATGGTGATGGAGTTTTGAATGAATTTGGGCTTCTTCATTTTATTATGGTACACTCGGACAAAAAAACAACAGTCTTGGTGGAAAAAAATTAGTTATCATTATGATTCCTGGTGTACTTACCAAACTACCCCTCAGGCATTTGCTTGTAGTATTTACATTTTTTACTAAATTATCAAGTGAAAATCCAATTGTTCCTAATGACATTCACTCTATGTGTTTCCCATTCTCATATAGGAGAAAGGGTTTATTATCCATTTGGAGTAATTAAAGTGCTGATGTTATATGGAGCCATAAAAACAACTCCATTAAAGCAAGCAGAGTAGCTTTTATCAAAACTACAGCTGGAAAATATTTATTTAAAAAATAAAAGCTAAATTCAGATGAGGAGCTAAAGGTGGATTAAAACAGCAAAACGTGACTCTGAAGTGTTCTTAAACCATGCAAACTGCACAACAAATGCTACTATGCATATTTGTTTCCCACCAAATATCTGAAAACTGTAGAATCAATTTAAGATTATACAGTAGTAAAAGAGTGAGTCGTTCTTGTCGAAAAATAGAAGGCACTTTGATACACATGTCATCTTTGTATTCAGATTCATTTTGTGACTCTGGTTTTCCACTCA
Organism: Varanus komodoensis; assembly: GCF_004798865.1. Lineage (NCBI taxonomy): Eukaryota > Metazoa > Chordata > Lepidosauria > Squamata > Varanidae > Varanus > Varanus komodoensis. The sequence continues at coordinate 7,391,161 of NW_025336347.1, forward strand.
TGTTCCCCTGTGCATCTCCCCTGCCTTTAGAGCCTCAAATTCCATGTAGAATCAGCTTTTGGAGGAGGAAGGCTATTGACCCTGAACCCAGTGATGATGATCCAGGTTTTCAATACAAGATGTTAAAGTTGATCAAAACTGAAATGTAAATTTGGCAAAATCTTTCCCTTTTTTGCTTTTCCCTTTGTAACCTCTAGGTGGCACTGTTCTTAAGGAAAATACTGCAATTGCACAAGTAGGAAAATACTTTTCTTTCACTTTCAGAAATAATCCTCTCTTTTCCCTGCTCCAAAAGAACTCTATGAACATGCACTGGGGGGAAAAAATGGAGAATCATACTGTCAGCTAGAGAACCCATAACACCTGTGAGGAAGGAATTATTAGTGCACTATAATGCTTCATGTAGAAGAGCTCTAAGTCACCTGTAAAAATAAATGCACCTGGATTCTCTGGGTACTCTCAGAGCATGGACGTCAGAGACAGAGCCAATGGACATGGTTTTGCTATCCTTCCATGAGTGAGTAATGACCCAGAGTGTATCTGTGTGAGGCAGAATTCCTAATCAGTCAAGATTCCCCTTAAGAGGAAGAGCTCTGCACACTCTCTGGAGCTGTGACCATCAATTGGGACAGGGCTTTGCACTGTGGTCTTGCGGCACCCCCCCCCACATATTCTTTTCACCTTTGGGGAGAGGGCTTTTAAACCCCCACCCCCACTACAGAAAGCGAACTAAAGTTTGGAGGGAGAAAAGCAGGCAGAATTAGGAAAAGAAGGAATTCTGAGACACTTTGATGAACATGTACTATAGGATACAAGAGAAAAAGATAGTTAATGGACAGTTAGTTGAAAGACAATCTGTTAAAAATAAATTTTAATTCAAAGTTATGGAATGCGCTCCCCAGAGAGGTCCGTTATTTGTTTTTCGGCGCCAGGCGAAGACCTTTTTATTTAAGCGGCATTTTAAATGTTAATATCATTGAATTTTATCTTGCCAGGGTGGCTTATTTTATATTGTATGTTCGTATTTTATTCTAATGTTTACATTTTAATTATAATTATTTAATTTATTGTTGTAAGCCGCCCCGAGGCTTCGGCGAATGGGGCGGCATAAAAATGTTTTAATAAATAAATAAATAAATAAATTACTTTTGCCATTAATGACCTGGTGTGGCCTAAATTGTGTGTATGTGCATGTGTGTATCTATAAAACAGTGGTCTTCAGACTGATTTGAATTTTGCGCCTCTGTTTTAAATCAAGTTCTGTCAAAAACATCAGCCTAGCCCCTTTTCTCTCTGATGTACAGTGTGATAATTGGAAGACAATTATGTTAAAAACAACCCTGACTAATAAACAGATTGATCTTGTTTGAACCAGCTTGTAAACCCTAATGTGATATTAATTTGATAAGTTTATAGATGGTATATAAATTCTGGATGAAAAAGCATCATCTGTATCCCCACTCATTTCAATGGGGCCAAGGTGTAGCGTATGTTTGTTTACCAAGATCTGTTCCTTGCCCCCATATCCACAATTTCAATTTATTTTCATCTTCACTATGGAACAATATCCGATGTTTAATGGCGAATTTCATGGTGCATATTACACTGTCCAAATTGCATCACTAATTATCTCCTTAATTTATATGAAGTTTTGCTTCTATAAAGCAAATTATTTGCATATACATTAGTCACAGCATGCCTTTCTCCAGGACTGCTGAAAGTAGCACACATTAACTCCCAATAATAGTCAGTCCAAAGGGAAAAGCCAATGGGAATGTCTCCATTACAGCTTTTCACAGTGTCTTGCTCAAATGGGTCTCCTTCTTATCCTCTAAGTGGAAAGAGAACTGAAGTCATAAACAGGTAATAGGCTTGTCCTTTTTATGAGCTTCGTTTTTCTGTAATACGCAGTTTGCTCATCATTTGCAAACCTTTGAAGCTTTCAGAAGGATGTGGTACAATGGCAATATATATATTACAATATGCACAGACACCATTCAAAGCCATTTTTCAAAATAATTTGGTCTTCATTGGATGCTTCTTCCAGAGGATCTTCTGTGTCCTTAGGACAGATCAGTGAAGTGATATGCCTATGAAGAGCTTTCTAGAAGGAAATGTTGCCTCACGTCATCTGATCTCATCACTCGCTGAAACTAGCAAACCTGAATTCATTTTGATTTGTCAGCTGTAACTCAGGGTCCATCCATCTCCCTTCTGACATTTAGGAATCCTGAGAAACAAGTGGGACATGCCACAAAAACTGGCAACGTGAAATGCCTCTGTTCAGGATGTTAGCTAGCTATAACTTTTTCTAGAATAATCCATCCCTCTTCTTCCTGGAGATCCAATCTTCTCCAGTCGTCCTTTAACCATCAAAAGTATGCTCTGTCCTTATTAAGCTGCTTGGAAGTTCCTCCCCGTTAAGGGTCTTCTTTTCCTTTATTTGATTCTGCAACTCTTCAGATTTCTCCAAGGCTCTTTTTTGTGGTTGCGTGTTACCTTTTTGCTTAGACAAAGGTTTGCTGGCAGTTACAGAATAGGTTTGCTGTCAGTATGCAAGTTATTTGAGGTTTCTGTTTTGATGCAGGAAGGGAAATACTTGTGTATGCCGCTAATTTATCCCATATGTTCCCTTGGAAAAGCTCTTAAACAAATTTCTGTTTCTTAAAATTGAGAGATGGTTCAAAGAACAGTTTGGGAGTTCTGGACTACAATCCGTGGAGTGGAAACGCCACTTTCTCAACTGCACATGCAAAAAAGTGTGACTATTTCCCTAACTTCCTGTCATAAAAATAACATCCTATTATTAAAAGAAAAACATGAGCAGGTTTTTGTCAGAAGGTACATTTTATTGGTTTTGTCTTGATGGAATTTTTTTTCTTATCATCTAGCATTCTAATTTTCTTCTTTGTGTACAAGCAGCAGAAGGTGTACCCAGTCCTGGCACCCTGATGTGTGTATCTATATTACTAAGAACAAGAACTTGAAAAACAGCCATAACCACTGGGATGCATGCACCTGATTCCAGTCTGCAGTGCTAGATCTCAATGAATAAGTTTTTCCTCTCTTAGTTCCCTGATTGCTCCATGTAGGCTAGTGTTCCCCCACTAACACCAACTTCGTAACAAACTCCACAGTTTGTGTGCTGTGTGACAAATTACTCTGTTGGATCAAACCAAGCCTACCTGACAAAGCTAAGTTCCATCATATGAGGGGGGAACGCTCTGTCAGACCCCAGCAGTTAGATCAGTAATTCTTGGAATGTGAAGACAGGCCTTCCTATTCTGGGTCACTTATTCCAAGAGAAGGATCCAACATATTCGTAGATCAACATAACTTGGGGGAAAGACATGTTTTTACTCCATTCTGTTTGCTCCCATTTAGCCCACTATTCTATGAGCAGTCCGAATGGCATTTTTCTGAAGCGCAACCTACAAACAACACGGAGAGCGTGAAGGATCCATTCCTTGAATGTGTTTGCTGACACCAGGAAGCAGTGAGGAAATTCTGTTTCTGAGTGCTTCCCCACTAAATTCTTATCCTTACAGCCCTCAAATCCCCCATCGGTAACAGGATTCAAGATGGTCTTGACATCATGGTCTTGATGAAGAGCTGTGGCAAAACAAACAAAATGAACTTCAGCAGAGATAAATACAAGTTCTGCATTTTAGGGGGAAAGAAGCAGTTGTACATCCAGCAGTGTGTAAAGAGAATCCAGCGGTTAGAAGACAATGACCTGAGTGCAAGTCAGCCACAAAGTGCAGCCCTTTAAAAGGCTGATGCAATTCTGGCTTTATGAACCCATAGTAACCAGGGTACAACGTCTTTGTATGGCTTTTTTTTTTGCTTTGCCCAGATCTTGCGTACTGGTACACGTTCTGGGAACCACCGCTTAAGAAGGATGGTGACAAATATGCAAGTGACCAGAAGAGGGTGACAGAGTTGTGGAGATCAAGTCCAATGAGGAAATGCTGAAGGATATCTTTAGCCTAGAGCAGAGGTGATTTTAAAAACTGATATGATGGCCATCTTCAAATATTTCACTGACTGTCAGAAGAGGGAGTCGATCCATTTGTTTGTTTGTTTCATTTCAGAGGATAGGACCCAAACCAGTGGATTAAAATCAGAAGAAAGGGAATTTTGAGGGAAGAACTTCGATGTGTATGAAGTACTTGGTGGTGGAGCAGACTGGTGTACTCACCATAACTAGACGCTTTTAAGCAGAAGCTGGAAGGACACCCATCAGAGCCTTAGGAGGGGATTTCGTGCACCAGTGAGGGGCCAGACCTAGATTGTCTTCCAGGTACCTTTCAGCAGATGCTATTTATAGCACTGTCCCCACCGAGTGGAAATACTGGTGGGCAGCTAATTCTCCGTCCTCCTCCTCAGGTGACCTCACCCTGTGTCCATCCAAGCTGGGTGGGTTTTCAAAGGGAATTGTGCAAATCATGGAGGAGAGGGCTGTTCCTGGCTACTGGTCATAGCAGCTGTGTACTACCTCTGGGAACAGGGATGGTATTCCTGCCAGTAACCCATCACTAGGGGACATGAGCAGGAGGGGGATGCTGCACTCGTGTTGTTGTTGCTGTTCTGGTTGCTGTATTTCTATATTGCCCAGTGAGCCAAATCTCTCTGGGCAGTTGTGGGCATCGCACGGGCAACTGCTTGGCTGCTGTGCAGAGGGAATGCTGGGCTAGATAGGCCTCTGGTCTGGGCTGAATTGGCAGGGCTCCTGTGTTCTTCCAAAGCATTTGCTCATCTTGCAGTGTTTAGCAAACAGTGAAGATGACTCTGATGTGATAGATTCATATGATAGTTTCAAAAAATCCCAGTAAGATCTGTCCACCTGAACATCAGAAGCTTGTGAAATCTGAGCAAATGTTGGAAACCACAAAGTGGAAGAGGGGAGAAATGCAATAATAGTCCCAAAGAGAAGTCTCTAGTATCAAATATTCTGTACTTGTAACTGCATGTGGATGTACCAGAATCTTCTTTTCTGAATCACCAAAAAAGGTCCAAACAGGATTCAGAAGCAGCAGTTCCCCTCCCCCACATTTCCTATTCCACAGTCTTTAGAATTATCCTGAAAACCTCATTTAATACTTCTTTTTGTTTGTTTCCTTTCTTTTTTTAATGGGTTTTAGTTTCTGGGGTTTGCCATAAGATGCAGCTTCAGGAAGAGAAGGGGAAAGCAAACACCCTTGTTCTTAAGCCAGAAATAAAAATCACACCTGCTTTTTGCCTGAAATGCTCAGCATGCTATGGCTGGTAACACTACTTAGGAACATAACTGCTCAAATTATTTGCTATAATGGCACTGCTTTATGGTTCCCAGCAGAATTGGAAATGCTGAATGTTGCAGTCTTGCCAAGGAAGGATATGCTGGGATGGTGCTTATGTAAAAATTCACTGTGCCTCGGCCACCAAGGGAATTGTTCCCTCCTGTGATAATGCAAAGCATAAAACATGTTGAATTTTAAGGCTGCAAAATAAAACCTGCACGAATAAATGATTATTTATATAAAATGCACAGTCAGAACATCTGCTGCATGAAGATCCATGGAACTTAACCCTTCCAGAACATCTACCTTTTTTACTGTTTTAATGCAAAGTTGTAACATGGTTGAGGTGGAGGTGGATAATTTTGATTAGCAATCCGATCTGAACTTTAAGAAAGCCGTTCCATTCATGTGCCGGGGCTTCCGTGCTCCTGCTTACCCAAGTACCTCCCAGAAAACCTATATAAAACCTATACAACCTGTATAAAACTCTGCTCATTACTCTTTGACTCGCAGACTTGCATGCTGGCCTTCCCTATTTAGGGAATGTCTATTGAAAATATCAGCGCCAAGAAGCACATGCAGCCAGAGCGGTGCGCTTAGGAACTTTTAGACCTAGACCTTCTGGTCCACTGCAGGGGAGGGTGGCTTCCAACGACCATGTCGACCACTGGCCTCTGAAGCAGACGACTAGCGTTCCTCTTCTCCCTGCCTGCCCTGTTACAGCAAACAAGCGCCCACCGAGACACCTACCTTGATCAAAACAAAATACGCTGAGCATTAGTAGCTAGCTTGTGCAGGCAGCATCGTGAATTGTGGGAATAAGGCAGGGTTGGCATGTGCTGCCCTGCTTTCCTGGAAACAAGGGTCATTGGGTTGTAGAAAAGGGTAATGTGTATCTCTAAGGTCAAGTAACAAAATGAACTGGTCTAAAGATGCACACGCCTGGTCAGCAAGCCCAGCTTTAACACATTTTTACTGGGGGGGGGGGCGGTTGCCCACCCTGGGAGGCCCCTCACATGCCCACATGGGGTCTGTCTGTGGGTCCTCCCACCCCTCTCTGGGTGGCCACGTGGGCAGGCTGAGCGACACAGCCCTGGACGGCATGCCCAGTTGTAGCTGCTGCTCTGCACATCCAGGAGGTCAAGTGACCGAAATAAAAATGAATGTACATCCGTATTTGGGCATCTTAAATATTTGATTTAAAATATGGGAAACAAGCAGTGCCCTGGCTGCAGGGAACAAATCCAACCAGAGAGGGTTTCTGCCTGCAGTTCAAGTGCTTGCCTTCAGGCAGCTCACAGGCATCTGCATCCCCCTCTCAAATGCAGCCACACGCAGTGGCTCCAAACGCTTTCGAAGCTCCCTTCCATTTGCTGGGACGTGGCACTTTCCCAGACTCTAATGCGAGTTGCATTCCAAGGCAGGCAAGAAGTTCCCAAAAACGATAAAGCAATCTTAGTAAATCCCTGACTGTCATCAAGTTACGTTCTAGGCAAATGAGTAGCAATAGTCCATATCCATAATTGGAGATAACAAAATTCACTTTTTTACACATTTGGATTTGGATTAGGGATTTATGAGAAGTTTGTTTTCAAGCAGAATTTACCCATTACCACTTCCCAGACTCAAGCAGAGACTCAAACGTAATCTGTGGTCAGCATTTATCCATTTCTCAGTTTACAATGCAATCTGAGCACCAAAAAGCAATCCATTCAGAAATGTGTGTTTGAAAAAAAATGCATGAAAAGGAGCATAAACATGGTTTAATCAATGGCATAAAAATGCATTCTTTTCAAAAAGTATACAATAGGGGTGTGCATTTAGAAAAACTGCACTGAAATACACATTAACTTTCATGCAAACAATAGCAAGCAAGCAAGCAAAAAGCTTGTAATCTGATATGGATATAAACAGTGCTTTTTTTGTCATAGAACAGAGTTCTGGCACCTTTTTTCGACAGATTTTCCAAGTTTTAAAAGTAACTTTTGAAAATTGATGTTTGGTCCACATGGATTTGAATCGCCCTGTCAAGCGTAGCAGGTCGGCGGTAAAATCATTAAAACGGTGCATGCGGGCTGCTTGTGTGTCGAATCCGATGCATGCGTACTTCGCCCGCACTGGTTGTGATGGTGCTGCTCGGCTTGTGGCACTGCTCGGTTTGTGATTGGTTGTGTGGTTGTGCGCTGAGTGCTTACCGTGTGTGGCGACCGTTATGTTTCATTACACAACTGATGTGTGTGGGTGTGTGTACAGTGATTGACTACATGCAAAAGGTAAATAATTTCATGAGTTCCGGCACTTTTTTCTTACAAAAAAAGGCACTGGACATAAATAAGAATAGACTTCAAGGTGAAAAGTGGAGAATCTGAGCAAGCTCAAGTTTTACTTACTCTGTTTACTGTCACAAAATAAGTTCCTTTTGTAATTTGTATGTCCAAAGCCTGCAAGTTAACCAGTTAATCAAACACTCATCTTTAGGAAGGGTCATTGTAGTTCACATACATACATACATACATACATACATACATAAATTTAGCTACAGTAAGCAGCATTTGATCAGTTGGCATTCTGAGTGGCCGTTGCCTTCTTGTCCTGCCCGGAGAGTTTTTGCAAGCCCATCTAGTTGGCCACAGACAGAGGCTTGAATGGACTTTGCCTAATCTAGTCGGGTTCTGGACCTCTCCTTGCCATGCCTGATATTTTTTAACTATCAGCTAACTCTCTGAACTCCATTTATACTATTGTTTTAATCAAATACTAACAAATAATAGTTCAGTGAATGCAAGATTTAGTGCAAAGCATAAAAAATAAAGCAACAATAAAATCATGCACATAACAGAAAGAAAGGGGGAAAAAAACCCTAAACTCGAGCTGTCATATTTTTCTAATGTCAATTTCTTCTTCCTGACTCCCTTAACCAAAATGCAATAAATTACCATTATTGGTAAACATTTGCATTCAGTCCTGCAAAGCAGAGATACTGATAACAAACATAACTCTCCCCTGTCAAAACAACATCTCCATCTTAAAGACATTATTTATCATGTGTGACTTTCAGGAGGTTTACAAGCAGCATCTGCAGAAGCTAATTTAGGGGAACACCTTCGTTCTGACCTCAGGGGCTTTTGGTAGGGAAAAGTAAAACAAATTAGAACTCAGATATTCACAAACATACTGGATAAAATCAATAGCTTTAATTTTCACATTTAAGCCCACAATTTCCATCTGACAGGCTCAGCAGGTTTTAATGGACACAATTTACTTTTACTGTTTTAATTGTTTTTAGTCAATCACTTTTATTGCTTCCCTGCATCTGACTAAACAAATTAATAGAGCCATGTTCATAAATGATTACTTTGTAAAACTGCTTGATACATGCATTCGACAATTTCACCTTCAATTCCTGCCAGCATTGGTAATATTTATACCAATAGGTATCTTTATCATATTTTAGAAATTAAAAACACCAGAGAGACCCAACAGGTTAAAACTAGGCAGACGCCAGTGACCCTCCATTGGAAAGACCTTACAGAAGCATCTATGTTTAATAGCCAGAAGGCCACTGTGGCCACTTACGATGGCAACATGAGTTTCTATTCCTTGCTCAGCGTGTCTTTCTGGGTGGCTGTGAACTTTCAGTGCTCAGCATTACCCTGGACAGCACATGGATTTTTGATGAGCTAATTGAGTTCTCAGCCTGGATGTCTACTGATGGATTTTAGATTTTACATTTGAAAATATAGATTTGCTTTAAATAAAACACATTGTGACACAGCGTTCTTGGGTTCCATCATTAAAAGACAATCAACAAAGAAGTCCAGCTTCCTTGTATCCTGTCGCTTGTCAACTGCTCAGCTGCTCAATATAGTGGATAATGGCCATCTCCATTTAATTGCTACCAGCAAATCCTTTTCCTCCATTTTATTGCTGTCCCCATTTCCTAGCTTAGTGGAAGAGAGAATAACATTCAGAGCCTGTGGTGCTTGCCCGACAAAGAGGATGTTAAGGGTATAGCTTTGTCTGGCGTAAAGGATAAGACATATGGAGAAATAAAAGATTTTATTGGGCCCTAGCAAAGCTCAACCGGAGTTGAATGCCCTTTATAGTGGCCTTCCCCAACCTTGTTCCTTCCAGACACATTTGAACTGCAACACCCAGAACTCCCAGTCAGTAGTCCTGCTGGATGGGAATTTTGGGAGTTGTAATCAAAATGCCTCTGTAGGCCACCAAGTTGGGGAAGGCTGCTCTATAGGATCCACTGGCCAGCCTTGATTGTAGGAATCAGCCCAGGATCATCTAAAGCAGGAACTTGTAGCCATCCAGGTGTGTTAGACTACATCTCCCATCAGCCCTAACCAGCAGAACCAATAGGAAGGAATTCGGAAAGTTATGTGCCTAAACATCTGCAGAGCCAGAAATTGCTCAGCCCTCTCACTAAGCTGCTGCTACTTGTATTGCAACCGTTCACCACAAGGGGCAAATCTGCACAAATCTGGGCTTTGCGATATTTATTTATTTTATTTATTTATTTGGGAAACTTGTATGCCGCCCCATTCACGTGAGCCTCGGGCAATATCTACCCAACCAAATTCTACAAAATTAGCCAGATCACTGGAGCCGCTCCAGCTGCCTTGCCCTGCATCCCACTCTGCTGACGTGTCCCAGTTGCCTGGCTGTGCAGACCTGATTCCCGGCCCAATGAGGTGACGGGTCTGTTTACAATCCAATGGCAAAGGGAGGAGGAATCCATGAAGCTGCAGTCCTCACACCTCCTGCTGAGCTATTGCTATGAGACCGGCCACTGCCTGACTGAGTTGCTTCTCGCTCCTTTGCTCTTAGTCTCCAGCAGCCTTGGTTTGCCTAGAGAGAGCACCTGCACATCTCACCAGAAGATACCTTCAGCTGCTACAAGCCATCTGCACATCTTGTCTTCATAAGTAATTTTTGCACAAGCCATCAGCGTGCTAATTTTCAGAGCATATTATAACAGCTCTTAAGGAGAAGCTTGCTTGGAATCTCACGTTTCCATGGCACCACCCAGGAGAGATGGTGCAAGTTTAGTGGGAATGGTTGTGTGCGAAACAAACAAGAAGCCTCAAGCCACCCATGTCAATAAGTTCCCTTTGGCCACAGCCTAGACAGGCATCCTTAAGCCCACCAGGAGGAATGAAGTGTGCTGGATCATGGCCCGTGCAGCTTCCCGATGCGTATGTCTGAGCGCTAGGACTAGGTAGGAGCAGGGTGGTTGGCTTTGTCATTAAGCCAGGGGCTCGTGCGTGAGCAGAGCCTCCAGGCGTGTGAGCTTGAAGCTTTAAAATACTTTCAGGGCCCGCTTCATGCAGTCTCCTGCTCCCTGCTGAATGCATGTATCCAGAAGGAAGTGCTGCGGCTTGTTGCTAGAAACAGTGCGCAGCAGCCGGTAAGGGGGGATCAATGGGCTTGCCGCCAGCTGCAGCAAAGCACCATGTGGCGCCACCCTTATGCATACTCCCAGCAGTCATTGCCTGCAATGGTGCATCCCCGTGAACAAAAACATGAATAAAAACACTGGCAGGGCACTCCAGGCTGCACTTCGGCGGCAGCAGTCGGGCGAAGGTGCACGCTCGGCCTCGCGGTGCCGTCCCCAACCCGCGGGGCACCAAACGCGTTTGCACTTCGCAGGAGCTGCTGGAGCCAAGGCAGGAGCGTGGCTCCCACGAAAAGGCGCGTGGTCAGGGCCAGCCACAGGCGTTTTGCCACCCGTGGACCAGACAGGGACCTTTCATTAGGCCACATGCAGAAGCTCACTGGACCGGCGCTTGTATGCTGCTCTAAAGCCGGCAAAGGAGTGGCATCCTCCGCTTCCTCTGTCAGCAACATGGCCACACCACCCTCCCTGCGAAGACCTGAAGAACTGCACGTGCCCCGCTGGATCGGGGCCTGGCCGGTGCGGCGTCTCCTCCCATCATCTCCTCTCCTCTCCGGGATTCCTCTTGTCCTCCCCTCCCCCACGTCTGCTCTTGGCACGCTCAGGATGCTAAATCATTACAACCGAGGGAGAAGGAGGTGAAGACCGAGGAGAGGCTGGCCGGGGAAGGCAGAAGCGAATTGTCCATCAACTCGGCATGGAGGAGGTCGGTGCAGCCCATCTCTCTGAGCACCAGGCACTTCTCTTGGTAAACATGCTGAAGAGGCGATCCCGCCCGTGCCCCCAAATATATACAAAATGCACAGGTGGTTCTTTTTTTTTAAATCCCCTCAAAACCTGCCATTGAATGTAAACAAACCTTCCCACTACTTAATGATGTGAATTACTCTTGATTAAACAAGTATTTGCCTCTGAAATATATTCCACCTTTTTTTAGTGCCTGAATACACACAGCTGTTCAAAAGCAAAAACAACCCGTGTCCCTTTCCCTTTTTTTTAAGCAAGTGATGGTACTTGGTGCGTGCTAAAATGTCAAGTGGAGAGGAGGAGTTTGCCTTGGGTAGCATCTCTTCTGAAAATGTTTCTGGCTAAGGCCCCTCAGTAACAACAGAAAAATCAAATCAACCTGTAATACATAGATCTTCACACTTTGACTGTGTAAACCTCAGAACCAGTACATGCCGTGCAATTTAAGTGCAGATGTAGCTTCTCTTTTTCGTAAATTAAAAAAAAAGAATCAAACCCAAACCCCACCAGAATATTCAAGTATTTCCATAGTGCCGCCATACAAATCAGTTGAACCACTCAAGAATATTCCAGCTTAAGCTTTAAGCACAGCGAAGGAGAAGCTGTGCTGCAAAAGAAACACCATCTTTCCACAAAAGGAAATCCCTTTAGCGTTCTTTGAGAGTAACAGCAAACATGTGGAGAGGGGTGACCGAATCGAGGTTGTTTGCTTGGACTTCCAAAGAACCTTTAACAAAGTCGCTCATCTAAGACTCCTGAGAAAACTTAGCAGTCATGGAGGGAAACCCTTTTACATCTCAGTGCTGCATTAAAGAACAGAAAACAAAGAGTAGGAATATATAGTAAATTCTGTGAGTAGAGGGATGAAAGCAATTGGTTGCATTGTGAAGAGAAGGCTGGACAAGATGGGCCTTTGGCCTGATCCAGAACTGTGCTTCTTGCATTGCTGGGAGACCCAGAAAGAGCTGTCTGTATTTTTTTTAGCACTGTGTGCACGATCCTTATTTTGGTAGCAGGCAGGGCTTTCCCTTGCATGCAGCTATAACGACTGCAAAAACTCCCCCTGCTTATTCTCACAGCTATTGGAGGTGGGCCATGTGCGCACACAGACCTGTTAGTGGTTTTAGTTCCAATGGCTTTTAGCGTGCATCACTTTATAACGTAGAGAGAATCCATCCAGGTGTGGAAGATCCTGCCTTCATTAACAGTATTAGGCCAGGGCAATTTAAACAGGAGACAGCAGCATTCCTGAGAAAGGGGTAGGTGTCTTCTGGCTTCTCCAGATCAGTGGTTGTCACGTGTGAACTGAAAGTCTCAAGCTCGCCCAGTTCTTGCAGACTAGTTGGCTGGGGCATACAGGCTGTGCCACGGAACGATGGAGACACCCTCTGCGTTATTAAAACTTTTCTGTTCCTGTGAGGCTCTTAAGACATTTATAGACTCACATGCCCATTTTCAGCTTGCCTCTGGAACTGGACATGAGGAGATAACTCCCCAGACTTGCCTTATTCTCATGGCTGCTGTTGACACGTCCACGTCACAACAACATGCCATTTTGGGTACTGTGTTGACTTGGGAGCCAGTTATACTAAAACGCCTCTGGTTTTTAGAATTAAAATTTAGAGCATCATGGAGAACCATTAGAAGTTCTCCAAGACAAGAAAAGTCTTAACATGTGAAAGTCACAAAGGTAGAGATGTATTGTGGCCAAATACGGGCGAAAGATCCTGTACATATCCTTTACCAACCCATTAATGAACTGACAGCAAAAGATCAATAGCTGTTGCCTTTTAGCTTCAGGGCAATTGTGTACTACATAGCATTCGAGACTTCCCTAAGCATTAGAAATCAGGATGGACTTGGGCATAATTTTGCGACATCTGGGTCCACTTTGGCTACCATCCATGGAGCTACCTCAGAATGTAGGCTCACCTCCACTTTGGCGGAGGCTCTGGACCAAGTCCCCTTTGGTGCCTCTCCTCTGCTGCTAGGCCATGATAGGCTTCCCAGCAAGCAGTAGCAGGCAGCAGTGCGACACCAGAGCTGGCGGGCTAGAGGCTGCCATCTGCACCTGGCACAGTGCCACAGAGAGCCGCTACCCTGGGGACATGGCGGAAGACCGAGATGGTGGCTAGACCAGCTCCCTGCTGCTACTGGGGCATCTCATTGTAACAGAAACTAGAGGGTGGTAGGCAGGATTGGCCCGAGAGATCTGAAGCAAAGGGCGACAGGGCACCCCTCACCATTCCACCTACAGAAATGGACGGGACTGCCAGCAAAACCTTCTCCATGAGGAGGGGGCAGCATTTTCCGCCACACCCAAGTGCAGCAGGCCAGTTTGGGGTATAAGGCAAGTCCTGTGGGGCACACAATGTTTCTGTCAGAGGGGGAGGTCCAGGGGACTCAGGGGGAGCTCCTGGGCTGTTGCAGCTGCCCTTCAAAACCTTCTGTCCACAGCAGGTAGCAGGTTATAACTGTTTAGCTCTATCAACACTGCCTACGTCCATGGCTTTTAAGCGCCGCCTCAAGAAGCCTTCCCAAGCTTGGTGCCCTGCAGATATGCTGGACCACAACTCCCATGATGCCCAATGGCCAAATTGGCTGGGAATCCTGGGAGCTGCAGTCCAAGACAGCGGGAGGGCGCCAGGTTGGATAAGTTGTGGTCTCGAGAGTAAAGTCATGGCACATTGAAAGGTTTTATGGCTACCCCAGACCTCATTTCTGAAAAGAGGATAAATTGCTAGATGGGTTCAGAGTACCCAATCCCTTCTGCTGCCATGTCGTAAACACGATTCCAATTTACAAGCTTTTAGAAAGATGCTTTACTGCCACCGCTTTCCTCCAGCGACGGCGCATCGTTATTGACACAGTCCAGCTGAGCCTCCGAAAACAATTTCAGCTCCACAGTAACCTTTCACACTGGAGTGTGACTTTCAGGAAAACAGTGCGCCAAACCCTTGGAAGGAGGTTGGGGTGAGCATGAAATGGCAGGGGGCTGGCCTCCACAAAGGACGGCGGGAGGGAGCAAGCGAGCCCACCCTTCCCCTCACGTGGCCTGTGCACAAGCCCTCTGAGGACCCTGGTGACACCAGCTTGATGGCCCCCATTCACCACCGCACAGGGGCTCTCATCGAACCGGAGAGCTGGCCCTGCACCCGCTCCTCCACCCTGCACCTTTCGGAGGGTAAAGAGGAATAAACTTCCTTTACAGGCCGGTGGGGCATTCCTTATCCACCCCTTTTTATAGATCCAGAAATACCCCGTTCAAAAATACCAGTATAGAAATGGTCCTTTGCCCTCTGCAATATTCTGCTGTATGATATGTACGTAATGGTCAGGAGGAGGCAATGATGCTAATGCCCCGCAAGGCAGACAGACGGAGTAGGTGCTGCTCCTGCCGGCGGGCGGGCCCCTCGTGCAGAAGAGCAGTGCGAGGGAGGCAGATGGGTGGGAGCGGCTCCCACACTGTGCCGCCTTTCCCCACGCTGACTCGCTGCGTGACGAGGCGCCTGCAGAGAAAGGGTGACCGTGGGTGCATCGCTGGAAGCGGGGACCAAAAGGAGCACATGTGCATAATATTTACATGTGCTACTTCGTATGTAGGCACACATGTAGAGATTATTATTGATTATTCCATTTCTGTGCCACCAAACAGCCAAAGCTCTCCGGGTGGCTTACAACAGGACATAAAAACCACGCCATAAATACAATAAAAGCACCATAAAATCTTATTTGAAAAGCAGGGGAAATGAAAAACAGCTAAAAGCACACTGTGAAGAATAACCTTGTAAAGGAAGCATTCCTGGGATGGGTAACCCATCAAGTTCCTGGATACCCACATATGCCTTTAAAACCCGCCACATAAAGGACCTCCTTAACCCAGAAATGAAAAGCTGACGAGGCTGGTCCCAGGCAGGCCAGAGTGGCAGGTGATCCCAGGGATGGGTGAGGAATCCAACTCAGGGTGGGAATCTGGGCTTGGCTCCCCGGCCTCTGTTCTGCTTTGCAACAGCACAGAATCAGAGTTCCTGGTGTGCACACCCAGGGGGTGCAGGCCAGGAATGGTGCCTCCCGCACTGCAGGAGTAGCGCCCGCTCACACACCTGGAGCAGCTGCTGTTTGAGCACCGCGACTGAGGCGGAAGAGGTCGGGTTGGAGGGGCTTGCCGGGAAAGAGCCCCTGCAACTGCTGTGCAAAAAGCATCAGCTGCAGCGTCTTTTTGATGCAGAAGAAGATTGTCCCTTGTACAACTGGCAAGCATTGATGGACTTCCTCTTGGCTCGACTTGCTTTGGAAGACCGGGCTGAGCACAAGAGGAAGCCTGGGAATGTATGGAGGGGCAGATTCCAACAGGGTTCATCCCAGCCGTAAGTGGGGAAGAAAACCTTCTCTCTGGCTGCTGCCCTCCGAGCCTCAGAGGAAGGCCCCGGATGCTGAGCAGAGTCCAGGCAGACTGCAGCGGGGACAAAACTGGTGGAATCCGTCCCTCTAGCATTCATGGACTCCTCTTCTGGCAGGTTTCTCCTGGTGTCAGGAGCAGCACAAACAGAGGCTGCTGAGCATGGTGCAGAGCAGGGCGCGGTTTGCACAGGATGTAGGGCTTGGTTCCTGGCAAGCACCCTCAGGTGCTGGCACGCCTGCCAGGCTCATGGACTCTGGGCCTCGGCAAAGTGGCCTAGAGTCCATTCCCACCCCAGAACGGTTTCCTCACACACCCACAGCTGGGGGAGAGGCAATGAGCGTGGTGGTCCCAAGCCATGTAGGGCTTCAGCACTGGGAATCAGGTCCGGAGCCAGCCCGTGCAGGTAGGGTCGGACCTGCAGGTCCCAGTGATTAGCCCGGCGGCTGCATTCTGCAGCAGCTGCCACTTCTGAGCAGTCTTCAAGGGTGCCTCCATGTAGAATGCATTGCAGTGATCTAACTTAGAGATTACTGGAGCATCAATGCCTGAAACCAGGCTCTCCCTGCACAGATGATTACTGTAACTTAAATCTAAATGGATCTCATCACAGCAAAGAAAATCTGCTCTGGGCCCCACCTGCTTGTTCAAGTGTTGCCACTATTGTTGAGGGGCAACTGCCCTTCCTTCTTGCGGCTCTTTGCACTTAAAGGACCCGACAGCCCTTCAAGTAGAGGACAATCCTCTGTGAAGTAGGACTCATGGCCACCCTATCAAGAACTCTTCAAGCGCCAGCGAGGGAAAAGGTTGCTTTGTCTCTGACCTGCCAGCCAAAGACCCTGCCAACCTTGCCTGGGTCCCCAAAAACCTCGCTGGATGAAGGATTGATTACTCGGCACCAAGCTTGACTGAAGAGGCCTGCCAACAGTTTCCATTGTGTTGGTGGATCATTTTTGAGGATGAAAATGATCAGTGCAGAGAGAAAATTTAAAATTCACTGAAAATTCAGAGCATCATGTAAGCGCTAAATATTTCTCTGTGGCTGCCTCACTCCTGCTGATTGTTTTTTGCGAAGGCTGGTTCTCACATCTAATTGTGTGGGTTAAGAACCTGAGTCCTGTATTGGTCCCTGAATGGCAATGAAAAATACATGGGAGAGAGGCTGGGATTCAACACCACATGGTAAACTGCTATTAATTGATATTTGTTTGCAATACTTTCCGCGACACATTTAACAACCAGCAAGACCTGTGAAGCTAGAGAGCTATTTATTCATTAAGCAATAAGTATGCATCTCAAGATCGAATAATTAAAGATCTTACCTTACTCATATAGTTACACTCTGCCCATTAATTATTCAAAGAAGCTAATGTATGCATATTGGTTGTGTTTATGCTTAAAATTCTCCAAAGTGCTCGAGAAGGGCCCTTAAGGTTTATCTCATTAGCTGCTCTACATAGACAGAGTCAGTGATTGAAAACACCTTTTACATTATTCAGAGGGCTTTTGCACACTTCTGTTCCAGTTTGAAGATACTTCCCTGGCATGACAAGTGAGGCAAACATTCCAAGAGTGAGCAGAAAGATCAAAGCGGTGCAGGCAGGCGAGTCTCTTCCGTGGGGCAAGAGGAGGCGGCAGCTGGCCCGTGGGGCAGGCAAGCCCTCAGACTGGCTGCTCCTGCTGGCTTCCCTCCCTTCAACTAGCCCAGGTGGCCGGAGAGACTGTCAGTCCCCAGAGCCCAGGCAAAAACCTCTCAGCCCATGAAGATGGAGCAACCTCCACACAGCCAGTCGCATGCCTCCCCTGCACTCTTGTGTCGCCCAAGTGGAGGAAGTTGCAGCAATAAAACATAACAAGAAAAATCGGTGCCTCGTTTTCTAGCTAACATGTACCTTTCGGAGGCGACTAAAGATTGGCAGCAGTGGAGGGGGGTGCGGGGGGGGTTCTCGGCAGCAGCAGGAGTGCAGACTGGTGTGGACAAGGGCTGGAAAGTGGCCCTGGTAGTCTGCAAATTTGTCCACCCAGGATGGCGGTGCTGTCAGGGCAGTGCTATTGTGGGCAGAGAACAGAAATTTTGGCAGGCCTGGCTCCAAAATCCTTGTGGAATCCACTGTCCCATGAGGTGGCGCGGACCCCCACCAATAAGTCTGTAGGCTGGCTCTTGGGCTGGGCAGTTGGGGTGAGGCTTGGAGCTGCTGTTTGCTTTTCGTCGTGGCCCCCATGGGAAGAAGCAGAGGACAGAGCTACTAATGGACTGAGACTGACAGAGGCTGTGGAGTCCCTACCTCCCACTGCCTCCCAGGGGAATCTGCACCCCCAAAGCCTCCCAGTCCCAACCACCTGGACCCAAACACACTGGATTTGGCACATGCCCATCCACGTACTTGGCAAAAAGAGGACTTCATTGAACAGAAACACACAATAGGAATAGAGGGTTTGAAAAGCCGAACGCTCAGCAACACAGACGCATGCACATGAAAGGGAGAGAGGAAGGAAAGGGGAACTGGATAGCAGCACACAGAATACAAAGTTCAGAACCTAAACTCCATTCCCAAGCCCTCTGGCCATCTCAGGCCCAAACCAACAAAGCTAACTGACCTACCACTGATACCAGATAGAATACTTAACAGAGCTTAGAAACATAGAAACAGAAACAGAGTGAGTCAGAAGGGGTCTCCTGGGCCATCTAGTCTGACCCCTGGCTCTAGCCGGCTCTGCTCACAACATATCTACCATTTGCACGTCCAGCCTGTCCTTGAACACCCTCACCGATGGGGCCTCAACCACCTCCCATGGAAGCCCATTCCATCCCCTCGGGGTCCCGACTGTCAGGAAGTGCTTCCTGGCATCCAAATGGAACCTTGGCTCCCTGAGTTTTGCTCCATTGGAGCATGCCCTGCCCTCCTCTGCAGGGGGAAAACAGGTCTCTACCCACCTCCATGTGACACCCCTTCACATACCTGTGTGTCGCCAACAGATCCCCTCTGAGTCTCCTTCAGGCTGAAGAGACCCAGTTCCCTCAGTCTTGCCTCATATACCCCATAGCCTGCAAACCTGCCACCAACCTTGTGGCCCTACGCTGCACTGACTCTAACCTGGCTATATCCTTTCTGTAATGAGGGGCCCAAAACTGAGCACAATACTCCAGTTGCAGGCGCACCAGAGTCGTATAGAGTGGTAGGAATACCTCTCTCAGTCTGGAAGCCATGCTTCTGGCTATGCAACCAAGGGTGGCGTTCGCCCTCTTGACCAGCGCATCACACTGCTGACTCATGTTGAGCCTGCAGTCAACCAGCACCCCGAGGTCCCTTTCACAAGTGCTGCTCTCCAGCCACTTGTCCCCTAACCTGTACTTATGCTTCCTCGCAAGTAGCCTATTGAGCCACAAATGGGCAGAGCCTTTGGGAGCAACTGGTTTCTCTCTGAGGGGGAACACCCAGCAGCCTGAGTGCTCTCCTTTTATCCTCCCCCCCCCCCCACAAGCAATCAGAGCCCTTGGTTCCATGGTGTGACATCTGAGCATTGCTGGCCCAGGTGGGACCCACTGACTTGGTGTCCCCACCTCTCCAGTGCCCTTCCCCTGGGAATGTGAATTGCCCTGTCCTTGGATGGTTTGCAACCACTGGATGTTTCTGCTATTCCTCCCTCTGCCCACCCTCAGCACTGAAATGGCCTTGAAGCTCCACCTGGGCTCTGCAGACCCAAGTCTTGTTTTAACACGTCCCCCAGAGATTGTGCCCTCTCTGCTACAGCTACTGCTGAATTTGCCCAGTGGAAGCTGGCCAGAAAGGATAGGGCTCCACCAAGACCATCCCTTGAAAGAGAACAGGGACCAGGACTCTGGTCAAAAGCTGCGCTCCATGCCTAGGAGCACTGCCCTGGCCCACACGCCCACTAATGACATCCATGCAGGTGCGTCCTTTGGTACTCCAGATCCAGACCAGGAGAGGATCTTTGCCATACCTGCTTTTCCCAAGCCACCACCCACCCTCATGGGAGAGGAGATTTAAAGAGAGTCCAGTCTCTACACATTCCTTCTTAGCCTCCCTTCACCTGCCCATTCCGAGGATGGAAAAACAGCAGGAAACTTAACTCCTCTTCCCCAGACACCATGGCCCCAGTCTGGATTGGGACTGCATGCATCTGCACCAACAGGGGTTGGATCTGATGGCCTTCTTGGTCCCTCCCATCTCTACTAGCCAATGGTTCTGTGATACATGGGGGGGGGGGGAGTGGGGAGAGAGCAGCAGCAGCAGCTACACAGACACAATTAGTAGAACCTAGTGCTGGGCCCCTGTGTTAGAATGCACACTGACACTGCTTCTGTCTGATTCTGCTAAATTTCACAAGATGTGGACAGCCCATCCCTAAAAGGAAATAGGTCTGCATAAATATCCTTAAGCATGATCTTCTACAATTGAGCTCCTAGTCTCCCCTCATGGCAATAGGCTTAACAGTGCCCCCATTCTGGACTCCACAGACTGGTAGGTTTTGTACCCATTCCCCTTCCCCTGCCAATTCCAGTGGCCCTCCAGGGATGCTCAAGCTTTGCTACCCCCTGGCCAAGCAAAACGGAGAGGAAGGTCAGCAAAGAAGAGTCCCTGTGGAAGCTCCCCGTCCCTTTCTCTACTTTGCTTGTCCAGTGGCTCAGCACAAGGGAAGCCATCAGTTCACTACCCAGAGGACGAAGAGGAGAGCAAGACAACAGCAGGACCAGTTGATGAAGATGCCTCTAGAGCAGCCTGGTCTAACTTCATGCCCTTCTGGAGTTTGGGCTCGGTCAGTCCTGACCATTAGCTACACTAGCTGGGACTGAAGGGAACAGCAATACAAAATGTGTGGAGGACACCAGACTGGAGAGGGCTGCTCTGGAGACGTGTGGGAGTGTGGGACAGAGACAAGACAAAGTTTTGTGGTCTGGACACCTTCCCCAAGGACACCCCATTCCCGAACATGCCCTTTCTTTCCCTGCAGTAACGGTCTCACTGGACCATGGGGGTGCCTGGAAGGGGTGGTGGTGGAGCCCACCCAGTGGAGAATCAGAGGCATTAGCAGGGTGAGGTACTACACCAAGCTAAGAGATTGTGCTTGAGCTCACATAGATGTGTGTGTCGCGGAATGTCCTGCGGTGCTTGTGTTGTTACTGCCATTGCAAGGGAGAAAGATTGCAGACTTAGGCACGCCCTGTCAGTGATCTGTGCTTGGGCCCCACTGGCCACTCTTCCGTCTGCCCTTCCAGCTCCAGGGGGCACCACATGCTCCTGGCAGCAGGAGCCATTCCCGCTTTATCACCTGATCCAAACATGGGCAGCTTGGATGATCATGGAGGATAAAACTACCAGTGGCTACGGATCATGACAGCTTTATTCTTCCTCCTGTGGCTGCGCACCCCAGTTGGTGGGGAACTTGGGCAGGAAGGAGCTCTTGCATCCTTGCGAGTGTGCCACAGGCAGCTGGCTGGTCGTGGGGGGAGATGGGCCCTGCTCTGATCCAGAAAGGCTTCATGTGTGATCCAGGTGTGGGCCACCCTCCTCGCCTGGGCCCACAAGTGTCCCTGAGCAGCTGGAGGACTGTTGTTAAGTTCTAGCTGCTCAGCAGGCAGGGGATAGCCCAGTTCTGCTGGGAAACAAGGTGTGTACACTTTAGCCTAAAGACAGTCCTGCAACAGGGCTTCTCCTAAAATGTTCTTCTCTCTTTCACAGTAGTCATTTAGCCTCACTGAACATTTAAGGAAAGACAGGATATAAAATAATTAGGTCAACAACCATGGAGGAGCCACAAGGGGTGCTGGGCTGGCTCTGCAAGGGCAAACATGCTCTTGACTGGTGGGCACAGCAAAACAAGTCTTGCATTCTCCACAGCCCGGTTCATGTATGGCTGGAGGAGCAGTCCTGTAAGTTGGTCGCATTTCCGTGTATCTTAGAACAGTTTGCTGGCACAATCGTGCACCAAAACAGACACACTTGCACTGCAGCAATGCTGGCCAGACCTGTGGGGTGATTGTAGCAACATGGTAAGAGGCAAACGTTAGCATGGCTTGATAGCAATATGACCCCCACGATCAATGCCATCTCCAGGCTTCCGGAGCCCTTGGGCAAGACACCACCCTTTGGCGAGTCTCCCTTTGACTCTGAACCTTTTTGACTGTGTTCTACCTCCTTCACCAGAGATGGACTGCAGGTGTACACCAGTTGCTGAGGAGCGTGCGCAGCTCAGGTCTTGCACCCCTTTGGCTTGAGGGGTCTGTGGGCAGCTGGTTTGCTCCTGTGTGTTCGGAGTGCTGGACTAGATGGACCCTTGGTCTGATCCCAGCATGGCTTCACTTATGTTCTTAGAATCACAGAGTAGTAGAGTTGGAAGGGGCCATGAAGGCCATTGGGTCCACCTCCCAGCTGTTGCAGGACACCAATTTACACCATCCCACTCAGGTGGCTGTCCAGTTTTGTCTTGAATGTCTCTAGTGCAGGGGAGCCGACCACCTCTCTGGGCAGCTGGTCCCACTGTCGTATTGCTCTTATGTTCTTACCTTCTCACTGCCATGTCACCAGCTGCCCTTGCTCCTTACTTTTTGCTTGGCCGGCAGAGAAGCAGGAAGCAAGCAGGCAGCGGCATGTGCCAGACCTCCTCCCCTCCGCCACAGCCTGGGCCAGAGCAGGAGGCAGGTGGACAGGCAGGCTGCAGTAGTGAAGAGGGGCAGCAGCTCCAGGAAGCCCCACTGAATGTGGGTCCTCAGCGGTGGCCTGGCCAGGCTCTGCCCACTGTCTGAGAAGAGGATTCTAGCAGGTGGAAAAAGCAGAGCAGAATGAGACCAGGTGAGCAGCACTATCCTGTGGCCGCAAGACTGAGTCTAGACAGCCGTGGGATCTTTGGAGACCCAGCTTTGAGGTCAGAAAAGTGTTGACCTCACAGCTGGGTGTCTGAGCTCAAAACATTCCCACCATGTAGCCCGCATGGAAAGATCCACAGCAGCTACTTCCCAGAGGTTGTGAGCATGACTGTGTAAGCTGGGCTGAGTGCTCCAGATGACAGACAGGCAGTAGGAAACAAGTGCCACCGCGAGATGCCTCGTTCCATCACGCCCCTCTCTCAGATGGCCATCCAAGTCTTTTGCAGGCTCAGAGAAGCATGGTGGTGTCTTTCGCTCCCATGCTCCTTCCACCCTGCACAGGATGCCCATAACCCTCCATTTAAAAAAAAAAATAAGAAAAACTTGTATTAAAAAAACAACCTAATGCATGGCATCTCAGGACGGCTCACAATCAATAAAATCAAATCTAACAATGAATAACATGTAACCAATAAAACACGACTGTTGCATTAAAATACCAGTTTTTAAAATACCAGGTTGTGACCTGAAGGATAAGCTTGGCACCTGGTGAACCTCTCCAAGGAGTGCATTCCATAATCTGGGCACCACTGCAGAGAAGGCCCCACTCCAAGTAGATGCGCTTTTTACCTCCTTCGGGGAGGGTTTTTGGAGCAGGCCCTCCTTCCCTGATCTTAAGGGGCATGAGGGCGTATAAGGAAGGAGACATTCCATCAGTTATCCCGGTCCCAAGCCATTTTGCAGGGTTGCAGGAGGATTGGATTGCACCCTGAATTATTTTACACTCTTCTTTATGCATTGGATATTGGAGCAGAAACGGCCTTTTATTTGTATACGCACATGCTGGATCTTGCTTTTCTTTACTTCATGGTGTTGTAAATGTTTATTTTGAATCGATATGCTTCTTGTCAGTTTCTAATTATTTTTCTTCTTTTGCTGATCGTTTCTTCTCCCTTCTTTTTCTTTCATAATTGCATTTTTTAAAGAAGCATCCTCTTTGCCTCCATTTCCCACCTCCCAGTGGCTCCAATTATTTGTGGAGTAACAAATTCTGTGCCTACCTGCTGCCAATTTACGAACATAGTGCTCCCTCTACTGGTTACTGAGCGCCTTGCATGGCAAATCGCTTCCAATTCGCAATGCCGTGACTGACCTTCAAAGATTTTTAAGCCAATCAGACAGCCATGTCGTCCAGCTGTGAAGAGGTCATTCTCTCTCTCATTAATAAACGGACAAGAATCACATATCCTTTCCCCAGCCTTCAGGGGGAGAATGCATTTGTAGGCAAGAGAGTGCTGTTCGCAAATGAGAAGACTTGAAAGACACCTAACCTGGGCAGGGGGTGGGGGGAATCCTGAGTGGGACCCCTGGACAGGCCAATAGGCCGGGCAGGGCCATGCGCACCTGGCTGGGAGCAGGAAGGGGGGAGTGGAAACTGACGGGAAGTGGCGCAGAGGAGAATCCCACGGGGCCGGGAGTGGCCGACTAGAGCAAATGGCACTGCAGCATTTTGTGGCAGGCTGGACCAAGGTAGTTTATTTTCAATTCACACATTTGTCACAGCATGTAAAAACAGCTTGTCTACTTATATTTCTGGTGTCTTGCTTGTTTAGCACAAACACTTATTTATCAAGCCCATTTCAGTCACACGAGCAGGAAAAGGACTATGGGGTTGTTAACCACACACACACCTCTTAGAAATGCGTGCGAGAGAGAGAGAGAGAGAATGAATTAGTTCCCTAAATCTGCAAGCTTCTCTCATTGGTTACAAAACCACAGGTAACTATATACAGCTCAGTTGCATTGATCACTGCAGATCTTAGACATAAATAATCAAAACCAGGATGGCCAAGCCGAAGGAAGTATGTCGTGTGGAATCCAAATATGCTCGGCTTAAGCGGATTTGCTGATGAGCTCTAGAGTGCTGGCTTGTATAAAGTTATGCTGTGGCAGACAAAGGTGGCATAGAGGTCATGGCAAGCCTGGGATATCGGTGGGCTTAGCACTGCCTCCCTAGAAAAGCTTGCAATTTTCAAACAGCTGTTCGGCCGTTTCCAAACTAGCAGTGCTCTTCCCGAAACTCTGCTAGTCCCTGTGATTGAGCTTTAGTTGAGGATTGGACTCCTATTCTTCGCTGTCTTTAACAGAGTGCCCACATGAAATAGTTCCTGTGTTTGCTTATAGTGGGAGCAACCCTACGGCCTTGTGTCCGTCTTAATGCTTTGGAGGGCGAGGGGCGATCCCAGCCTCTGCACATCTTCCAACTTCCTCTGCATGCCATAATAATCCTCCCAGTTCAGAGGCTTCAGGGCAGCTGCATTGTCTGCCCTCACTGTACTTTTAAATGGCCCAATAAATAAAATTCTCTGGGCACTGTGCAATACAGTAAAATACACAATACAAACAATAAAACAACAGCAGCTGTTTCACACAGTAAAACCAAGATAAAACCAGAAGCAAAGAATAAAGCCGTTGCGACATCATAAAACATCAACCACAAGCAGTGGGCATGTCCTTCGGTGTGCTGTGGAAGCAAGCCCTGAATTAGCAACAGTCAGTGCGTCTTTTGCTGCCCTGCCAAACAGACCTCTCTGGGGAATTGCTGAGACACACAAAACACCAGCCTGATACCATCAGACAATTACCCAGATCAAACTTCTCCTCCTGTTAGAGCAGCTAATAATTAGCCACTTCTAAGCCATCCAACAGTCACCCATGGGAATGCACACAAGCACAGACACTAGACAGGTTATTTGTAAAAATCAGGAAGATGTTCTTGATTTACAGACTGTTTAATGTCAACCTGTCATTGCCTTGGCTGACAAAGCATTGCCAGACATTGTGCTATACATGCCACTAACGGGGGCCAGGATTTGGGCTGCTCTGATGGCTGGAATCGGAAAGACTACCACTGTGTTCACAGGACCAGTCCCAAGCCCTGCTGGAGCTTCATGCTACCGATCAGCACCAGCAGGGAGTGCGGAGGGAAGAGCTATGGAAAAGCAGGCTCTTCCCTCCAGAACTGGCCTTGGCCACGCCGCTCTCCTGCTCCTGCCTGGCTCCTGCCTGGCTGTGTGCCCTCTGCGCTCCCACGTCTTGGCTGGCCATTGCTGCATATGGTTCCTGTTGTTTCATGCATCTCACCTTGCCTTACCTGGTGTCACAGTCCAGGGAGTGGGCAGCTGGGTATCAGGTCAGGGCACCAGGACCCAGACAACCATTACGCTACAAGGGCCAATTCCAAATTGCAGTCAAGCAGTTCAGAGGTCGAGGCCAGTAACCAAAGTACAAGGTAAGTCAGTCCAAATAGCAAAAAGTAGCCAAAACTAGCAGGAGTCAAAAGCCAGAGAGACGAGCCAAGGAGAAGTGGGTCTCTAGGACTGAAGCCAAAGGTGGAGCAGGTGAAGCAGAGGCAGGAGCAAGGTGATGGGCAGTCTCCAGAAGGCACAGAAAGCTCCAACAACATCAAAGGCCATCATTGCTGAGGCTGCATCTAGAGAGAAGAGCAGGTTCTTGTATAGCTCCTTCCGCAGGGCTCCCAGGTGGTGATCATAACAGCCCAAGTGGCTGCAATGGACTGTGGGCCAGTCCTGCAACCAGCAGGGCTGCTATTCTGGACTCTGGCCAGAAGAGGGAGCCCTGATGCTGCCTCAGCACCTCACACCTGGTTGTGCATCCTGCCGTTATGCTGTCTTGGTCCTGGTTCCCAACCCTTGGCTTGCTCCTGGCCATGTCCTTGTCCTTCCCTGATGTGCACTTCCGGTTCCTGACCCCGGCCTTCCTGACCATGATTTGAGCTACTCTTAAACCTTCGTTCGGACCCTGTCCTGCCTGAAGTTCTGTTGCCCATGTCCTGGTGTCTCATCTCTGGCTGCCCTCATCCTGGCCCCAGACCCTGACGCAGGCAGGACAAGTGCTTCACCTGTTTCTGGTTCCCAGGCAGCATGTAGCGATCATGAAGGCGCAGCTCTTCACTTAAGGGCTGGCTACTCCTTTTGAGAGCCCTCATTTTAGCAGCAGAGCACACGCTTTGCATACACGGATTCTCAGCAGCTCGGACCCCAAGGCTTTCAGGGACTGTACAAATGGGGAAGTGCAAGGCCACTCCCTGGACTCTCGTCTGACTTGGCACGGCAACTTTGTGTAATCGCTTCCCCACACTTCTGCCCTTGTTCCTCCGTGGGTTGGAGCAAGGGAATCAAACCTTTTTCGGTCTGAGGGCTGAACTCACTTTTGGAGCAGCTCTGGAGTGTGTGTCTGTGTTGCGGGGACATTCCAGTGGTGAATGACTGGATGAGGCCACAGACAAAATGGGGCAGGAGCAAAATGCCAATATATTGTTGTTTAAAGCTCTTAGAGGTGACAACTAAGACAAGAAATATGCAAGTACCAGGAAACCACCAAGATTGGCTTTGGAAGAGGGAGGGCAGGGCTAAGGGGAAGGGCCATGGCCTTCTGGGAAATCTAGTGGAGACAGATTAAGACCCCAGGAGGGCTGGATCAGCCCATAGGCCTGAGGTTCTGCAGCACTGGTTCAGAAAAATAGTTTAGCTTCACTGTAATCTCGTGAGGTAAAGAGAAAATGTCATTCTCTCAAATCTGTGCTTCATAATTAATTCCTGTGCAGCACAGGAAATGGAATGAGTGGACTGCCAGGTACTGCTGTACTGTAGCTCCCATCAGCCCAAGCTGGCATAGTCAGTAAGTGTGGGCTGATGGGAACTGCAATCCAGTAGCATCTAGAGGGCCCCATCTTCCCCTTCTTTTGTCTTGTTACTAGGCCTTCTTTTCATTATTACCCCAGACACTGGGGGAGGAGGCAGTCTGGAAAACACCCTCGCAGTTGGCTCCCGGTCCAGGTGGAGCATCTGCCCCTACTCTAGAGTTATAATGAAAAGCGCCATCACTTCTAGGCTTGCCAGTTAGGGATCTCACATCGAAGGCACAGTTACATGCATGTTGGTGGGGAAAGCTGGGCGCTGTGGTGAGGGGGGCTCTGTTGAGACACATAGAGAACTTCCCCCTAAGACAGATGGACAGAGAGGTCTTCAAAAGCTGTCCCAAGCAGTGTAGTGGCTGCTTCCTGTGAGTCTGCCTGCTCATGTAACCGTCCGAGGGGGAGTATCGCATATGAGGGTAACATACAGATCTGAAAAACATGCAGTAAGCATTGCATGCTAACTGGCACTCGGAGGCCAAGATTTTCAACACAGGCATAAACAGCAGCCATTCCGAGTGGCTCTTTTTCTTTATTGCCTTTCTGGAGAAGTGCGGATTGTTTGTTCATCACTTGACACTGTTTGCTGAGATTCTTTTCTCTGCCTCACTTTCCAAACATTTGTGGTTTTTCCATCCAGAAATATTTCATATCTGAGGGTCTTCATTTTATCCCATCTTGTTTTTCCCAACTAATATACCGCTATGTATATAGCGAGAGTACTTTTTTTCTCCCACTCTCCTTTCAAAATATTTTGGCTCCCTTAATTGTCAAGCATTTGCACTCAAACTTGAATAATTTCCATGACTCTTCTATTGTGGTTACTTTTAAGTCTCCTGAATTATATTGTTTTGACGGCTCTGTCAGGATTTCAAAACTTACTGCTGACTAAAAACATCTGCAGAACCAAAAATGGCAAAGCAAAGCACCTTTCAGGCTACAAGGCACCTCAGTTCCCACTAGAGGGCAAAGCAAGCCAATCTGAATTGCGTGCAGAACTTTTGTACGGAACAGGTTGATTGAGACTCAAGAAAACTGTCTAACAACACACACCATCTGAAATCTTTAGTAAAAGGCTTTTGTTTTAAACCCAGTAAATAATCCTGCTGGGATTGACACTTTTCCCTGTTTTTGCCAATTTTGGCAACAGGAAGTTCATGTGGAAGACCCCAGGTATCTCTGGCGGGTTAGCAAGCGAGTAGAGGAGGGGACAACTCCTTGGAGCCTCGCCTCAGATGAGAGAGACTTCTCCCCATCTTCCTGGCTTGACTGAAGGACAAGAATTCTCCTTCACTGGGGTACAGGTTTGGGGCTCCTTTGCAACACTTACCTGTAGGTCCTACTTGTAAACACAGAATAGTGCTGGAAGGGCAAGTGAGGGAAGAGACATGTGGCCGTATTGAGGAAATATCGCTGCAAGTTTTAACAGTATGAAAGAATAATCCAGTTATCTTCTTAACCCCACTACCACCACCACCACAAATTAAACAATTCCCCTCTTGGCTGTACACCTTTAACATGGTGAGGGAGTCCGAGAGTGTCAGAGAAGCTAAGGGCAATGCCACCAGGAGGCCAGACTGTCTCACTAGGCTGGTCTCCTAGCAGGTACACCCAAGGTGGGATGGTCAAAGCTGAGACTAGACTAAGATGCATCCACCCTCTTCAGGAATAAGGGTCACACCAGCAGAAGACAACGCACAGCTCCAGTGGGGATGGGGGCAGAGAAACCTCTGAAGGGCAGCTACTGGGCAGCAGCAGTAGCTGAAGGTGACCCTGGCAGAGGAACTTTCACAGACAATGGTAGTGAAGCTCAAGCTAACCCTGATTAATACTGTGCAAGAGGCAGCAATGGTGAACCACTTCTGAATTTTCTTATCTTGAAAAACCTTTGAAAAAATGATCCAAAATGAAACAACAGATAGTGCCAGAAGATGAGATCCCCATGTCAGAAGACACTCAATGACCTACTGGGGAACAGCAAAGGACAAGTGCAAATTATGCTGTTTCTAACAATGCAACTAGATCACATTGAAAGGAAATCCAGTGGCTGACATGCAGAGAGGAAAAGTCCGATGTGCATGACACATGCAACTGGAAGATGGAACATGAGATGTATGAATCAAGCAAAACTGGAAACCATAAAGCAAGAAATGAAATAGTTAAATATAAATACCACAGTACTTGGCATGAGTGAACTCAGGTGGATTGGAATGGGATATTTTCAGTCAAAGTGACTGACTGTAAATTACAAACTTAGAAGAAATGGAGTGACTTGAATACTGAGACAAGATGTAGCACAACTAGTAAGAAACTAGGATCCAAACTCAAAACAAATTATACCTATCAACATAATCAGTATTCAGGTCTGCATTCCAGCAACAGATGCAGAAGAAATAAAAAATATGGAAATGCGCAGAAGGAAAATTATCACATACACACAAAGACATGCTGATAACCATAGGTGACTGAAAGACACAAATAGAAAACCATGTAGAGTCAAAAGTTGTGGTAGAATTTGGCTTAGGAGTCAGAAACAAAGCAGGACAATGACTCAGAAGCCAGCCATCTGTGTATTGCTTATTTTAAGCAGCTGATTAAATGACTGTTCACATGGACATCGTCTGATGGCCAGTACTAAAATCAAGTAGACTACATAATAAGAAATAAGAGAGAGAAACTGAATTCTTGTTGCCAAAACAAGCCCAAGAACAGATTGTGGTAGTGACCATTAAGTATTAATATCAAAAATCAGGGGAGAGCTGAAAAAGATCACCAACAGAAGCATAATGCCAAAATACTGCTTCGGAATTTAAAGTCCACACAGAGAACAGATTTGCACTATTGAACTCAACTGACCACGCAGTATAAAACCAGAGACATTCTTAGGGAAGAAAGCAAAAAGACAAATCCTGCAGCAAAAATAAGAAAGCCTAAATAAATGACAGAAGAAATACTCTCAACTGCTAAGGGCAGGCCAGAAGCCAATGGTGCTAGAAATAGAGCTTTTATACAAATCAATTCAAAGCAAAAGATAAATAGAGTCAGAATCCTGACTATCATGTAGAGATGAAAAGAAATATTGCAATGGCCTGTGTAAAGAAACAGAAAAACAAAAAAGGAGTAACAAGCCACCTCTTGCAGAAGATCCAAGAATCACAGGGTAACTCAAATCTGGATTAGGAATGCTGAAAGACCCAACCGGGGATCATACTATCTGACCAGAAGAAAATATAGAACAGGCAGAAACATTATCAGGTAGAACTATACAGAAAAGACAAAGGAATGACAGACAGAGGAATCGTATGAGGAAGAATCTCCAATATTAGAAAATGAAAGCTGCTCTAAAGACACTTGAAAGGAACAAAGAACCTGGAATGGATGCCATACCAAAAGAACTATTCCACACTGTACTACTCCGTCAGACCAATTCGTAGTAAGACTAAGCTACAGAGAAAATTTTGGGCACATCATGAGAAGGCAAACTGTACGGCAAGTCAAGGGTAGAAGAGGACCCACTCTGAGATGGGTTGATTCCACAGAGAAAGCCTCAGCTTTGAGTTTACTAGACCTGAGAAGGGGTGTGGAGAACAGCACGTTTTAGAGGACACTTATTCAAAGAGTTGCTGTAAGCCAGAGATGACTTGACAGCACACAACAAATTAAACAATCCACTATCTATGAAAGGAATTCAACACTGAAGTACATACAAGGCAAATTTCAGTTGAAGTTTGTCTATCACATCACAGGTGAAGATGCACTAATGGAGGCAATGGGGGATAGTACACAAGCTTTCTCATCTTTTTGTACCCAAAAATCATTGACTTCCATCAGTGAGC
Source organism: Varanus komodoensis (assembly GCF_004798865.1). NCBI lineage: Eukaryota > Metazoa > Chordata > Lepidosauria > Squamata > Varanidae > Varanus > Varanus komodoensis. The sequence continues at coordinate 7,422,375 of NW_025336347.1, forward strand.
TAGAAGCCAGAATCTAGGAGCATTATTTGGAAGATTTGAAGAAATCAATCATATCTAAAAAATACAAATACTTGTGCAGCTATCTCGCTTTGGTTTTCCAGCCTTTTCAGAACCTTTCCCCTCACCTACCTTGCCTTCTTCACTCACTGATTCAAAAGTGTTTCAATGGTCTCTCCCTCCACCCCATTCTTTATACAACTCCAACTATCCTCACCATTGGCCATACTTACTGGAGTTGATAGCAGTTGTAGTAGGTACAAATAGGCGCAAATTGTTTGCCAGCTGAATATAAACAATTATTTACAAAAGAGCAGGAAGATGTTTGAGGCACACATGTTCCAGGAGCTTCTCCTTTGATGGGTAGAGCATGCATCATCTCTTGACCTTTAAGCCCCAGGAAAATTTGAGATACTGCTCTGCACACGTACAGATCTCCATTTAACTGAACTGGGACCATGAAGAATGTAAGATACTAAAATATTTTTAAAAGAGGGATTTGTTGTTAGGGGACAGATAAGGATGCAGCTTTCAGGAGTTGGTTTTATTTTCTATTTTGAAAAGCTGGTTTCTGTATTTTAAATTTTCTGCTCTCTATACTTAAAAAAAGCTAGAAACAACAAATACAAATTACCTTATTTGATACATTTAGGTGTGTGTAGTTTCTCTTACTGACAAACAGAATCTTAGCATAAGAAAAAAAACAAGAAATTAAGATGAGTGAAGTTCCAGAGCTATCTTGGAAGCAATGAAAGCCGTCACCACACAGAAAGTGGCTGACACAACCTTCCCCAGCCAAGAGCTCTCTAGACATATTGGTCTAAGACTCCCCTCATCCCCGGCCAGCATTTCCAAATCAAGATGGAGAAGGCAGAACAAACCCAGAGCCTGGATGTGTCTTCAACATTCATGAACAAAGAGGTAGTTAAGAATAACACACGGGTCTGATGTCATTTACCTTTGCAGCTTGGTGGAGAAATAATTTATGCTCAGCACTTTTACTTTCCATGAAGCAGGTAAAAATGCAACAGTGAGTGCTCAAGTGCATATTAAACTAAAATCTATCCGTTATTACCTCCTCCCAAAAAAGCAAGATCCATAGGCACAGGGAGACCAGTGCGATCTACTAAGCATTTTGTGATGGTGCCCACAGCACTTTCTCAAGTTTCCAAATGTGTCTACAAGTCCAAAAAGGCTGGAGACTTTTGATCTAAGGCATGTGACACTGTACATCACAGTATTCTTCCGCCAAAAGGGAACTGGAATAGCCAGTGTAGTAGAACAAATGCCAAAGCTGAGTTATGACAACAGTATTCTGGTTATTTCCAACTGCATAGCAAGCAGAAACAATGAAGACCAAGCTTTCTAAGGCTGGTTGGTTTGTATGGAGCTAGCAACTAAATTGCACCCACAAATCTTATCTATAATATCTAAAGATAGGCATCATATTGCTCTCTAAAATTATATTGACATGGAAATAAACCATTTAATACTGCTATGGTAGAAATAGACTGCCGTTCTGTACTCACCTTTATGCTGAGAGCAAACCCTATTGGACTCGATGAGATCTGAGCAGGCAGGACTACACAGATTTTACTTTTCAAGCTCCCACTGCATTGCATTATTAAATTTAAAATTCACAAATCTACTATTCACAAGTTGGGGGAAATTAGGTGTCACTGAGTGTTAAAATAAAAATATCAAAAGATCACAGATGCTTAAAGAATAGGTTTATTAACAATATTTTCACAAACATTCTAAAGTAAATTTCAGAAATCTCTAAAACTTAAATTTTGTTCTTATTGGCAAAATATCCCTGAAAAAAAGGAAACGCAATGGAGAGGGGGAAAAGAAAAACAGTTTTCTAGCCTTGCATTTTGGGAATGTTTTCTAATCCTTATACTTTGGTTTTAGTGCTCCCCATAATTATTAGTTTAAGCAAACCAACCTTCCTGCTGTCTCTGCAAAGGGGCAAACTATTGAAAAAGATGGGTTTTTCCATGTATGCAATACAGCACCAGGACTTTTCCAAAGCTTCTTTTGTCTGCTCTGAACCTGATAGACAGCACAGTTTATCATCGCCTTACAAATAAGAAAATTCTGCCAAATTATTCTGGAATACCAACTGAATTCAAATCCCACCCCTTCTCCAAAATGAACACACAATGCAGTGAAAGAATTGTTAGCATGCATTTTGGTGGTTATTTCTGAACTCCAAGGTATGCAACTTCACCCCTAAAAAATAAAGGTATTCCTATTGAATTTGATTAAAATGTACTCAAACATTTTATAACATTAATATTTATTGCTTTATATGAATACTGTATTGAAAGCCCAAGCATCCAGTTTACACACAAATTATACAATTATATACCGTTTCACAATGGCAGTGAGCACTCTTTACAATCTACAAAAATCTACTTTACAGAAATTTAAAAATTCTAAATATCAAAAAGGTACAGTTAAAGAAACAGGTATAAATTTGGCAGCCAGTAAATGCGACTGGGAGGTTGCATCTTGAGTGTCTTTACATGTTGATGTCTGAAAAATATAATGTGAAGAATTTAAAGCAGTAGTTGTGCTTTGAGCTGGTTTTGAAAAAGAAAATGTTAACACTGGCTGTCAAGGAGCATGTTTCAAAAGATATTTAGTTCACTTTCAAATGATGTACAAATTATGGTAGTTTCTATGCACCCCTACAATGTCTAGCCAGCCATTAAAATAAGGTATAAAACTAATTAGAGAGGATGTAATGCTGCAGTGTCTCATATTGGTCTGATCTGCCTTCTTTGAAACAATTATCTAAGGCCAGAAGCTGCCTCAGTTCAGAGAAACTGTCTTGTCAGGTTTGCAAACATTCCCCCTGGAAAAAAGCTGAAGCTAGTCTGTTCTCAACTGAAAAGCACATTTTCTCAGGAATAAAATGAAAACCTTTCATTCAGGCACCTCAGAAATGTATGAAAGTGTTTTATAAGAACAGACCTCTTGGAATGTATTTAACCTGGCACTTTCAACAGTGTTCAGATATTCAGGATATAGGTGGGTCCAATTTTATTTGGTTTATTCAAATTGAAATGTTGCCTCATGTGAAATGAACTGAGTTGCTTCCATTAGAGGGGAAAAGTCTTAAGAGTGCAAGCAAAGGTTTTCTTTAGATTAGCATGTTTTCAAGTATTTCATGTCAAAATGTGTTGCTTTTTAAAGCACACAATGCAGTTAAAATGAAAACCTGGAAACCAACAAGAAACCCTCTAATTCCCATATTAATGTTGAAAGTGTAACCAAGAACAGAAAATAACTGCTATAGTATCCAAGGGAAAGAGAGAGCGAAATAAGCCATGGTGCAATCCTATGCAAGCTTAGACAGGGAACAGGCCTACAATTCCCAGTTAGGCTGGCTGGGGCATGGTGGGACTTGTAAGTCTTTTTGCTATCTAAATCTGTATAGAATAGCACCCTTAGGGCACATTCCTATGCAAACTTGAGCAGGAGAAAAGGCCTACAATTCCCAGCATGCCCCAGCCAGGTCTTTTTTCTGTCTAAACATGCATAGGATTGCACCCTTAGTGTGGTAATTTCCAAAAAGTTGTCAAAATGATAATCACTTTCCAGTTTAAAAACTTTAATTCTAAATAAAAAAACTATACACAGACCACTGATTTGACCATACCAAAATTTCAGCGGTAAGCAGGACCTGAAGGAGTCGATATTTCACAGTAACAAGTACAACTCTTTCAGGATTTAACGCACTGAGAAGTTCAATTTACAGCCTGCTTCTCTTGTAAAACTAAAGGTCCACTTTTATTACATAAAATTATTTATACAGTGTAAAACCAGAGCCTTATGGAAAATACTGCCTCTAAGTGTATTTAAATTATTAGTCTTGTTCCATAGGTTCTTCTGCAGCTTCTGTGGCTTCGTCACTGTTTTCCATTGGCGTCTCCAATGCTGTTTCAGAAATTTCACTGACATATGAGCCCAACTCTTCTGTGTCACTGCAGTCAGCTCTGCTACTGACAGATCCACTGTTTTCACTCCCTTCAGCGGGCAAGTCCTTCTCTGCTTGAGTCTGGTCAGATTCCTCCATCTGATTATTCTCCTCAGAAATATCTTCTTTCACAGTTAAGGATACATTGTCTTTATCCTGATCTTTTCTTTCTGGAATCATTTCTCTGGGTGCCATGAGGGATTCTGGAATAAAGTTAGAACTGAGCATTAAATGCAGATATTCAGAACAAGGTCAGTATTGAACGTCCAAAGCAGTTCTGCATGAATACTGTGTATGAAAGCACATCCAACACTGCCAGGCCCCCTTGCACTACTACCTGCTGCAAGTGAAAGCAGCTTCCTAGTGGCAGGCCGACTGAATACGCTGGTGCAAAGAGCTTTCCATCAAGCCAACTTGCCCTGTTGGCATACAGTTAAAGGTAACTAATGCTAGCAGTACATCAACAGCACAAATAGATTTGCAGTTCTAGATATTGCCCACTCTATCGTTCCTTCAAGCCTGTCAGAAGTCTGAGCAGAGACATTAAAGAATTCTGCACCGTATGCAACATCGACATGATACAATTATTCTATACACTGAAAATGCACATACATTCCTTGCTATTAGAGAGGAAGTACACAGAAATATACCCCATGGCTCCCCATCAGAGGTGACTTAAGATATTATGTAGCCTGGACAACAGAAGTTATCATCTCCAATAGATCACCTCTCCCTGCCTAATCGAAGGACCAACTCTAATCCCACCATCACAAACAACAATTAATCTATCAAACGCTGCAGCTCATACATTCAAACAGGCCTTAAGGCTGAAGGTGGTTATTACCAATCAAGAAACAGGGTACGCAAGTGAATTCAAATTTACAGAAATGCCACCATATGCAAACAAGCATTCACAATCCTGCTTTATAGAACACAAGCAAGCATTCAAATATGACATGAATTTGAGCTACCTGCAGTTTTAGATAAGTTACTGAAAGCATCAGATTCAGCACTGAATTTAACATGGAGTCCATATGAAAACTGACCATCTGGTACAATGCGCTCATTAATAAGTCCAAGACTAAGGGTGCAATCCTAAAGCCTTAGGAAAAGGCAGATCCAGGTTCACAACAAAGATCCTGCTTCCAGTGGGCCCCCTCCACACTCTCACCCAGAGCAGTTCTTTCTGCACAGGCTGAGGCCCCACAGTCAGTCTTTGAGACAGGCACCAGGGGCGGGGGCGTGTAGGACAAGGCACTGCCTACTTCTCTCAAATTCAGGCAACACCTCAGTCAATCTTCCCTGTGAGGGCTGTGTGTGTGTGTGTGTGTGTGTGTGTGTGTGTGTGTGTGTGTGTGTGTTTTGAGGGCAAGAGAAGCATGGAAGCAATCCTCACCTCCACTTTTCCAAGTTTGGAAGATTACAAGGAGCCTTATGGCATTGTGCCTTAAGTATCTCTCATTTATTTGCTTTTTTCCTACTTCTATTAGTTATGTCTAACAGAAGTGTTTTCAAATCAGGCATGTATGTGTTTGAATCCAGATTATGTCATACTTAGAAAAGGCCCATTAAAACTCAATAGGACCTGAGTTAGAACTAAATTAGTTCCCATTGATTTCAATATGTCTACTCCAAGTATGACAAAGCCTAGCCACAATCCACAGTGTTTCTGATAGATGGGACATTTGAAGTTAAATCATGTCCCAAGCACATAATTAGAAGTAACATTTTCCTACATAACAGTGATAGAAAATAATATACCTTCTTCCGCCTCTTCTTCCTCTTTACAATGCTGCCTCTCTGAAATTGTTTCTTTTTCTTTATCCTGAGATTCAGAAGTTGACTCGCTCTCTTCTACCATTGCTGAACAAGCTTCACTGGAACCACTCTGGCTAGAGGTTTCTTCAGGTTCCTCCTCTTTGTCAAATTTAAGTCTTTTTACCTCACGCCCCTCAACATCTGCTGCATCTTCTTCAGAATGCTTATTTTTTACAGGACTGCTCTGGACTCTTTCAGGCTCCGATGCTGGTGATTCACTGGAAGACAAAATTCATGGATACAAAACCTCCTAATTTCACATCGAGACACAGGAAGAGCTATTGTAGATTACAGTGCCAGCCTCCTTGGCTCATGGGCATATCTCTTACTTTGCCTAAATGTGTGCTGATTAAACTTTTGACCATAGACTAAGAAACTACTGCTCTTTTCCAGATGACAGATAACAACAAAAAGCTTCATAGGGATCGCAGTAGGCTGAGCTGTAATCTCAGATGAATGAATTTAATCAGTGACAAGACTACTATGCCACCACTTTGGCTCAGCTGGGAAATTCATTAGTCAGCATTAGTTCTTCAGCTAACACTCCACCTATTTTCTTGCCCTCTCCAGACTTGAGCTAATAGTCTCACTGATGTTAATGGTAACACCTGGGTCACTCTAGTGTGACCCACTGTTTATTTATAAACAGCAACCTAGTGTCCTGATCTAGTGAAGCAGTCTTCTAGGCCTCTTCTAGTAAAATAAAGGGAAAAGCCATGTACTCAAGCAATCTGGGCATATACTGAAGCACACATTATTTCCAGTTCAGAGCAAAAGCCTTGAGTGCTCAGAAGAAAGAAAGTACTTTTCTAAATATGCAACCTTTTATTGGGGAAAAGGTAGAGTTTGCCCTAATGTGGATGGATTAAAAAGCATTACAATTGTCCACATGAAGCACAAAAGTCAACCAAGTACATTTCTGCCTTCTTACCGACCTGTTAATTTTCTCTTCTGCTTGTGGAAGACCTGTCTCCTTATTTTCTGGGCTGTCTGGTAAACCGTTTGTTGTCATAGGAAGTGTCAAAGAAACTTTTGGTCGATTCACAGGTCGGGGAGTGCCAGGACCGTTTATATTGGATCTGCAAAGACAAAAAAGCCTTTTCTTTGATTAATAAAATTTTGAATGCTAGTTTTTCACAGGATGCCAAATTATATTTGGTTGACATCTTTTAAAAACAAGATGGGCAAGACAAGCAATTTATGTTTGCTTGTATTAAATATTCAATTTAACATAATTTGAACAGAAAAATTATATGTAAATGTATCCAACTGTACTGAATATGATCACTACGCACTCAATTCTGTTGCCATTAGACAGAGTCTAGATGGTCATGGGATTATTTGGAGTCCCAGCTCCAAGGTTGGAAACTTACTACAAGGTCAGAGCTGAAGATCTATCTTTAGAGTGCTCTCCCTCTTCTCTCACAGCCAGGATGGAAAGAACGGCACCAGCTGTTACTCCAGGATCACAAGAAAAACCTCAGAGAAGCATTTTACAAATGAAGAAGAGACAGGCACTGCCAATATTTGCAGTGGTGGAGTCCTTGGGGTACTTCAGCCTCTTCTTGTACTCTTGGGCAGAAAACCTCTTAGACAGATGAACTGACTATCTAAGTGCTTTGCACATCGGAAGAAATATGGATGCAGCCTTTGTAGCTACCCTGCTCCTGCCTTCCATAGGATGCCCATATTCCTCCAAAACTGGATGGATACAGGCAGCTTTATTGGATTGTGCTAGTACCGAATCAAGAGAATCTGACAGCATAATCCAAAACATGGTTACTCAGACTTTCATCTAGGCAAGTGCATTTAGGATTGAAGTCCAACTGGGAAAGAACATAGATATTTATGTTTATGTTGGGCTCTTTAAATAAACATAAATTTGAAATTAAATAAATTTAGAAATGCCAAATAAGATATTAGATGAAACCTTTTCCCTTTTCTGCAATGATTTTTCATTCAAATATTTTTAAAATGCTTACTGATATATCCAGTACAATCTAAGGTAAATTAGATAATCTAATTTACTTAAATATGGAAAAACAGAATTATGAGAAAAGGTTGATTTTCTGAGAAATGGAAGAAATCCTTGCAATCAATATATTTGAACATCCATATATCTATTCTTTTTCATGAAAAGTAGTGATCCAAAAGACTGTGAACAATGTTTAAATACATAACAGAAAATGTGGACATTTGAATTCTAAAACTACTCCAAAATCATCATCGTGTATGTTCTTCAGTAACTATTCTTCTTTAAGCATTTTCTCTTACCTCTCGGAATAGCCTGGTGAATTTCCAGGAAACATTACGCCATTCATCCTGTTTAAACTATTGGAATTATTTTTCCTACAAGAAATGACAGTGTTGTAAGACTTTTATACTGTTCTAGTAATTAAAAGAATACCTCCAGCCTTTGTAAAACCCACTCAAGTATTCTTTATACCTGAGATTAACATACTTCTAATCCCATTATCTACTCTCATTAAGCAAATAAACATAAGTTTTGTTTTGTTTTTTGGAATGGTCTCTGTGCATCACACGTATGGATGACAAGCACGCTTGCTTCTACCTGGATAGTGGGATGGTGTTGTAAACAAAGCACTGGAGAGAGGACTGTTCTTCTGAAATCACAGTCTAATCTGGCATGAATGTCAAGCTTGTAGCACTTGATGAAGGTTGATGGAGTTGATCAGGTTGTAGCTTTGCACAGGTTCAGTAGAGGGATCCTGGCATGCAGGCCATGTCATCATGTCTCAAATGCTGGAAGCTGGAAGTTGCTGGAAGTTGCAGTTCTAACAATTGATACGTGAGTGATATGGTCCCTACCACCCAGGAAGCTAGTCACTGAGAGGAGACTGGACTATCCTTTATTTCTCCTTCTGTAGCAGACAAAAAAGCTCTGTGACTGTCAAAAAGATTCAGTCCTGGAGTGGCTCTACACAGATCCAAGGTATGTAGCATAGACTCCACTGGGCTGGACAGGGAAAGAAAAAAGGCAGGCAAAATAATGCTTGAAATGAAAAGGTGAAAGCATCTTAGGAAGAAAGGAAGGGTCTGGCACCACCTTATCCCTGTAGAAAATAAGGTCCACCCATAAAGCATACAGCTCACTGGAGGAGTGAGCCAGTAGGATTGCCACCAGGAAGGTACCTTCCAAGACAGTATGTTACAGGCTGAGTGTTGCCAAGGGTTCAACTAGTGTTGTCATTAGAGCCTATAATTAAAAAAAGGCTCCAGTGCACTGTGAGGGAGCATGTGAGTAAGACAATGTTCTTCAGTCCCACTCACATGCTCAGGTTCCCTTTATTCTGCCTAACATAGCAGACAAAGAGTCTTGGCAGGTGGCAGAATGATTTGCTCTGGAGTGATCACTGGCAAAAACGCTTTGTATGTCTAGCAAGTGGAGGGTGGATTTCATCTGGTTAGCAGGGGCAGCAAAGGGTGGAGGGTGTCCTGGTTGAGGTGGAAGGTTGACACGACTTTGAGGAGAAAGGCTGGATTTGGTTGGAGCATGATCTTGTCTCAGTGAAAGGTGAGGTATGGTAAGTCTATACAGAGGGCACATAGTTCAGTCACCAAGAAGGTGATGAAAGGAAGCAAGCATCGGTTGTGGCCAAATGCTCAAAAGGCTTTTTGAGGAGGTCCTATAGCACAATCAAGGGCTACACATTGATTGAGGCTACACATACAGGGCCGGATAGTGGGTGGGCAGGTTCTGGAGACCCCACAAAAAGTGTGGGATAAGGGTAACACAAAGAGTGAGGCTCTTTGGATTGGGAGGTGAAAGTAGGAGATGGTCACCAGATTTTTAGCCTTTATTGGAAGAGCATCTGCAGGAAATGGAGGATGAGCTCAATAGGGTGTATTGTGGAGGTGCCCCTGGTGCGTGAAGATGTTGATGGTATTCCACTTTACCAGGTATGACCTCATGGATGCTTTGAGTGCTGTAACAAGGATGGACCTGACTTTCTAGGGCAGTGTGTCTTCCATGGGGTCTACGGTATGATTTGACATGCTGCGAGGTATAGGGTCCCCCTGTAAGAATGGAGAATTTGGCCCCTGTCTTGTGACATCAAGTCCTGGGTGTACAGACGCCAGAAGAAGTTCCTGCAGGCACAGTCAGAGGAGTCAGGTGAACCATGGTTGCCTTGACCACAATGGGGCAATGAAGATGTATTCCATCCTGTCTTTCCTATCACTGCAAGCACCCTCATGATTGGGGGGTGGGGGGAGGGGGGACATAGAACAGGGCTCCCTGCCCCAGAAGAGGAAGGTACTTCCTAGGAAGTTGGTCCCTCATCCTGCCTCAGAGCAGGTCAGGCATGTCATGTTGCTGGCTTTGGCAAACAGGTTGAACAGGTTAACTCTGCCTCACTTGTTGCAAAGATTGTGCTAAGTCACTGTGTTCAGTTGCCACTCACGCATGTGACTGAGCATGTCTTCTAGGTGCGACGCTTGCCCGTCATGTGGATGGCTGTGACAGTGATGTCCTTGTCGATATCCCAGTCCCAAATGCTGACAGACAACTGTTCTGGATGGATGGTGGGATGTCCAGTTGTGTGCTATGTGGGTCCTCTGGTGCTTGATAGGTGTGGACAAGCCATGTTAGGAGAGGTCCTATATGGAGTTTCACTGCGACTGTCATGGCCATAAGGCTGAGAAGCTTTTCGATCTGGTGGGTTGTGGTGGGAAGGGGGGAGGGGGCCATCAGCAAGAACAGTCAGCAGTGACGTTTGTCCCCCACTGGGCACGTGCATGCCTACCCATAGTGTTGGAGGAGGGCTGGCTGGAACCTAGATGGCTGCTTGGCAGAGGTCCTCTGTTGCTGAGGTTATGTGGCCAACCACTTGCATGGCCTGATCACTGGCTGCTGAAATCCATGTGCCTTGCTGTTGACTTGGTTTTCTGCCATCTACTCATCTGTTTGAGCACTGAAGAGGCCTTTGCCATCAACGGAGAGGTCCTCAATGTGGGACTGAATCACTTGTGAAAGTCCTGTGGAGCAGAACCAGGCATGTTGGTGGATGGCCACGGCACCCATTATAGCCTTGGCATTGAAGTCAACATGGCCACGGAGATCTGTTGGAAGATAAGCTTGGAGGCCTCCATATGGAATACCCGGCCAGGTCCCTGCAGTCATCAGCATATGTTCACATACTGGGCTGATCTTGTCCCACTGAAGCAATTGGTCTGGGACTATGGCAGCCTCATAATTAGAGACCAGAAGGCTGAGTGCCACAGCTGCATACACTCGCCTCACCATCCTATCGAGGTGGCACCGCCCCCCATCCAGCAGTGCCATGTGCTCCCTCTGGAAGGACACTTGCATAGACTCAACTATTACCAGGTTAGGTTTTGGGTGGTGGAAAAAGAATGGGGTGTCCTTTTCCTACACTCAGTATGTAGTCTCCAGTCTTTTTGACATGGCCTGTGCAACGGAGGAAGCCTTCCCCGACTTCCTAACAGTTTACAACACATTGGGCAAGAATGGTACCACCACTGATGCAGAGTCTTCCATGAACAGGGCACCAAAGATGGGGGCAGTGCCTTTATGCTGCTGCAGTTCTGTCTCAAGTCCAAGGGAGCTGGCCATCCGGAAGACCTGCTCCAAAAAGTGACCTCTCTTTTTCAAGTCAGATGCCAGGTCCTGTGACATCACAGCCGCATCTGGTGACAAGGTAGACAGGGCTGTTGGTACAATCAACTCTGGATCAAAGGTGTAGTAGATCAAGCTCCACAGAGGGAATGGTGTCCTCGATCTCTAGGATCTCTATACTGATGGTGCCAGTGATCAATGTCGACGTGGTACCTGGGCTCAGTATGAGGATGTTGCCTCGATGTTGGTGCCACAGCACCGATGTCTTGCTGTTGACACTCTTGGTACCAAGGCATGATGTCATCCTGATACAGAGACCCCCAGTCACCTTTGTGCAATGCTCTGCATGGTCCTTCCCAGGAGTGATGTAGTGGCAACAATCAGTAGGAGGCCTAGTCCCATTCAAAATGAGGGGAAAGCAGGATCTGCCCTGGTGCCCTTAGTTGCCAATTGTGGTGTTGATGCCTGAGAGGCATGAACAGATCATTTCAGTGTTGAGCCATTCTCTGAGGGTGGTGCTGTTGGTCTTGGAGAGGTGCAGGCAGATTGCCTCAACATTGAGCCAGTCTTGGTGGTTGTGTTGGCTCCCGGGATCATGCCAATTGCGTTGATGTTGATACCTAGGACAGCAGGCAAGTTGGTGAACTGCTGGGGTGGTCTCTGAGCTCCCCTTCTAACACTGATACTGCAGAAATCCCCTTGATGCAGGGGATTTTAACTGGTTGGAGGGAAAGGCTGAGCAGTTCCTCAGAGTTGAGGGCTGATGGGGACTCTTTCTTTGGTGGTGGCAGCGGCCTCCAGGCAAATGGTCTGGTGACTCCAGGTCTGCTTCGTAAAGGCCTGGCAATGCAGGCAGGCCTCCACAGCATGTCCCTCACCCAGGCGCAGGAGGCAGAGTGACCGACCATTGGAGGGAAGGAGCCTCTGATGGCCTGTGCAGTGGTGCAACTCCTAAGTGCCACTGAGGACAACATCAAGGTAGATGGGGAAAGTAGGAGAGAATAAAGGCAAGTAAGGGTAACTCAGCATGTGAGGAATGAAGATGGAAAATGAAGATGAAAAAAATTACATACACACATATGTTTAAAGAGTGAGCAGTTTGTAAAGGAGGAAGAAACATGAGGAGGGGGTTTGAAAAGAGCAAGAACCAGAAAAAGGAACATTCGATACTCAAGGAAGAGAAGCACTTCCCAGTCTAGGCACAGTAGTGGTGGAAAAGGAACTGAAGGGATCGGTGGGAGCCTCACCCATGCTCTCCTGGAACAGGAAGGGGAGGGACCCCCGCCCAAAAATTTAACTACAGAAGCTTCCTGATAACAGGTCCTGCACAGGTGCAAAGCCCATATGTGTGATGCACAGAGACCACAAAGAACAGTGGCTTGTTATTTAGTGTAGCTTGTTGTATAAACCCAGCAGAGCAATTTATCATGAATTGTTGGGAACAGCCACGAGCTGCTTGTCAAGAGAGCTGAAAACCCCCCCATTCTCTGCAACCCTGCTAGTGGCACCACCCTTCTTCATCACTCCTTTTCAACACCCTCCACAGCAGGATGAATGTTTAAATCTTTTTTTAACAGAAGTCTTAAAGAAAGGACACCGGAAAGTGTACTGAATATGTTCACAAGTTTTAGACCTGCACAAATGTCTTTGCCAAGAAATTTGCATAGGTTTAGCAATCCCACAGGAGAGAAGGTGCTTTAGGGTGGGTGTTATTCACTGAATAGTGAAGGAGCCTTTTAAAAAGGTGTTTGCTAGAAAGAGAAACAGTGAAGCAAAGGATGAACTTGATAATGCAGCAAGGATCTCAGTAAGCTAAATAAGAGACGGGCAGTCTTCTGCAAGACCCTCCAAAATAATAAAATGTAAAGGCATTCAGATTTGTGTATATGCTTGTGTTACCTGGTGTAGGAAGAATTTTGCTTGGGAAGCACCAAAGTGAAAGATTAAACTGCGATAGACACCAGAGAGGTGGGAATAGCTATGCAAGGCTAAAGTGGTCTTGTGCCCATGAGCATCACCCAAAAAATTGCACACACATTCCTACACTCAGAAGGGTTCAGAAATTCAGATTTCTTTGATGTTCTGATTGGGGCCCAAGAAGATTCCCTTGTGATCTAGCAACCCCAGTGAATCAAATGAAGAAAGGGCGCTGACATAGGGAATGAGGAAACAGGGATTTCTGCCACAAAGCCCCCTGAAGTCTGTGCCAGCAGCACCTAGAAGATCAAGAAAGGCTTAGAAAGAGACACAATACAGCAAACCACTTACCAGGCAATCATCTGTTGGGAGTAATGGATGAGCCACCCACCCACCCACGGCACATTCTCAGGATAGCATAGTGTGACATGCAAATTTGCCCAATAGGATGCAAAAATTAGATTTTCATAATTCACAGGCAGCTAACAAGCCATGGTGGTTTGCAAACAACGCTGTTTATGCTAGTCATATTCCAGGGGGATTTTTATTATTACCCTTGGCAGCACAGTTTGCCACCAGGATGACTTTTTGCTGTGCCTAACAAGCCACCCAGAACCCTACAAGAACCCAGGATTCTGTGTGACTGGTTACCCACAGCAACAAGTAACCCTAGCTGGGTTTGCCTGAAAAGCTGCACTGCAGGGAGTAATTATGCAAATACCTCAGCAGTTCACTGGCATGGAAAGTGTAGTTAGCAAATCATTATGGCTTCTTAACTGCCTGCCAACTGTACACTGGTCAGTAGCTGTGCACTGCCGCCAGTAACCATCTTTCCCAAAGTGCAGCAATTGCAAAAACAGTGAAAGACTTATTATTTTAAATTAAGGAAAGCACAGGTCATACTCACTCTGATGATGGATACACACAACTGACAACCATGACATTCTGTAAGACAAGAGAAGATCACATAAATATCAGGAGGTGTTTTTTCAGCAAGGGGCAGAATACTACCTCTTCCCCAAATGGCCAATAGCATGGGGTCTTCCTGAGCAGCATCTTTTATTGAAGCACACTGGAAAAAAGTGTAATCAATCATACCGGCATGTCAAACAGAATTTGCAAAGCACATACTGTTTCAAGTAGGAGCTTGCAGTCAAATGTTTAACTAGTTAGTTCAAAACAGCAAGTAAAATCAATCTAGACCCTATGCAAAGCACTCTCCTGGGCACCCAATTCCTTCCCCTGTCAGTCATCTTGCACCCTCTTCTCTGCATCCTACATCATCTTCCACACATTTCCTCAGGTGTTCCCCTTTTAGCCTTCCTATAGTGTCCTGCTGCCTTCAGCTCCTAATCTGCTTCCCATTCTCTGTTTCTTTCCCTCCTCACTTCCTGCAAGCAGCACACAGCACCCCCCTGAGCTTCATATGGGACATTCCCAAGCCCATCTGCATGCCTTTTATCCACCTACATCCCTGGTCTTGGCTTCTAGTTCTAATTTATTGGCTTCTAATTCTAAATCATACAGATATCAATACATAACCTTTAAGTTATGTGATGTAACAACTCAGCCAGCTGGTGAGGAGAGAAGCACCACAGCACACAACATTAGGATGTCTTTCTAATGTATAAAATAAGCTTACATCTGGGGTATGTTTCTTATTGAAAAGCACACCTGGACACCTTGTCCAGTTCCATGGGCAAGGAAAAAATGGCTCTAGTTCATACTTATACCCCTGGGGTTTCACGGGTTGCTGCTGAAAGCCACCACTGCCAAGGCAAGTGTAACCTCTTTCCTACCATGTGTGTGCCTGGGGTAGTCCATATGAAACAAATTACACAATCTAACAAACAGAAAGCAAATTATTTAAAAAATCTCTGAAAAACTGCTAAAGACAAGCACTCCAGTTAAGTAGAATAGTTGTTGGTTCTTTACTACAACATCTCTATGAAATTAAATGGCACAGCTACAATTTTAGTTGAGCAACAATTCAACCAGAAGTCAGCTATTACCTTTTCTACACCTCTGAGAAATTTGTCTGTTCCTGTGTAATTCCTCCTTGGATCTGTCAGCAGCTCACAGAGTCGCTGAATAGTAAAAGGGATACTGAAATAAAATATAAACAAGTTAAATTTTAATTTTAATTGCAAGAAAAAAGAGTAACACTAATCATTTTGTACACTATTTTATACTTAACTGCACATGAATTTAACACTTTTCCTTTCAGTACCTCAAAAACATACTGGAGTCAATGAACAGTAGATGGCGCTGCAGCATCACAGAATTGCCTGCGTAGGCAATTGATTCACCCTAAAGTGCCTTCTGAGGCTCAAAGAAAGCAAAAAAGTTCAAATAACTCATTATCACATACTGGTAGCTGCTCAGTCGGTCAGAAAAACAGACAACTTACATGACATAACCTACCATGTCAGCTATGGTAGGCTGACACGTTGAGTAAATCCAGAACATTTTTTAATAGGGTGGCTTACTTCACACAAGCAAGACACCCAGGAAATTCATAGCTTGTTAGGGTTGTTGATATCCATGAAGGTTTGTTGTGTCATCTAAAAATAGCAGGACAATTTTATCCTCAGGATCAGCTAGATAACCCTGCCCACTACTACAATGGCAAAACTCCCCTGCCCGCTTGCTCTGCACAATCTCACTTGTGCCACCGTCACCCTTCCTCATCTCTTTGAAGCACCCTGTGCCCCTAAAAATTTCAAATATAAGTAACTGGAACCTAGCAACAGAGTAACAAGCCAGGGTGTGGGAAGCCAGAAGCAGCTGTAAAGAAGGTAATTTGCCAGTAGGGGATTTTACTTGAAGGTATATATAAGTGAGAGCTAGCAATAGAGAAAGGTGAGAAGCAGGAAGGTAAGGGGAAGAGCCAAAAATAATTGGAGAGAAGGTGCAATAAAGTCCTTCAGTGCAAAGTGAAGCAATATTTTAAAAGGCAACTCCCAAAATGGAGGAAGAAACTGAATAGGACATTTGACGGGAGAGAGGGAGAGAGGGAGAGAGGGAGAGAGGGAGGGAGAGGGAGAGATCAGCATGCTGGACTAAGTAACAGAAAATTAGTATTGCGCAACAGTGAAATTCACAGAAAAATAATTTGGCAACACTACGAAAGGGCTTTGAAAATTAATTCCATTTGGGAGATCTGACAGAGTGGAGTTTACACTCAATTGCCAGCAACTCCGGCAGGCCAAATCTAGGCAGAGGGACCAAGGTAACAAGGCATGCTTGGGATATGTGCCAGAGCTACTGGGAGGACTGGGGGAAATGTGTGAACAAGCCAAGGCGAGAACAATTGTCTTTTAGGAGTACCATGGGTTGTTCAATGAACAACCAACTCAGCATGGATTATTCATCACAAGGAGGGTTGTGATACATGAACCTATCCAATCTCTTGATCAAGGGTTTCCCTGTCATCTGTTTCTAAAGTCAATTCTTGCTGAATTCAGTGAGAGATGTAATCATAACTCAGAACAGGATGCGTAACGTTTGGCAAAAAGGCATAGTTTTCCCAAAGCATGAGGTCTAGAAATGTTTTTGAGTAAACAAAAATGCTTCATTTTACCCTTCTTCCCTTGACTCCTCATGCAAGCTGTTGTCATTCTGTCCTGCACAAGTCTGCCATCTATCTCATACGCTCAGAGTCCAACATCCATAGCTGCTGCAATACTGCTCTCCCCATCTGAAATATACTCCTCAAATATCAATTTATGTAGCCTGATCGCTCTTTTCTTGAACTGCCCTATACCCCCCCTTCCACAGCTACCCAAAGCATCCTTCCCAGATGCTCATTAATCTCCAGCCTATGCTTGTTCTGTTCCATGTTAGTTTATACCTCTACTTTCTATATAAAATACATTCAAGCAATTTACAGTAACATTTTTAAATGCTAGATGTTTGGTACTAGGATCTAAACAGACAGTAGGGAATAACTTTAACAATGCCTTTAAAAGTGCTCACTGGAGTAATACCATTATTCTATTCCTGCCCTTCTGAAACTAACCAGTGATGGGGCAGGACATCTCACTCTGGAGAAACTGTATCACAACCAAAACAAAAAGGTTTATACAGTATAGATAACAAAAGTCCAGGTTTTTTTTTATTGTGGCTGAGCTGAGGAAATAAAAACCAGTATTCTCAGAGTTTCAAGAAGAAATTGGAGGGTTAGTACATAAGATTACCTGAAATACCCAACTTAGGCTATACAGACAATGAAAACAGAAGACTTCATAGTGGTGACACACAAGTTCTTTCACCCATGGTTGTGGGGGTGGGTGCAATGCCAAAACAACTTTTTTCCTGAGATTTTACACTTTCATTTCCAAAGGACATAATTTCTAGGGGTTGAACCTAGACGTTTTGCAATTTACTAATATTACAAGGTGTGTTTTATAGCTTCCCCAAAGCAGCACAAAGTTCCCAGAACAGTTTTTAAAAGCACTAATTGGGAAAACATTGGAATTTGGACTTGAAGTGTCATGGAAAGCCAGCAGAATGCTATCGTAACTTCACAAAAGTATAAACTGGATGTCTCCAGATGTTTTGGACTATAACCAGTAATGGGGGGGGGGGGAATTCCAGCAGAATTTTTTTCCAAATGGAAAATTTTCCACTGCTTAGTTTGTTTGCAGAAAAATTTATGGTTTTTAAGGTCATTAATAAAACTGAATGTATGCCAACTTCAAATAAAATATTGGGAAAGTTCTGCAGTTTCAAAGTTGCAATTAATAGTTTTAAGAGGGTGGCTTTGTCTAATGAGGATAAGACGCCATACATGTATCATTGAAATGCATGTATATCTCAGAGTGAAACAGAAATAATAGTGACAGTGAAACCAAAGGTGTCCCAACAACTTTAGAAGAAGTGAAATGAACTCTACTCATCTGTGATTGTCTGGGCATCATCAACAGTTCTCAGTGTCAACAGTTTTTAGTACCTTTGTCTTACTTTATGATCTTTACATTTTTATAAGTATGATATTAACAATTTCTACAAAATACAACATTCACATCACATTTTGTACTTTCAATACCCTCAAGCATTTCAAAGTCAAACAATTGTGGTTCTTGGGATAAAATATTAACATGGAGTATTTGTTTAGTTTCACTGTTTGTTTAATATAAGCATAACACACCAATCCATTTGCTATCTACAAAGTAGTCAGAGGCAAACTGTGGCCTAACAAAGATGTCTTGGTCTGTGACTCCCATCAGTTACAGTCAATACAGCCATTTTTAAGGGATGGGAGTTGCAAACAAACAAACAAAAAATCCAGTGAAAATTCTTCTAGAAAACACTTATCACTGATTATAACTTTCAGAACCCCTAATCAGTTGACACAATAGAGGGGCTGATACATGTTGGAATTCAAAAGCTATCATGCTTTAAATTGGGATAAAAGACGTAGTTATCAGCTACTTCCAACCAAAAGAAAAACTAAAGAAAATGTGGCTTTGTCTCATCTAAATTCCACTGTACAAATCATTTGAAATATGCTTAGCAGAAACAAGATATGCCTATCTAAAGCTAGGTATTTTTAAGTATATGCATCTAAAGCATATAATAATTATCCAGTGAGTACTGACTAATTATTAAGGTACATGGAACAATGTCACCCCAAATCCCTTGAGTAACTAATGTTTTTTTAGATTTTTGGCAGGACTGTAAAAAGAACATCAAATACTTTTCATGACCAAACTAGACACAGGCCCATAGGCTTGGACGCAAAAACACACCCTTGGAAGTTTTTGGGTCCAGTGGAGCTTTTCTGCTGAGAGAACAAAGGAGAAGCAATCTTCACCAATTCTCCACTTTCCCTGTAGTCTCTATGTCCCATCCAAATCTATCCTATATGGTTGGAGACCCTTTAGAATGGCACAGGAAGTGGTGCTGGTAGTTGTTAGAGAATGGGAAATCAAAGAACACATTCCCCAACATCTCACAGAATACTGAGCAACTCCGCCAAGGGAATGTTCTTACTGGCAAGGAAATGGCTGGATCTAATCTACCATATTTACTTGTATAGAAAGGCCCATTGTCAGTTACTAATATTTTATTCTTCTTCTAGGCTAGTAGTATAACTTTATTTACAAGATTAAATACTATTTTAGACATTTGTGCTTTTGCTTAAGCACTCCATTTAACATACTAAAGCAAAACAACACATTTTTAATAATAAAGGCACATGTATTTATGAGTTTAAGTATTCTGGGATGTCATAAGATCCATTCTTCAATAAATAACACTGGTTAACAATTCCAAAACACAGCTAAACCACTGGGCTCTTATTTAGAATTTGCAATGAAATTTTCTGGTTTCTGGATCTGCTGAACTGGCAACCTAGGAGGCTGTTTTCCATTTTTGTTTCATAAGCTCTGACATGGTAGCCATCACTCCTATCATTAAAGTCCCAGTATAGTGGAAGAATTTAACACTAGTGTGTGATTTCCACAATCTGAGAAGACTGGACTGAGAAGAGCACTTTAACCTGGATTCAACAGACCACAAATATCTATCTAACCTAAGCTGTCCAGTAATGATCAAGGTAGCACCCAATGTGTTACAGCAATTAAGACTGCTGGTATACACAAAATTCAGGCTGTTCAAGTACCAGATGAACATACCACAAGCAGCCTTATTTATTACATTTTTATGCCACTCTAGCCAAAGCTCTCAGGGCAGTTCTCCATTTTGCACATGTCATGATCCTCATCAACAGTCTTGAGCTTCACTAGAACTAAAGACAGTAATATGATCACTTCTGCCCTAAGAGTATATCCATGCAAAGTGCTCCCATAACTGACTTATGGAGAGACAACCCAGGGACTGGCTAAAATAATCCATTTAGAACCCACTCAAAATAAATTTATTAAATAATTACTTGGTTTAGCTCACTCTATCTCTTCAGCCAATGTTAGGGAACACGGGAACATGTTGGGAGCATGACACTATAATTTTATATCATGGATATGTTCCCCCAAAATGTTTTTTGGACCAGCTGAAACTTCAGACAGGACACTTCAGTAGCAAACTGTGAGCAGCAAATGTTAGGTTTTTTTATCTAATGCACAGGGTTCTTAAGAAATAGGCTCTAGATCAGATGCATAAATACATAAAGAATAAATTATGAACTCTTTCATCCCAACAAGATCTAGAGACAATTTAGAACTCACTGCCCCCGCACATTGCATTTCTGAAATTCATTAATTTGATTTTTTAAAATATGCATTGCCAGTTAGTTCCTTCCTGGTGTTCCATTTCCAGTCTATGTGTTCACAATATTTAGAAGGATGCTATTGTTAAAAAAAATCCCTATAGGTCAGAGATTTTGCATATGCAGAACTCAAGCATTACTTATGATACTGTTCTTTGCAATCTGAGCCTAGGGTAAAATGTACTCTGAATTTGCTAAGGGATATAGCTAATGGTGACCATGCTAAGATTATATATTTCTATCCAATTCTGAAAGATTCATGACATAAGATTTACAGTGACCACCCAAATGCTGAAGAGAAGCTTCGCTGAGGCCAATATGATGAATTGTAAGGATTTACTTTGATGGTTTTAAAGAATTAAGTAATATTCATTGTATTTAATTGTATTTTAAGCTAAATATGTTGCCTTAGTTTATATTTATTGTATGATGTGGTGTACTGATCTCTAAAAGATGCCTGGGATTTTCATTTTGATTACAGTCTCCTATTTTAATATCTTTCTTTTATGTGCCTGCATTTGCATTTTGGTTGATATAACTGTAACAGCAGAAACAAGCAAAGGAAACTTCTGTTTAAACAGCTAAATCCAGCCTTGCCTCCACACAGCATATTAACCCTTCCTTTCTATCCTTCACCACGGCTACATTACTTGTTGGCAATGACATTAAGATTTTAACCAGGAACTGAAACCATGGTCCAAAAGTGGTTTCACATACTGGGATACAGGAGAGACCGGCTTAACCTAAACTGTGGTTAATAATGATGCTGACAAACTGTTTAACCATAGGTTAGGGAAAGAGTTTTACTAGACTTGAGTAGGGCTGACATGGATAGGACATTCTGGAAAGCGTTCATTTATAAGTCACCATAAGCCAGAGAGGACTTATCCGCATGTAACAACAACAAAGGGGAGGAGACATGCAGTCTATAAGCATGCTCCTGATTTCTTAATGGCAGGTAACCTTCCTTTGTATCTGAATTTGCATGTCTTAAAAATGTTTTTTAACCATTAAAATGAAAAGTTAACTGAACTCCAGAAGCAACATTTGCACTTAGAATGGGAAGGGGGGGGGGGGGGGAGAAAATCAGAATATCAGGTGAGGAGAAGGAGCCTGGAGGAGGCTCAGATAAACCTTCTAGCTTCTTCAGGTTCCTCCCTTCCCAGTGCATCAAAATGTCATTCTTCCTCTCTCTGGAGTTAATTTTTCAACCCTGGAGAGGAAGCCAGAGCAGTTCTGTCCATACTAGCAGCAAGGGGTAGGGATGAATCTTCATCTTGCCCTTCTGAGGTCACAGCAGTCTCCAGTATCAGGTTTTTTTTTTTTTTTTCTGATCTATCCTACAGTCCCCTAGAATGCTCATCCAGGAACCATATGACTGCTCCCTCAGTAGATCAAATGGTTTTCCTCACTACATGGTTAATTGGAACTTACTCATCTAGTTAAGCTATTAAAAAGCTGTAATGCAAACTATAAGAAACAAGCTTTGAAAAGTATCACCCCTTCTCATGATCTGAGGTAAGAGAAGGTAAGCCAATGATTTTCATATTTATGACAATACTCTGAACTTTGCCAACAAATAATTATAGTGATTTTTCATTTTGTAGCACATATGGCAGAAAGTCAGTACAATATGAAGGTCAGAAATAGAATGCCTAAATTTGATAATAAATCACATGATTCAAACAACAAGTAAAGTTTGATCTAAGACTGCATACCCATTAAAGCCAGTGACTATTTTCAGAATGCGTTCTTTCATCTCCTCAAAGGGAATGTACTCCACATTGGGGTTAGGAGGGCCTCTTGGCTCAGGAGCAGAAGTTCTGAAGTCATCCATCACTTTCTCCAATTTGAAAATAAAATAGCCTTTGAACTGCGACCACTGAATCCTAAAAAAGAAATACACACGGCTTGCTTAACAGCATATGAAAAGTCACATGCTAACCATATTCAGATTAAAGTAATAAAACATGCACAGCAGAGTTAATTTTAAAACTACCTTCAGGCAAGCAAGACCAAACAGTGATCTGATAAAGTATTTTGTTATGCTTCAAAATCAAAATACATAACTTAAATCATTAACAAAACAAGCATGATCTGTCATAAAGCCCCCAACAACTGGAACCCTTAGGTCAAGATACAAATTTGAGAATGTGTTAAATAATTCTCTTGTTAAAATAGTTCTTAAGTGGGCCAATGACAGGTAAAAACCATTATCAAATAAGACTATTGAACAGAAATTATTTAGCCACAAGCTTCTACAATCCCCCAGTTTCTCTAGTGTACATGAATAAGGAGATAAAAGGCACCTGTTTTTCTCTAGCCCACTAATTTCTTCCAAGGTGAACTCTGTTTATTTCAAATCCCACTGTGTGGTATTCAGGTTGGAATGAACAAAGTCAACCTACCCACCAATGTGGTTTCTGCATACAGGTTTTACCAAAGTATGTGGGGGAGGGGGCAGCTCTTATGATACTGCAGTAATGTAGAAATTTGAGTAAAGGACTGGGATGGGGACCAGTTGGTATGTGGAAAAATGCAATTGCCCTTACTGCAAGTGGAAAGAAGGCTGCAAAGCAGGATTAATGTTCCACCATCAAAAAACAGTTTGAATTCACATAAGAGATATAAATATTTTAAAATTAAAATAAGTAGCATAATTCTACATCTAGTAAAGAGTGGAGAAAGTCTGATACAATTCTTTCTCCTGTTATTTCCTATTGTATTCTTCATGCTCCTCAGTATCACACTCACAACAGACAATCCAGCCTCTCATGATCTAGTTCTAGTACTACATCACCAAAACTCTAGAAACTTGTGCTTAAGACAAAATTATATTTCTGTTGATTTTTCAGGTGTTCTACTTGAACCAACTATAGTATATTCAGTGAGAGAAAACAAGAAAAGTCACAAGTGCCAACAAATATGAGCTAATTATTCAGTCCTGGGTATGTAAGGCTACTCTGAGCTAGGGGTTATCAACTCACAGCCTAGGGGCTCAATCAATTCATCCTCAAGGGCTTTCCATTCATCTCCCAGCAAAGCCCTCACCTCAACTCTAATTGTTTCAGCCAGTTTCTCCTGAGCGTGCAAATCCCCAGATACAGAGCTTTTCAACATGGTTTCTGTGGTATGAGCAGCAACCAGAATTGCCAGAATTCTCCTTACACCTCAGCAGAGCACCTCCATTTGCTAAGTCCCATTCATGCATGTGAGCACGCAGCTGTAAAGCAGAGTAACAGGAATGTAACAAAGCTACTGTTGGCTTTCACACTAAGATCCAAGGCCAGATAAAAACAAGTTATGTGTAATTTGCTTATAAATATAAATGCACAACCCATACATGTGCACAGTTTAGATCTATGCACACATATACACCCACACATATCCATGCATTATGCATCTAATGGAAATTACTACCTGAATGTTCAAGTATCTCTTTACAACTTTTAAAGCTTAAAATGTTTTCATTTAAAAGATAAAAATTAAGCCAAAGCAGGGACTGTTTATTTCCCCCATGCCAAGTCTTTGTGAGCTTTAATACAGTCTACACAGAATCATAATTATGAGTTTAGATGAAAACCTAATACTATTTTATTACATTTATATCCTGCCTTTCTTCCTCCTTCCAAAGTTCTCCTCTCACCATTTTATCCTCACAAACAACAACCCTGTGAGATAGGTTAAGATAAGAATGTGACTTAGCCAAAAACACCCAGTGATAGAGCTTCATAGCTAGAGACTAGAAATGCAGTCTCCCAAGTCTGAGGTCAATATTCTAACCGCTGAACCACAGTGGCTAGTGTTGAGAGATTGTCATGTGATTTTTCTTAGGTGTTCAATGAAATTTTCTCCCACATCAAAAATGAAAATACAGTAGCAAAAATTCATGAAATCTGGCTCCTTTCTAATATTTTAAGGTATAGAAGAAAGGGCTTACTGTAAATGGTTTGAGCCTCTTGCTCAATAGCTTAATATGCAAAACAAAGAACTTTAAACATGTTAAAGCATGTGCAACGATCAAAATAGGCAACACAACTGGGAACTGTTAGAATTAAAAATAAGTACTGATTTGGCACTGGCTAGTTTCCAACACTGACCACACTGCAGTGGATGGACAAGTAAATGTACTGTCAGAACATTTTTTGATGGTAGGAGTTGATTAGGAGAGTGTCATTTTAAAGGCACAAGAACAGATAACACCTCTTAATTCTTTCTTTCACCTTGTAAGAAAAGTGTCCTCCAGCAGAAGTACTTCAGGAAACAGTTACAAGAAAGAACTTTTTTTCAAAGGGTTTTTTAGAAGCTGAAGGCCAATGTCTTCCCACTGGACCCTATTTAGGCTAAAAACATTAGCTAGTGGCCTTGTATTTACTTATTTAATACTGATAAGCAATTTCATGCAAATATGCAATTCAGCATGTATATCTTTTATGTAACATATAAAAGTTAACACTGCTATAACTCTTCATGGTTCAGTTGCATTTTAAGGCCAATAAGGATGCAAAATAGTTACAGTTATAAATGATGTATATACTACTGAAGGATTGAAACAAAAACAAATACAAAAAGTAGGCTAACAGCAAATTATTTCACACAAACAGGCAGAAGAGGGTGGGACACAAGGGAGGGACTTAACAGGCAACAGTTCACAGACAAGAATATAATCGTAAGAGAGAAAGAACTCTGGTGAAGAAAATGACTTTGGGTTGGATCCAGACTTAGTCATGCTTTGAGCAGACCTACTAAAATTAATGTGACAAGTTAATCATGACCAACACTGACCCAGAAATTTCAATGGGTCTACTCTAAGCATAAGTAAGCCTTAATACAACCAATGAAAGTTTAAACTAGGGGTGGTAAGTCAGGGGCCCTCCAGATACTGTTGGGACTCCCATCATCCATGACAACTAGCTATCCTGGGTGTAACTCATGGAAAACATAGTCCAACAATATCCAAAAGACCTCAGGCTCATGTGTGTGGCTCTACCATCTCTAGTCACTGGTGTTAACAGGCAGATTCATTCTAGAATATAGTGAAGAATGAGGAACTACAAGCAACAGAAGAGATAGGACAATAAAGCATTCATGGTGGTATATGAAAAAGTAACTGAAACATTAAGTAAAGGTTAATATTAGTCACTTATTTAGTCTCCTGGATGCAATTTTAATGTACTACACAGAGTCAGGCTAATAGAGAAAGAGTCATGTGTATACCTGGAGGGTGCACACCACAGTGATTAAATCAATGTTTGTCTCACATATAGGGATTTGAACTTTCAACTGGAAAGCAAAATGGGCTCAGCATGTTGTTAGCAAACTGTTACTCTGTAGCAACACAATGACAATTGTACTGTATGTATGACTTCCTTCTTGTCTTGGCTCTATAATCACTGAGAGACTAATCAAGTCCTATACTCAACCTTCATTTCCCTGTTTAACAAAAGGACACAGATATGGTAGTTGCATACAGGGCTCACCTCCCACTCCTACCCCACTCTTTCTGTCGATGTTCTCTCACCTCCAGAAAGCACACATACAGGATAGACAAAGGCACTGCTGGGGCCAGTAAATGCATAGTGGGTTTTCTTCATTTTTCTGGCACTATCAGCTTACGAGAGGCAATCTTCCATCCTCTATAAAAGCAAAGGAACTGCCCAGTCATGGCATTTGATACTTGTTTCATACTATACTACCAATCCTACAAGGAAAGGGCCCCTTCTGACCTGTGACACCCTTTCTTTGTCCACAATAGAAAATGGCTATTACTACACCTGTTCCGTTTGTGTAGCAATGAAACTCCTGTGATGCTGCACTCATGCAAGGGCATCTGATCCTGCCCATCCTGCAATGATCAAGGATTAAGCCACAAGTGTTTATTTTATTTAGCATGTTTATATCATACCTTTGATTTGGGGGGTATGTATAATGAACGTCATGTATAATGCTCAGAAATAAACTAGTCTCAAAGCACATGAATATTTTAATATCATAGTGGCACAACTTCCAAAAAGGAATGTATAAAAACTGATTAGAGAATAAACTTTCAACCATTGTCATTGTCTGCCTGAGAGCCGACTGAGCTTAGCAGTTTTATCACTTTGACTGTGAGACTGTTTTCCATGTTGGCCACTTTCACCCATAACTTGATTCTGTCTACTGACGTTTTCATTCTTCTTGTTACCATGGCTTCATCACAACAATGCCGCAACAAGCCTCTCAGAGGAATGTACAGAATACAGCAAGTAGCTTATTCAGCAACCAAGAGCTATATTGTAATGCAAGAAAAATAAGCACAGATTTGTTATGTGCCAAATTTTCTTTTCAAAATTATCCTCAAATTTGGCCACATCATGCATGATGCATTACTCTATTCTAAGCAATCACACAGAAGATCCAACATCCCACTGAACATACAATAAGCCAAGTCTTCCTGCAACATCTCTATTTTTTCAGGCAACTGGGGGTAAGAGATAATAGCTTTTGCTTCCTATCCGTTTTGAGGGTTCAAATCTTCATTTAAGTTCAGAATTAGAACTCCTTCCTATTTGTTTTTTCCTTCATGGGAGCAAGTCCATGTCCCATCCTTTAAAAAATCATTATCAGAACTGGAAAGCTCCCTTTACTTCCTGAGATTTTGCATTCTTCATTGGTAAAACCAGACTTTTTAAGATTTGCACCTACATAATACATGGTTAGTACAGTCTTCACAGTCTTGGAAAAAACAGTTTACATTACTCAGAAGACTGCAGTGATTTATAGCAAGTTAGGTTTTAGCTTCAAATTGTTATTGTGATTATTATGCTGTATCGTATTACTGCTATGCTGTGTCTTATTTACCTATGTTATTACCGCCCTGAGACACCGTACAGGGTGGGATACAAAAATATTAAATAAGGAAGTAAGTAAATGATTATCTAGATCAAAAGATTCTTGCTGCAAATTTATACACTCTTTCCTGTAAGTCACACTGAACTAATCAAGGCTTACTTTGGAGTAGTAATGCACAGGATTACACTTCCAGAAACATGTTATGCAAATATCAAATTGTATAACAATGTAGACTATGTATAACATTTACTGTAGTTCACTGGAGAGGATGGAGTGTGTACCAGTTCTACTAAAGAGTCATCATGGAAGGTTTTGGCAAGTCACGTCAAAAGGAATTAAATTCTATCAAGTAAGCATCAATATCACAAAACTCTAGAAGCATCAACCAACCTGTACAGTTCCAAATGGCATTTCAACAAAATACCTATCTGAATTGCCATGTGTTCCATGAAAAAAGTAAAGATATATGGTTACTATAATGCACTCAAGTTCCTATGTAAGGAGTACCTTACCATTCAATATCAGAGAGCAGTATAGGTGGAAAACAACATATATATCCTAGAAAAAAAATCAGTTAAAAATGAGAGACATGGAGAAGTGCAAAGGCTTCATTTACTCCTTCATTCCCAAGGCACATAGGCTTCATTTACTCCTTCATTCCCAAGGCACATACAGCATGTTTAAGACTTTTACAAAGTTGTGCTTTTCCATCATTTATCTGACTATATAAGCTAGCTTAACCATTCACCTTATAAGTAGTTTAGACTACTTTACATGTAGATACCCTTTTTCTTGTTGTAGATGATGCGATAGCTCCCATTCAGATAAGCGTTTATGCTCAGTGGTCATTCTGAATTAAAATACAATGCTTATGTCAGTGGGAGATATTAGACCTCTTCTTTGAGCCAACTTCCTCTATTTTTTAAAAAGAATTCTCATTTCATTCTTTCTAAAATAATACTTCCTCTGGGATCATATCAAATTCTTTCACAAAATTCTTGCATCCCCCGGATTATAACACTGATTAATTATTCCCTTCATTTATTCAGCAGTTACTTTCATCATCAGTTATGCCTGAAGAGTAACTATTAGTAAACATGGTAAACAGGTCTTTCAACAACCAATGTTGCATCATTTCAACTGTGACTGACTCTCAGACTGCATCTGAACTGCTGGGGGGGGGGGGAGAAATCACTGAGACAGGAGGCAACTACTGCTAAATAGCAGCTTAATTAGTTTACAAATCAGCTGATAAGGAATTGATTAATGAAATTACTCAGAGTTCACCAGCTCAGGTGGTGAGGGGGTGGGGAATTATTTATTTGATTAAAATTAAAGCTTACAAGATTGTTACCCAAATGCAGCTGCCCAAATAAGATGCACATTTCACATGGTGTACACAGGGCTGTATTAAGCCAAAGACAACAGGGAAGACCTATTCACACTTCATCAGCACAAGTTTAGTTGCTAGTGGAAAGAACAAAGTGGAACAAAGCACCACAAAAGGCTAGTTCTGCCAAGCTAGTAAAAATGTCACATTTTATTAATACTAATTACTTTGAATGTGCAGCTATCAGATATGATTCATCAATAACATATACCATACCTGACACTGTTCCTTGTCTTAGAAAGTATGTGGGGAAGGAAGTTGGGAGGGAAGAGGGAAGTTTTCAATATTAAAAAAACCTCACTTTTACCAGATATAGTATTGAAAGGCCAGAGCAAAACTGCTATTTCTGGAACACCAATCCTAGACAGGTAGAGGTCAGGACACAGAACATACAGGTGCTGATTGTTGGAACAAGAACACACACACACGCCTCTGCACAATAAGTTCAAAGGATACACTAGAAAGACTGAAGTATCAAGGAGAACTGGTTTAGAACTATGTGGATTACTTGTATTAATTTCTAAAGTACTTCTAACATGCTAACCTTTTATTATCATTTCTATTCTACCAATTTATGATCAGTTACCTTGAATTATTCCAGCTGGTTAAAACCTTCACCAACAGCAAGGATAAGGAAAAACACTGCTGTAAAGTAACTGAGTTAACTCTTTCCTGGGCTAATGAAAGTTCTATTTCTCCTCTTCCTACATGCTACACGCAGCAAGTCAGTACAAGTAATAAGAGGTCTATGCACACTTCCCACATCCCCTTCTTCCACTTGGCCAAATTATATGTCCTTCAAACTCATATAACTTGATTTGTGAAGAGAGGAGAAAAGACAGAATGAGCTAGGGGATGCATGAACAGACCTTCCAGTTTGCAAAACAGTCACTTGTGTGGCCTGCAGGTGCACACAACCTATGAGCCTTTCTCTTGTGGATGCTATATCTATGCTGGGAAGAATGACTTCCCTTTGCCATTAATATCACACATTAAGGAACTAGATCTAAGGAGAGCACAGGTTCAATGCTACATTCTGATAAGTGAGAAAATGCATCTCCCAAAGAAAATACAGTAATAAGATGTTTTCACATTATCTTAATGATTTTATTTATTGCAGTTCTGTTCTGCCTTTCATAAAATAGGAGTTGAAGTACCTGCTATTGGTAGGCAAATCTAGAGATTCAAATATTCAAAGAACCAGTCATGTGAAGTAAAAGATCAGAAACTACAGAAATATGGAAGAGGAAATATATTGATATAAAAAGTTACAGATCAGTAAACTGTCTATGCAAGGGTTCAGTGGGTACAAAGAGATGAAAATGCATGAGGCAACAACGAACTAGGTTAATGGATGCAAGGAAAGAAATGAAAGATGCTTTTACTACTTATTCATCACACACTGCCCAGTAATTCAAAACTCAGACAAGAAGTGCATTTGTAAGGCACACATAGTTGGGGAACGCCTTTAGTTACATGTCCAGGCATGCAGCTATATTCTGGGTATAAACAAGTGTGTGTAGAAACTGCAAAAAATCCTTAAAACTTTAATTAACTGCAGTTATATCTTTCAGAAAGCCAAATTCCAGCACTGCTCAGCTACCAGCACTGAAAGAGCAGCAAAAGCTTCTTATTTGTTATTATTTTTGAAGCATCTATCCAGTGATGTGGGGCAGAAAATTTTCTAGTGCTTTATTTTTCTGCAGAAATGTTTCCATTTCATAAGTTTCTTAGTAAAAAAAATAAATGTACACCAATTGCAAATGCAGTATTTGCAAAAGCTTAGAGATATTATTAAGCAGTATATATAGCATCACAAAAAAATAAAACATGCAACCTTGGCAGTTTCAAATCTGTAATTAATGTTTTTCAGGTGATTATCCCTTTATGCAGCCCTTCTATACACACAGGTTACTGAAATACATGTGTATCTCAAAGTAAAATGAAGGTAAAAGTGACAGCAAGACAGAAGGTGCTTTAACAACCTTATAGGAAAAGTGTTAAGTGGGTATCAGTGCATCATACACAGTTCTTTGGGCTGCTAAAATTAGTGTGTCAACATTTTTCAGTATTTTTTTTTACATTCAAAAATGTAATGGAAATACATGCTATTGTCTTTAACTCTCAAAAGCATTCCAGTAAAGAGTCAACTTGTTATAACCTTTAAATAATATTAATCATCCTTTGAGTTTCCCTCCTCCTTCATGGATCACTGCCTTGTTGTGGCGAAGGGGCTTGCGTAGCTCAATGAAGCTATGAGCTATGCCGTGCAGGGCCACCCAAGACGGACAGGTCATAGCAGAGAGCTCTGACAAACGTGATCCACTGGAGAAGGAAATGGCAACCCACTCCAGTATCGTTGCCATGAAAACCCCATGGACAGTACCAAAAGGCAAAAAGATATGTCGCCAGAAGATGAGCCCCTCAGGTCGGAAGGTGTCCAATATGCTACTGGGGAAGAGCAGAGGGCTAGTACTAGTAGCGCCAGAAAGAATGAAGCAACTGGGTCAAAGCCAAAAGAACACTCAGTTGCAGATGTATCTGGTGGTGAAAGGAGATCTTTCTCTTCAAGAAAATTGGAGACATGAAGGGAGTGTTTCGTGCAAAGATGGGCATGATAAAGGACCAAAATGGCAGGGACCTAACAGAGGCAGAAGAGATCAAGAAGAGGTAGCAAGATTACACAGAAGAACTATACAAGAAAGAGCTTAACGTCCCTGATAACCACGATGGGGTGGTCACTGATCTCGAGTCAGACATCCTGGAATGTGAAGTCAAATGGGCCTTAGGAAGTCTGAGCAACAACAAAGCTAGTGGAGGTGACAGCATTCCAGCTGAGCTATTCAAAATCTTAAAAGACAATGCAGTAAAAGTGCTACAATCAATATGTCAGCAGATTTGGAAAACTCAACAGTGGCCACAGGATTGGAAAAGGTCAGTTTACATTCTGATCCCAAAGAAGGGCAATGCTAAGGAATGTTCAAACTACTGCACCATTGCACTAATTTCACATGCTAGCAAAGTTATACACAAAATCGTACAACCTAGGCTCCAGTAGTATGTGGACCGAGAACTACCAGAAATACAGGCAGGATTTCAAAGAGGGAGAGGAACTAGAGATCAAATTGGCAACATACGCTGGATCATGGAGAAAGCTAGGGAGTTCCAGAAAAACATCTACTTCTGCTTCATTGACTATGCTAAAGCCTTTGATTTTGTGGATCACAACAAACTGTGGCAAGTTCTTAAAGAGATGGGAGTACCAGACCATCTTATTTGTCTCTTGAGAAACTTATATGCGGGTCAAGAAGCAACAGTGAGAACTGGAGACGGAACCACTGATTGGTTCAAAATTGAGAAAGGAGTTCAGCAAGGCTGTCACAGACTCTCAGCCCAACCTACCTCACAAGGTTGTTGTTGTGGGGAAAAGATGGAGGAGGAGATGTAAGCTGCCTTGAGCCCTGTTAGGAAAAAGGCAGGATATAAATCGATAAATAAATATGCAGATGATACCACTCTAATGGCAAAAAGTGAGGAGGAACTAAAGAGCCTCTTGATGTGGGTGAAGGAGGAGAGTGCAAACGCTGGCTTGAAACTCATCATTAAGAAAACTAAGATCATGGCATCCAGTCCTCTCACTTCCTAGCAAATAGATGGGAAAGAAATGGAGGTAGTGACAGATTTTATTTTCCTGGGCTCCAAGATCACCGCAGACGGGGACTGCAGTCAAGAAATTAAAAGACACCTGCTCCTGGGGAGGAAAGCAATGGCAAATCTAGACAGCATACTAAAAAGCAGAGGCACCTCCAACAAAAGTGCGTACAGTCAAGGCGATGGTTTTCCCAGTTACAAGGTATGGCTATGAAAGCTGGACCATAAGGAAGGCTGAGCGCAAAAGGATTGAATTGTGGTGCTGGAGGAGACTCCTGCAAGTCCCTTGGACAGAAAGGCAATCAAACCCGTCAGTCCTAGAGGAGATCAACCCTGACTGCTCTTTAGAAGACCAGATCCTGAAGATGAAACCCAAATACTTTGGTCACCTAATGAGAAGGAAGGACTCCCTGGAGAAGAGCCTAATGCTGGGAACAATAGATGGCAAAAGAAGAAGGGGCAGCAGAGAATGAGGTGGCTAGATGGAGTCCCTGAAGCAGTTGGTGTGAGCTTAAGTGGACTCCGGGGATGGCGGAGGACAGGAAAGCCTGGAGGAATGTTGTCCATGGGGTCACGATGGGTCGGACACGACTTCGCGACTAACAACAACAAAGTTTCCCTCCTCAAATATGTTAAAACAAATACTTGTTCATTGCAACTAAAAGTAAGGTTTGATAACATTCTAAAAGCTTTGTTGCTTATTAAATACATATAAAGTAAACATGCTCAAATACAAGCTACAATTGTTCCTATGCAAATTAACCTAACTTGTATTGGAAACTTTTCTGATTCAAAGTTTCTGGAAAAACCATTACTGCATATTGCACTTAAAACTCATAAATCTCTAAGGTAACCCTCTAGTCAAAAAGTCCATAGTTCAAATATAGCGCAACTTCTGCACCTTTCCTGGAAATTCATGATGTCAATTTAAATGGAACATTCCCCATACCAGTCATCTCCAGCCTCCACAACTAGAACAACCCTTTGGTGTCAGAATGTAAACCACCCCAGCCAGCCAGCCTCACCAAGTTCAGGCATCACAATCACTCATGTCTGGAGAGGGTAATTATGCTAAGTGGGCAGTTTGTGACCATTCCACATGGGGAAGGAAAATAAACTACTAAAGTTTATTTGTTCCCTCTATTATCATGCAAACCCACCCTCCACTTGGCAACTGTGTGTATTACTGCCACCTGCATCTTCCCCTCATTAATCCCTCCTCCTAGGCTCTGCACTTCAGAGATCTGGCTTTTTCTTTGGAGAGCCAAGTTTCTTTCATCTTCACTAAGCGACCTTGAAAGAGGTCACTATTCTCCTATATACCATGAATATGACTTGGCAAAAAAACAGTAACATTTCTTCTAGCGCTTTTCATGTATGAATGATTGGAGGTAATGTACATAGCTGCAATCTGGAGCCATGGTCAAGTCTCAATTTCTTTTCTTAACCCCTCTATAGTGGGTGGAACTTTGACACAAAAATAGGAAAGGAAAACCTTAAACCCCCATTCCCATATTGCTGGGAGCCATA
Organism: Varanus komodoensis; assembly: GCF_004798865.1. Taxonomy (NCBI): domain Eukaryota; kingdom Metazoa; phylum Chordata; class Lepidosauria; order Squamata; family Varanidae; genus Varanus; species Varanus komodoensis. The sequence goes on from NW_025336347.1 coordinate 7,456,327, forward strand.
CATTCTTCCAGGAAGGTAAATCTATCATGCATATTCACACACCTATGCTGAGAAGAGGAATACTGTTCTTATTTTATCTTGTTATTGATGGTTGTATTTATTGGGTATTTATCACATTGTAAGCCATCCAAAGACAATTGGTACAGATAAAAATATCCTAAATAAATAAATACAATAAACCCCAATAGTGAGAAGCAGCCAAGGTTGTTTTTTTAAAGGGTTGAAGAAAACAAATAAATAAAACCTTCAAGCCCCTCTTCCTAAAAATGTAAGCCCCAATTTATTAATATCAATGTATGTTGTACCACATATACATTATGTATGTATAGTGCTTCTCATGTCAAGAAAGGGTGGGAGGGGAAGACTCTCATCATAGCCATACAGATGGGGTGCTGCAAAGGCCTCTGAGATACATGCTGGGACTGGGCAGAAAACTAATGGGAAACAAACCATGGAATAGTGGTGAGCACCTGCTCATTTGTCAGCAGCAATGCAGCTTAGCAAACCATTAAAAACACACTGTGACTTGTTTTCAATATGGCTTATCATGATGTATGAACAGGCTCATTGTGTCCATAGCAATACTAGTTGCATTGCCAAAGAAGTCAAGAAATGTTTATAATTGAATGGTGTACTCTGCCTCTCCAGGAACTGAGTTTCTTCCACGATTTCAGAAGATGCTCCCCATGGTTCATCCACCCTGTCTAAGCTTTTTAACCTCCCAAAACAGTTTGGAAATGGTAGGTTGTTGTAGGCATTTAGGTACTCTAAGTCTGCAGTACCAGGCAGCTCAAATCCAATTTCCTTTTTCATAAGAACATTAGTTTGCCTGGGATAAAAAAATAACACTTGCAAATTGTGTTTAACACTCTCCCAATCACCTAAATAAAAATTATTTCCAATAGAGCACACAACCTTTTATAATCTGAGAAACTTAGTCTGTCCCCACTGCCTGCTCTATACTTTCAGACCACCAATGGTCCACAAATGACTGATACGGGAAAGAGCAGGAAGGCTTTGATGATGTTAGTAAATTCTGTAGGCCTATTTGGATAATTAAGGGCACAATGCAGTGCATGTTTTAGACAAGAAAAGTTCTACAACTTCCAGCATCCCCTGGTCAACCATGCTTGCTGGGCAATGCTGAGAGGTTTGGGATTTTTTTTTTCTGTCTAAACATGGATAGAATTGCACCCTCAATGAGTCCGCTTTCTATACATAATTTTTTTAAATGCAAAGTATGATGGCTATCTATAAAAGAAACTGATTTAAGACAGTGGTGGGGGAAGTAGTTCACTATATATTTTCACATAAGCTTCCTATACTATTATTAATCTTAGATTTTATTTTGCATTGCTACTTTAGTACTGTTATCACTTATGAACAAATAACTATATTTTCTAATAAACTTCTGCCAGAGTTATCTTCAGAGTTCTCCCTCACAACGACAGTGTATCAAACTTGTCTAACTGCATCAGTAGCTTCAGCAAAGCACTCAATTTGTGAAATTTCTGTGCAAGACGATAAACGTTTATATGAACAAATCAGTCCCAAGCTTTGCTATGCTTCAACTAAGTTTCCAGAACAATCATGCTTCCTCACTGATTAATCCTTGGAAACCAAGAAATGGTTTTATGGCAGGCAATACACATATGCAATGTGATTGCTTAGAGATTCAGTACGTGATAATAATGAGCATCACACAGCATATGCCTGTTCAAATTCAGAATAGAAACTTGTATGTCCTGATCCTGTGAACTTCTACCGAAGCATCTAACTCACACTGCAGTGGCAATTCTTTGCCTAATTCTTAGCACTCTTCTACACATAAGTACCTTCCATACAGAATTCTGAATGGCATGGCCCAGACACAGTTTTATCACCTTAGTTATACTTAGGTAGCTGAAAGTTCTAATACGAAGATCTTCCTCTTGTACCCACACAGCCCTCTTCCATAGCTATACATACAAGGTCACTTGTAGGCACTTGGAGAACCAAATCTAGAGAATAACTAAAGATTAGAGAACATACACCACAACCCAGTTTACAAGTAACAACAACCTATGGCTATCACATGCTTCCCCGCAGCATATTAAGTTCCCATTTATTTGGTGCACTTCTGAAAGCTACACTCTGGTTGTAGCTACACTCAGAGAAACGACCCTGAGTTTTAATCCCTGTTCTTGTGTGTGGTTTGTTTTAAATCAGGTTTATTTCTCTAAGTGGGTGGAAGGCAGCAAGCTCATTTGCATGTAGCCTTGACCAATTGGTTACCCCATTACCCCATGGTTGGTCCTTATGTCCAAACTGGGTTACACAGAAAGAGAGCAAGGAGTTCCTTTCTGCAAGAGCTGTAAGCAGCTCAGTTACACTTGCCACAGAAAGAACAGAGTGGTCCTATGCTACACAGCCATAGCACATTTATAACGTCCAGCTATCCAACAAACGTTTTACCAAAAAAAAAAAAAAACCATGTATTGGACCATGAAATGTATAAACTAGACAGAATAAATTTGCAACCTGAAGCACACTTCCATTATACCTTCAGGTAACTATGAGGACTCAGTATTTTCTCTTATTTTTCATACTGATGCAAACTAAGAGAACTGTCCACCATGATTGTTCATGCTACTTGCTCATGCCAGTAAAATAGTTTTAAAAGCAATGTACATAAAAAATATGTCATCTTTCTAAAGAAAAGTGGAGGATGTGAAATATGGAACAACAATCTAACTATTAGCTCAGCTGACTGCATGACTAAACAGATTATCTGCTGCTGACTTCTATTTTCTAAATAATTTTACTTTACTGTCCATTTCAGGGTAAAAGGTTTGCATGACATAATGAGCCATTGTAGGTGAGAAGGCTGAGTGGGATGTTATGTGGTGTGCCCCCAGACTAATTCTCACAGGGTGCTTGTTCATGGGCAGTAAGGCGCACCAATAACCCATGGCTTGCTGTTGGACCTACAATAACTTGTCATACTGTATGGAACCAGGTGACAGACCTTATTGTCGGTTGAGAAAACTGGGTAGTGAGGCACTTAGTACAAGTGACTAAAATTGCTCTTACCAAACTACCCTGGTCCACCACCAGTGTCATCTGCTTATCAATGCCCTGGCAGAGTAGAACAATCAGCACTGACTCAGCCCCACTCATTGTGATTGTGAGCCCTTTTACATTGTCATGGTTTTTCTCCCCCCACCCCCCATTCAGAGATCACTTCAGAGAACACAGCACATTCCAGCTGTCACTGGTTTGTCTCCCCTTTTTGAGGGGCTGTACCCCAAATGTGTGCATTTTTTAATTATCTCTACTTGCATATTTTTGCAGATGCAAAATGGCACATCTAGGCAAAGCAATGCCTGAGGAGTTACCTGCTCTCAGAGAGCAGCAGGCACCAACCCAGAGAGACTGCTGACAAGAGAATCCAAAGCCATTAGTGATCTTTGCTCGTGAAAACATGGGGAGGGGTTGACATTTGTGAGGTCACACTCATATTTTACCCTACTACATGAATGTCATCCTGAGTAAAGGACAGGGTAAAAATACTTTAAATAAATAATAAATAACATGTCCCTCTCGGGGGGAAACCATGGAGAACCCTGTAAAACAAAAACCCTTTAAAAGAAGCAGAGTTCTGACAGCTAGCTATCAAAACTCCATGCCCCTATAAAAGGTGGTAGCTTTTTTTTCCTTTCCCACTCACCCAGTCTTTGGAAAGAGTGGAAAAGCAAAAAGAACCTGAGTGGTTCCTGGCCACCCTTTTTCAAGAACAAAGATCACTTGTTGCTTTGGCTTGCCTTCTGACAGCTTCTGGCAGCCTCCCCAGGTCAGCACCCATGAGGGGTGTCTGCCGCAATTTTGCAGCAGGCAGCCCTCAGGATATTGGCCAGGTGCAGCACACTGTAGTCTGTGGAAGTGTGCACTTGTGTAATTAAATCCACATACACACACAACTTGTGTATATTTGTGGTACAAAACAAGTGGCAGTGATGACCGGGGATAGCTCCTCTCATGTGCTGCTTGGATGCTTTGAAAGAGCTGTTACTAGCTGTTAAAATCAGAGGTCTAAAAAGCAATCTCCAAAAGAAAGAAACACGGGTTTTTTGTTTTGTTTTTTATTTGAGGGGGGAGACACCCAGAAAAAAAGAAAAACCATGGCAAAAGGACAGTGTGACCAAAACAGCTCACAACTGTTGAGGAGAACAAACAAGATGGGTTCTACCATGGTGATACCCTGTGATACCCATAGGAGGACTGAGGGGGAAGGACGGAATGACAACCTATGGTAAGCCTGATCATCTGTCAGGAACACCATGGGGTATTTCATGAATAATCCTGCCTGCAGAACTTCACGGAGTGGGCTGTCATGACATGAAGACTCATCCAATGTATAACATGCGCCAAATGTTTTGAAGATTCAATGCTCAAATTCTCTATTGTCTTTTCAGAAAATTGCTAGGTGTTCCTTAAAGTAAAATAGTTACCATTTAATTGGAGAAATGTTCAAATCAATTTACATAAAACCTATAGGCATTCTGAAAGTGTTTGTGTAATGTCACTTATTATGGCTTTTAACTGAAAACATTAATACTTGTTTAAAAGGCACTTACAAATAATCCTGAAAATATGTCCCTGATACTTTACCCTGAATATAACAGAGTTACCAAAAATTTAAGACACCGTGGGCAATACACAGTGATGTTCATGGACCCATCATCCACAGGATACTAGCACTTCCAAAAGCAACTGCAAACAGCCTGAAATTCATTTCTGGAATAGGGTAGCTCAGCGGACCCCACAGGAAAGGAGCTTCCCTGACCTGTTCTGTTCAAGAAACAAGCAATTTTTAGTAAGCATTAACATTGTGATTTAAAATGTTTGGCTCAGTCCTGGTAATCACCTAGGAAGTGCTAACTTCCTGTTGTGCCAGGCAGGCACAACATAATTAGCAGTGGTGTCAGATACTGCCATAGCTAGGTGCTTTCAAAACCAGTAACTCTGAAAATCAATAATGGTGCTAAATGAAAACATCAGCAAAAAAGTTTTCTGCTAGCATAAAAGGGAAGATATGATCCAGGCTACAAAAAACTATGTCCCATTTCATCCAGCAGAATAACCCTGAATTCTGAGCTATTTTAAGTGTGCCAGTGTGCTGGTGCAAATGAGAGAAGTCAGTCAACCCAGGGATACTCTGTTTCCAGGTTATTTCTCATGATATGCATACCAGAAACTCTGGTCTCTCTGCCTCAGCAAACCAGAGTTCCTGATCCTCATATCATGACAAACAACTCTTGAGTTGTTCAGTTGTTCCCGCTACACATCAACATACTTCACAAAACCCAGTTTAAAAAAAGTCTGAGTTATTTTAAGATGTGAACAAGGACAATGTCAAAAAGTAAATCTACAAAACAAAAATACAGAAGCTATTTTAACAATTGTTACATTTTATCACACAATTATTGGTCCTGGGCCCTACATTTTAAGCTCTGTTATGCAAATATGAACAAACTTTGAAATATTTCTGGACTGGTGCAACCTACAAACGGTTAATTTAGAATTGTTTTGTGTGATTTAGGTTCTATATATAAATACACAAACACAATATGAAAAGTCATGAGCAACATTTGTCTTATTTTGCTGACCATCTTGGCACAAAGAGCAGAAATTGTTTTCACCTAAAACCAGAGTCACACAGTAAAAGAAAGTTGTCTTTTGTAAGCTAGAGGGAAGCTCTGAAAGATCAACACTCACTTGAAATAAACATTCCTTGCTGTAGCATGGAACAGACTGGAAGCAAGAAAATGAACACTAACAAACAGTACACACTGGAGTTCTTTCCCCTTTCTGCTAGTCAGTAAGCCAATAAGGAAGCTGGAACAGAACTAAAGATTATTCCAGAAAAGAAAATTAGTCAAGTAAAAATCAAATATATGAACAAGTGTGTTCAATAAAGTGCACTCCATTGCAGCCTTAGGAAACAGCTGCAGCTCAGCATCTAAGAGCAGAGTTTGTAAGCAAAAGCTCCCAAGCGCAATCCTTGACATCTTTAGGCAGGCCTTGGAGATTCCCGTCTGAAACACTGGAAAACCACTGCCACTTTTTTTATACTACCCCTGTCCAACACTATCTTTTCTCAGTTGTTCCTATGACATTGGTTTATAAATTGTAAGCCTCTAAAAGAAGGCCCTGACTTCTTTACCTATTAATAACATCAGTCCACCTTTTCACACAAGCAGCAAAATGTAGAAATAGCCTGACTCAATCTCTGTAGCTTAAGTCATAGCTCCACAATGCACAATGTACCTCCAGTTTTTGCTTATGAAAGCAAGGAACTGAAATGTATAAAGCCCAAAGACAGAGAATCTAGCTTAGTGTATTCAGTAGGATCTATTACACCTGACAAGTAACTCTAGCAAGAATCCCAGGCATTTAGATACTTCTCAATCTTTGCTGAGTAAGTGCAGCGACTGTTCCACCTGAAAGAAAGTTGCCTGAACACAAGATCTTGAGAAATAAACAACTGCAGAGTTCATAATTTGGAATTATATAGAATTGTAACTGATTTAGTACTACAACAGTTAAAAAGCATTTGGTTGCTAACTTTCTTTCTGACACAGGAAAATGCTACCAGTCAATTAAAATCACTCACATTGTTTCTCCAGTCTTGGCAACATGACAAAGAAACTGATCCAGTATTGGACACACTTCCTTCTTCCCCCTCTTTTCAAAATCTGTGAAGAGGACAGAAGAAAGAGGGGAGTAGTTATTTTAAGCACACCTTGCTTGCTAAGTACCATCTCACCCTCCTGCTACCCCATATGTGAGATAAAGCACACATATACCAAACACAAGCCTCCAAAGGGCAGCAAATACATGTGAGTAGGTGGGAAGACACTTTTCAACTTCTTTAAACCTAATTTCTAATCCTGGGCCACCTGCTTTAGGCAGGGCAGCCACATGAAGCATAGGCAAAGCAATCCAGTGATTTGTTAGTTGTGGACACAGGACAGATATGGAAGTAAAAGGTAACAGGAAATAGAAAAAGAAGTGGAAGGAAATGGGGATTACAGGGGAACACAGACATAAAACACGGGCAAAGTGCAGATAATGTACCAAAAGCCTTTAAGGAACGAGTGGACAAGTAAGATGAAAGTGAAGGGAAGCCTCTGGCATGTGGGTCATATTAGGGTTCCTATATTAATAGCCCTTCCACAGATACTTCCAAGCACAGCATCGAATAAGGCCCACGGTAACAGAACTGCTCAGACTCTGGCGGGACTCTGGGGGTGCGGAGAGGGATGGGTTTCCCTCATCCCGGCTTTTCTCCCTCCCCACCACCTCAGGGAGACCGAAAAGTATCTTTCCTTCCCACGGGGATCTCTGCAGGACCTTCCGGGGCTCCCCCAAGAGCAAGGGCCAGGCCTCGCCGCCTCCTCCCCGAGGCCAGCGGCCCGCCCCTCTCCCCGCTCCCCCGTGACCTCAGGATAACCCCCTCCCGCCGAAGCCCCCAGAGCCTCCACCTTTCAGTGCCTCCTGCAGTCTCTCGACATCCATGATCCGCCGCTGCCTCTTCTTGTTCCCCTTCTCCTCCTCCTCCTCCTCCTCCTCCTGCCCTGCCCCCCGGGCCCTCTCAGGAAACAGGCAACCAGCAGCCGCTCAGCGACGAGGGTTCCGCTTCCACCACACAAACAGAGAGGAGGGAGAAACACAGAATCCCCGGCGGCCGGGCTCAGCAAGCTTCCAACATGGCGCCCAAGCCGTCGCGTGCGCGCCCCCGGCACCCTCTCGCAAGCACACCGAAACAGGCCTCTCCTCTTCCCGCCGGCGCGGGGACGCGCTCTCGGAGGAGGGGTGAAAGGGGAGGGCGGGGCCGCGGGCGATGACGTCACCGCCCAGTCGCGAACGGCCGCGGCGAGAGCGTGAGTCGCAATGGAAGCGGAGCGGCGCGGCGTCGGGATTGGGCGAAAGGCGCTTTCTCGCGGCTCGTGACGGCCGGGCTGCCCGCCCCCTCCCGCCCGGGGTGACGTCACTCACGTCACATTTTGATTGCAGGCTTCTCTCTTCCCTGGCTCGCGCTTCGTGTTGAAACTAGCGGGGTCGTCCGTGTGAGACGGACAGAGGCGGAAATGGGAGTTGCGGCGTCTCCGTATTTACACGTGCGCGCAAGAGCGCTTCTAGCACCCATCCGGCGGGGGCTGAGCGCCCTGCAGCCTTCAGCCTCGTCACCTCCCTTGCTGGCTCCCCCTTGACCTGTCACGATGCAAGTGCCTTCCTTTCCCAGAGAGAAGCTGAGGGTCTCCGGGAGGCCCCCCCTGCAACATCCCTCCAGAGAGCATCTATAATCAATAAAATAACATGGCAATGATACTCTCTTTACAGTGTCCTGTGAGGCGTTCGAGTTTCTGGGACAGCAATCAACCAATCGATGTGCGCAACTGAAACGGGACTGCGAGCGAGGGTCACCGAAAATGAGGTTTTTATCTGCTGGACGGCACTAAGATTATTTTGCGAATCCTGGTAAGATGGGAAATTTGAACACTCTCAGTTTGCTCACTGTATATGAAGGTTCCTGACTGACAGTAGATTCCAGGGACTGCTACCTCCCCAAATGGATCCATGAGGATGAAGCCACTGTCAAGCTGGGTGGCTGCAAGGAGAAAAGGCAGAAAATGAGAATGAATCCAGTAGAGCAGGGAGAAGACGAATAAAGCAGCTTGTAGAAAGGGAAATGTTTGCCCTCAAAAGCACAGCCCATTGCTAATGTGTTCTCCAAACTGTTACTGTTATATCAGTTCTTCCTTTCTTTCTTTCTCAAAGCACTCAAGGTGGTTCACAAGGTACTCCCCATCTCCATTTCATCTTCACAACAATACCCCTGTAAAGTAGGTTAGGTGGAGAGTTTGTGTCGATCCTAAATCAGCCAGTGACTTTCACAGCAGACGCAAAAGCCCTGCAGTCTAAGCATCACACCACACAGGCTCTTTCGTCTTTGGTCTGCTCTAGACCTTTCTTCCACCAAACACAGAGCTGGCCCTTTCCCTGTGTGAGATCACTTTTCCTCCTCCTCAGCTTGACCTGTTTGTCACATTCTTGTGGGCACATTCATTGTCTATTCAGCAGCACAAGTTGTGGCACAAGGCACTATTTATTTCATTCCCAGCTATGATGATCTCTGGGACCTCCTCTTTAAAAAAGGACTAGTTGGGAGATCAGAGGAAGAAGAGAGCATAACTGATGTCCACACCCAGCTCCAGATGTTGCTATTGGTTGCCCATTGGTTGTGCAGCCAATCATATTCACTGTTTAGAGCGCACAAACACTAGATCTCTAAGTGAAAATGAGTGAACAAAATAGCCAACATTTGCCACTGTCGGAAGTACATACCATACTTTTAATCTTAGAATATTTTAGAGCAGGGGTATGCCACCAGCGTTCTAGAAAAATGTGGAATCCTAATTAGCATAATCCTAATAAAATGTGGAATACTTGAGAGTGTGATGCTAATGAGCAACTTTTAAACAAATGTAATAACATAAATAACACATCGGGGGCAGTTTAAGAAAAAGTTTCACCAGGTCATTACCAGTCCTTCAGCCAAACTACCCATGATGGTGTGATCCATACCTGGATCTATCCTCTCTTTAAATGTCTGTAGGAAAAAAACCTCTCCAAGAATCACAAGCAGCCCTGATTTATATTTAGACCACAACATTGGATGAAAGGCAGGTGTAACTTCTCTCCCCCCCCCCGCTCCCCCTCCCGGCCTCATGCACACTCACACACACAGGAACACTTTTCCCAGTGAAGATCCCACTTCCAGCTGCTCTTTCTCAGGAGTGCCCACATTTTCCTTTCAGCATGGGGCTTTTCAACCCAGCAGTGATGCAAGGCAAATGCTTGCTTGGCATGCCGCTTGGATCTGTGGCTGCTTTATTTGTTTATTTATTTGGGTATTTTTATCCTGCTCAATTACACTGGGGGTCCCTGGACGACTTACAAATCAACATCCAATAAATACATATAGACCCAAATAATCCAGAATAATCCATGACTGAGCATAAAACATAGTTAAAATATTTAAACATTAAAATTACGGGAAAATAAAAAGGTCTTGACCTGGTACCAAAAAGCATATAACATCGGCGCCAGGCAGACCTCTCTGGGGAGTGCATTCCATAGCCAGGGGGCCACCACAGAGAAGGCCCTCCTCCAAGTATATTCTCTCCTAACCTCTTTAAAGGAGGGTTCCCAGAGGAGGGCTTCTGCTGCAGATCTTAAGGAGTGGGAGAGCATGTAGGGAAAAAGATGTTCCTTTAGGTATCCTGGTCCCAAGCTGTTTAGGGCTTTATAGGTTAATACCAGCACCTTAAATTGGGCCCGGGCTTCAGTGAGAAGCCAGTGAAGCTGATTGAGGACTGGCGTTATACGAGAATAATGACCAGCCCCCAACAGCAATCTGGTGGCTCTGTTCTGAACCAATTGAAGTACTGAATTTCCTTAAAGTTACAAATATTTAAGGAAGTGAAACTTCCAAACATCACCATCATCTTATTTAATTTGGCCCATAGAATAAAATATGACAACAATGCCAAATCAGGGGTGAGGGTGAAATAAGTTACCAGTTGCAACTTACCTATTGAGATAAACTTTCTTATTCAGTTTTTCATTCCTGATGCAGAAGACCTCTTTGGCAGAGAACATTGACTGGAGTAATAAAGGTTACATAAGCAAAAACTGAGACCTTACCCAACTCTGTACTTTCCAATGTCTGGCTCTAGCATAACAACACAGTTCTATATTCCTTATTTCAGTAATGGCGTCTTTCTTTCTTTCTTTTTTATAAAGGCCAGCTGTGATACTGTGTAGGTTACATGCTCTTGATCTGTTGAAAGCCCATATTAAGCATTTTGATCTATTTTCCTAAGGCCATTTCAGCATTTAGCATCTGCAAGAATAACGAATTAAATTATTCAAAGCAGAAAATCTTCAACTGAAGTACTTTGTTCAGATTTGGGATCTTGTTTTCACTACACCATTTCACTGTAAGGCAGAAAGGTTCATTTTACAACTAACCTTTGTTTTAAACAGAGGAATTAGGACTGTAAGCTTTAATCATAAGAGCTGCAAAATATAAGAGTTGCACAGAGCCTTAATTTCTGTTGGTCACATCATATGGGGGATAAGATCAAAATGTAAAACGTCGAGTCACAACAAATAGACCCAGAGATCAGTGGCTTCTCCCCACCTCTCTCTTTCCATTGACTAGAAATAGTAATTTCACCAAAAGCTGATTCTGTTCTCAGGATGTGCTGCCAGAGGGCCTTGTAAGATTTTGTGGAAACCCTGCAGTGCTGTGGGTACTCGAAATATGGTACCATTCCACTCATGGGAAAGTAGGGCTCTTCAGAAATGATATCATTTCACTACCATCTCCAAAGGGGAATTTTAAAATTGGCTGATCTGCTGCCCCTAGGGTGACTGAAGTGACTTGCTCACACATGTACGTAACTCTTCCTTTCAAGAGTTCCATCCCAAATGATGATGTTTTTTAATTTATTATATTTATACCCCACTTTTTCCTGCAAGGAATCCAAAGCAGCATAACATCCATCCTCCTCCTGCTCTACTCCATTTTATTCTCATAATCTTCCTGTCAGGCCAGCTAGGCTGAGTCAGCAACTGGCCCAAAGTTACCAAGGGAGTTTCATGGCTTACGGTGGACTAGAACTTAAGAGCTCCCAAGTTCAAGGGCAACACTCTAACCACTGCACCACACCACACTTGACTGCACCACACACCTTTTTTCTTTATTTCTAGGGAGCAGGAGAGAGGACTCCCTTCCCAGTTCCTCCTACAGTCAGGTTGAGGGTGGGATGTGGGTGGGCAGGGAGCCTGACAGAAGCGCACCTGTGGTTTTTCCTTTCTCGGTGGTGCTGGATAATAAGAAGGACTCCACTGGACATGATGGAAAACCTGTCACAAGAACAGCTGTTTTTCCTGTTCATCCCCCTTTGTAACCTGATCCTGTCCTCTCTCCTTCTCTGCCTCCTTCCTCTTCCTCTTCGCAACATGCAGCACCTGCTGTTCCAGGTAACCATATTCCGTGCCTTTGTTTGTCACACCACCCAGATTTTGGGGTTGCTGGTAGTGGGACGATGCTAGGTGGCCTCGCCTGACATCAGGTATGCAAGCACTAATCAGATGAGTCGATCTGAACCTCTGAACAGGCTCTAGTCTGCATTATTCGTGGCTTTGAGCCTTCCTGGAGGGAAATGGAAGGGCGTGTCCGGAGAGGGCACCTGCAGCGCACCTGCGCACGGGCCCAGACGGCAGGGGAGCTCTGTTGGAGCTAAAGCCCCAAGCCTGGCAGCAGCTGTGCTGCACCCTCGAGTAACTTGCTCTGCTGGAGGGGGAGTATTTGGGGTCTGTAAACAGGCTAGGCAGGGGGAGGGATTGTCTCTTCTGCACACAGCACAGGGCCGATTCAGACACCAACAAGAAAGGCATTCCTCAATAAAGAGACAATATGCTACCCTAGAACATGGGGGGGGGGGGGTAGAATCAAACTCCATGAGGCATGGCGGCCAGAATGCTGCACTGGCATTGAACAAATACCGGCTGCAGCTCTCACCCAGTCATGAAATTCGTTGGGTAACTTTGGGCCAACTACTGATTCTGAGCCTAACCTGCCTCACAGGGTTGTTGTGATGGTTAAATGGAGAAGAAGAGGAGGATGTAAGCCACCTTTGGTTCATTGCTTTCGGGAGCCAAAGTTCCTCATTTGAGCATCCAAAAGCCACAAACCATTTTCCTTGCAAAGCATTCTTTACTGGCCCAAAAGCAAAATTCACCCACAAAAATCTCTGAGCATGCACAGAGTGGTTTGTTGAACCTAATCTAGAACTCACCTCCAGAAACTCTCCTTATGAACTTCCCTGTGACCCAACCCTTCGGGAGGGGCCTTCTGAAAGAAAGCACCAGTCCTGTATTTGGACCACCCTCCTCTTCTGACACCATGTCATGGGTTCAAAACCAGGGGCTGCCTGGCCTTCATAGAAGAATCTCTCATGTCCAGCCCCCCCCCCACCCCACCTGCAGTATATCCTGAACATTCCCATGCACTGCCTCCCAATCTGAGGGGCCTCGCCTTGAGGTAAGCCCCTCCTCTTCTCCCATATGCATGTCTTGGCATGGCCCATCCATTCTAGCCACCTCCCCTGCTGTTAAACATTCCACTTTGGATTCTTCTGAAACATAGAGCAAGTCAGAAGGGGCCTCCCGGGCCATCCAGTCTGACCCCTGGCTCCAGCCAGCTCTACTCATAACATGCCTAACACGTGTATGTCCATCCTGTCCGTGAACACCCTCACTGATGGGGCCTCAACCACCTCCTGTGGAAGCCCATTCCATCTGCCTCGGGGTCCTAACTGTCAGGAAGTGCTTCCTGGCCTCCAAATGGAACCTTGGCTCCCTGAGCTTTGCTCCATTGGAGCATGCCCTGCCCTCCTCTGCAGGGGGAAAACAGGTCTCTACCCACCTCCATGTGACACCCCTTCACATACCTATAAGTATCCAACAGACCCCTTGGAGTTTCCTCTTTTCCAGGCTGAAAAGACCCAGTTCCCTCAGTCTCACCTCATACAGCTTTCCCTGCAGGCCTGCCACCATCCTTGTGGCCCTACGCTGCACCAGTTCCACCCTGGCTATATCCTTCCAGTAATGTGGAGCCCAGAACAGAACACAGTACTCCAGTTGCAGGCACACCAGAGCCCTATAGCGTGGCAGTAATACCTCTCTCAGTCTGGAAGCCACGCTTCTGGCTATGCAACCAAGGGTGGCGTTCACCCTCTTGATGAGCGCATCACACTGCTGACTCATGTTTAGCCTGCAGTCAACCAGCACCCCGAGGTCCCTTTCACAAGTGCTGCTCTCCAGCCACTTGTCCCCTAACCTGTACTTATGACACCCATTCCTATGCCCCAAGTGCAAGACCTTGCACTCATCCGCATTGGATGCCATCCTGTTGTTCCCTACCCACCTCCATAATCTGTCCAGATCCTTCTGGATCTGGAGTACCTACTCCTCAGTTGTGGCTACTGCCCGTATATATTAGTATTGTCTGTGAAGTTGATCAGCAGACTGGTCACCCCCTCTTCCAGGTCATTGTTGAAAAGATTGAACAGGATTGGTCCCAGGACAGAGCCCTGGGGGACCCTGCTCGTCACTGACTGCCATCCTGATGATTCCCCGCTAATAATTATCCTCTGCTTTCAATCCATCCACCATGCTCTAATCCATTGGACAGTGCATTGGTCTATCCCAAAACCCCTCAATTTCTCAGCCAGGATACCATGTGGCACTTCGTCAAAGGCCTTGCTGAAAACCAGGTAAACCACATCCACCACATCCCCTCCATCTGTTCATCTGGCAGGACCTGTTTCTGTGGAAGCCGTGTTGCATAGCCACCAATCTCACTTCCCTATCTAGGGTTACTAGATCTCTCACTGTTATGAGCCTTTCCATTGTCTTTCCTCAAATGGACATAAAGCTAACCAGTCTGTAATTCCTCATGCCTCCTCTACTACCCTTTTTGAAAATTGGGACCACTGACGCCTCCAGTCCTGTGGAACCTCACCCATTCTCCACAAAGCCTCATAAATGGAGGCCAGTGGGCATGAGAGTACCCCCACCAACTCCCTAAGTACCCTCGTAAGTAACCTGTCAGAGCCTGGTGCTTTATAATGTCCAGTGCCCTGAGGAGCTCCTTGACGTCTAGGGAGTGATTCTAATCTATGCCCCTAAATTCTTGGCCTCATCCAGTACCCCATGTAGATCTCCCCTGTCCTGCTTTGAGGAGTACACAGGGGCAAAAATCATCATTTAGCATTTGTTCCTGTTCCCTCACTTCAGTCACTGAATCCTTTTCTTCCTTCTTAAGCAGCCCCACCGCCTGTCTCCCCTTCCTCTTGACGTTTACCTGTTGATAGACTCCCCCTCTTCGTTGCTCCTGATATTCCTTGCAAGTCTCAGCTCATAATCAGCCTTAGCCTTGTGAAGAATCCTCCTGCAATGCGCCTCCTCCTCCCAGTGTACCCTGTTGTCTACTTGCCCCAGTGCCCATTTCCTCCAGAGGTTCCTCTTACGTCCAGTCTCTCCTACCACCTCTTTTCACACCCACGGCGGTGCTCTCCTTCACCTCCCCACCTTGCTAACTTGTGGTATTGTCAGTTGCGCCTCCAACACCTCCCTTTGCAGTGCCATCCACCCCTCCTGAGCCCCCTTGCTTTCCAGGACCCTCTCCCAGGAGACTTTCCCTACTCTGGCCTTCAATTGACCCAAGTTGGCGCTTGTGAAGTCCCAGCTTCTGGTACTCGACCTGCCACTCATCCCCATCCCCCTGATCTCAAAGCAAAGGATGGAGTGATCACTCTCATCCAGAGCTCCTCTAATCTGCACCCCCATGTATCAGCTCCTCCCTGCTGGTTGAGACCAAGTCAAGGATATTTTTCCTCCTTGTCACCTCCTGGACCCTCTGTGTGCAAAACCTTCCCTCTGTAATGTCTAAGAAGTGACGTGACCTGGCCATCACCATCAAGTGAGTCTCACAATCTCCCCCAATTACTGTGTCCCTCCCCCGAGATTTCCTTCAAATCTGGCCTGGTCTGTCAGGGCATCCCCCCGTTGAACCCCTTTAGTTTTACCCAGACCACCTCTACCAGATCCCCATCTGTACCATCTTCTATCTCATTGCATACTTTCCCTTCCCTGACATATAACACTACGCCCCCTCCCCTCTTGCCCTTCCTGTCCTTTCTAAACAGGTCATACCCCTCGATGTTCACATTCCAGTCTTGCCTTTCATCCCACCAAGTTTCTGTGATCCCCACCAGATCATGCCTTCCTATTCCCAGGAGAGCCTCAAGCTCTTCCTGCTTGTTACCCATGCTCCTAGCGTTGGTGTGCATGCATCTGAGCTCCTTCCCACAGATCCCTTTCCTTGGGTACCCCGGCCTTCTCCTTCCTCCCATCTTCCATGATACTGGCACCCCCTTTGTAGGAGTCCTGCCAGCCCCTGAATTCTAGTCCTCAGTCCTGGAGAATGAATGCCCAAAGTCGCCATCCTTCTCACTCCCTACCCTTGCAGGGAAAAAACACTGCATATAATCATAATAATTAAAGGTATTGTATTGTATTGTATTGTATTGTATTGTATTGTATTGTATTGTATTGTATAAACTGCCTAGGCAGGGGCTGGCAACCTTAAACACTCAAAGAGCCATTTGGACCCGTTTTCCACAGAAAAGAAAACACTGGGAGCCATAAAACCCTTTTGACATCTGAAATGAAGATAACACTGCATATATCGTTTTTTACCTTAAAAAAACCAGACTGGTAAACCAGTCTCGTCAGTAGTGAAAGCAAATGAATCTGCCCACGTACCATTAAACATTCTGTTTTCTTCTGAAACTTTTCTTTTCTTGGATTTATCCGTGGTTGGTCTACCAGGGGTCGAAAAGCTCAATAAATCGCGTGCCAGCTAGCGGGTGTCTCACATTGGCAGTTGTGACACATATTTTGAGCGACAGGGAGCCACAGCAGAGGGATGAAAGAGCCACATGCGGCTCCAGAGCCACGGGTTGCTGACCCCTGGCCTACAGGATCCTGTGGAAAAAAGAATAGAAATCAAATAAATAGATGCTATCCAGAAAACACTGAAGTTCATTTCACAAAAGTTCATTTCATATGCATAAGGTGTTCTGTGCATGTGGAAGAGCTAGATAGTGGCAGTCCACTGGAGGCTTTTCTAGAGTTTGATTCTTTGAGATGAACAAATCAGGAGCAAGTCAGAGCATAAGGCAAAAAATCCTGCCCCTTGCATTAAATTCTTCTCTGCAGTATAAGGACCTGTTATGAACACACCAGTTAACTTTCATAAAGT
Organism: Varanus komodoensis; assembly: GCF_004798865.1. Lineage (NCBI taxonomy): Eukaryota > Metazoa > Chordata > Lepidosauria > Squamata > Varanidae > Varanus > Varanus komodoensis. The sequence goes on from NW_025336347.1 coordinate 7,473,272, forward strand.
GATATATTGTCTGTTAGTCCGCTGATCAAAGGATGTGCATAGAAGTCGCTTTGCTCTTACTGATGAAGCTCCAGTTAGATATTTAGGGTGCAATCCTATGCAAGTTTAGGCAAAAAATGATCCTAAAGTTCCCAGCATTCTGCAGCCAGCAAGCCCTTAATGATCTCTGACCTGCACTGGCCTGGGCAATCTTGGTCCAGGAAATGTATGCACTTTGAGCATATGCAAAGATTGGATTAGTTTCCTTTGAGGTTGATCAATTGTAATTCTAAATGAATTCTTAAAATTGCTTGCAGATACAGGAGAAAGTAATGGTACCATGTGGTAATTTCAGATGCTGGTCATCATGGACTTCAGTCACCGCCCTCTTTTCATGGCCCTGTGTATTACTTCAGCTGTGAAGTACTCAACTAACCTGTCCCCTGCCTTTCCTCAGACTGGCACTCCATGCGTTAAAACTGTGCCAGTGCTGATTTAAAAAAGCAAACCTCTGTGCATGTGCAGTGTTGCATTTTCAAACCCCTGACTACATGAATGCAGTGAAGTTTGCTTCTGTACCAGCCTCGGTCGAGGTGGCCATTGAGGGAACCCCTGTGCTGCAAGACCCTGGACTTGGACTCCAACATTCAGCCCTACCTGCAACACTAGGAACTAGCAGTCTCTGATATCAGAGATGTATCCTATAATATGGGGTAGGGCTTTCACCACCCTTCAGGCTCACCCATCACCATGAACTTAATGAAGGTGTCCTATGTCAGTGGAGAACTTGCTCTTGTAAAGAATTAGACACTTCCTGCTATAGTTTGTGTGACAGCATTTGTGATGTTTGAGGCAGAATAAGAATATGCAGTGGTTACTGAAATATCTGCATATTAATTGGCTAAGAAACATTCCATATCTTGTCACATATAATTTAGATTTATATGCATGTAGTAGAAAGATCAAAGAAGTAGGGTCCAAGCTGGTGCTTGAAAGCGGTAATTTCCTTGCTAGAAGCAAAGGATTTGTACATGTCTTATTTTGGCACATATTTTCTTGAGTTGTATTAGTATCTATGTAGGATATAGTCTACTTTCTAGCGAAATAACAAAATGGTGAACAATAATAAAACAATAAAAATTAACCAAAAATGCAATAATCACAGCCAGCAATAAAAAGCATAACTATACTGGCTACATTCACACCAAAATAAGGCATTTGCATCAAGCAATCTTCACACAATTATTCACAATCATCACACTAATTATTACTCTGAAGCATCAGCTGCACAACTACCCTCTTCTGTTTGTCCTCCACTTTTGAGTGCCCCACTCCGCTGGTTCAGGTCCACATCTCCCTTATAAGAATGTAGTACTGTGGAAGTAAATACAAAAACACCCATGGATTGTCCTTGAAGTGTTAATATACCTCAGGATATCTCTGAATGCAAGTAGAGATAACCCCTTGGGAAGATGGCCATTCTTTGCTGAACCACCCTAAAGGCTATTATACCGTTCAAGTGGCTGTGACTTCTCAGGCAGCCCCCACCGCTCAGTTTTCAGAACAGCAGAGCCAATTTGTTATTCCATGAAATAACTGACAAGGCTCATCCATCTTTGCCATTCTGCCTGGTGGCTGTGCATATTATGTCTCCGCAATGTCCAATAAAGAGAGGAAACAATTGCTATCCAGGGTACAAAAAACATATTATGGAGCATTATGGAATCAAGGCTTGGCTTAGTTCAGGCTTTGTAGCAGCAGTTTGGTGAGATGATAGCATGGAAGAGACAGGATGGTATTACAGGCTCTCCTCTTCTCTTTAATTTTTAAAGCGTTTTTATTTTTGCTTTAAGCTACATAATGATTTTAACATATCACCAAAATATCAACAATACGCAACACCTGCAGTTCGTCTTGCATTGTCAAATGTGCTAGCTGGTATGGGACACTTTAAGATGGGATATATGACTGTAATATGTTTCTTCTTTTTCTAGCAATTACATTCCAGTTTCAATTGCCGGTCTTCATAGCTAGTATTCCCTTTTAGAAATATGACTGGTGGATGCTGGTCTCTGGAGCCTGTGTTAACAGCAACCCTTCACATCTGAAACAAACAAACAAAAAGCTACCAGGTTATGTGAGATGCTGGTGGCAGGAGCTGTTCAAAACAAAAGTCAACTGCGAAGGGAGCCCAGGGAAGCAGTTTTGCTCTCCTTTGGATTCCAGAGAGTATTCTAAAGTCCATGCAGATAAACAGGATTTATAATCCACTGGTGTTTCCATTCCTATCCGGATAACATCCATGAGTATTAGTTAAGCCAAAATTTCTTTTGTGGAGATGCATGACTCTCTAATCCTGAACAGAGATTTTAGATCAAAGAAAGAAGAAGGGCAGAGATACATTCCGCTTTACTAGTCTCAAGACAAAAACGAGTGAAAGCCCTGACATACTATGGCTGCTGAAAGCCTGACACTGTAAGGACACCTGTAGAGGTAAGGTGGGATTCCTGATCTGATTAGGGGTCCATGTTGCAAGTCTTGCTGCCCACCTACCTCTCAGATATGCTAATCTACTTGCATCTGCTTAGGGGGCACACCTTGATGATTGCCTGTCCCAGAAGCGTTTCCTTTTGTGTTGTCACTCAACCCTATTGTTTTACCCTCTTGTGCCTCCAGCAAACTGATCCCCATCCCTTGTCCAACTGCTGTTTGTAACTGATAGGTTGGGAAAGCATCTTGCCCAGACTCACCTTTGGTAAACCCCCTCGGAGGCTACCTACATGCTGCGTGTATTCCCTGCATGTCTGAATGAACAGTAATTTTGACTGCACACTCTGAGCATACCTGCTCTCTCTAGTTTTACTGTCACTCTCTCCACCTGAACTGTAGCAGAAGAGGCAACAGCTTTCTATAATTCCTTCTGTTGTCTCCCTTCACCTTTCCATGTCTCTGACTTAGAATTGTTTGTCTATTGCAACATTTAAAAATCACACACTAGCTAAAGTTCTCTGAGCAAAGTACAAATTAAAAATGCAAAATACAAGACAGTTTCAGATAGATAATAGTAAGATAAATCTAGCAGCAGCACATTATGAAACCAGTAAAGCCAGCAGCAGGATAAAAGTGTGCAAAGCACGACCTCCTAGTCATGTGAAAAGAAAGGAAACCTCGACTTGCAATTTGCAAGGTACAGGCATGTTTGTTTGTGGGTGAAACCAATCCACTGTTGCAGCAAACTACTTTTGCTGTCATCATTTTACTCTGTTTCAGTAACTTTCCATGAGCCACATTTGGAAAGTAAGCATAACTGATCTTATCAAGTGTACTTAACTCAAATTCATCACCACAGCCTGTAGTTTTTGTTAAGAATGTGTCCTGTTCTCAGGCTGACAAAGGGACTTTCCAAAGGTCAGAACATGTGAGATCATTCTACAATTTAGGTCTCATGATGATTCTGCAGCCAGTGCAGCAAACAACTGATTTTTGATCATCCAACGCCACAAGACCACGTGGGATATCCATAGATGGCCAGTTTGCAAACACCTGAATTGGCTTCTTGGCCATACGTAATCGATGCCCAATAACTATTTCTCTAACTTAATTCCCAGCCATCTCTCAGACTGAGTTGCAGCAGTTTTAAGCTATTGACATTAATCCAGGCATTAAAATTCTATTATATGTGTGTAATGATGTATTATGTCCCTAAAAAGCAACACAAAACAAAATATGCTTTCCTCATGTCTTTGCTGAGTCCTGGATATTTCTAGATTTTAAAAACTATTGTTGTTATGCTTGTATTATATGTATTTGAGATTGGTTTTTTAGTTTAATCTTTGGAATTCATAGTAAGCAACACTTCTACTTCTGGATTATTTCCTTTGATGCTTTGTTTGCAGCAATCCCGATAAATACCAGAGCTATCAGCACTAGAAATTATTTATCAGTCCTTACACAAAAATAAAAGAAAAACAGTGTTCTATCATCATCTGTAGGTCATAAGATTATTTGGGGTCCCGACTCCAAAATCCTGCAAGCTCAGAGCAGGGACTCTGCAGGCCAAGTCTGCATCCCTGTCCCAGGCAGCCCAGGAAGAATGGCGCTGGCTGCCCGCTCTCGGCTCACAACTGAGGCTTGGAGGAGGAGAAAGGGCTGTGCTGGGGAGGAAGTTGGAGTCCGGGATATATACCATTTCCTGTTGGTGTCCAAGCCTCTTTTCCTGCCCCCTGCCCCAACTCCTGGCGCGCTGTCTAGATGCCCCCATGCAACCATGTGGGTGCAGTACTGGCAGGAGGGCAGCACTGCTGGAGATGACCACTGCTGCGCCTCCTCCTGGGCATTCCATTCACATCAGCCGCCACGTGCGGAAGCTCACATGTATCAAGAGTACAGGGCACAGGATGGCACCCTTAAAGCAGTATTATTTAGGGACTTAGTGGTCCAAGGACAAAGGGCCACCTAACATTATTTATTTTATTTTATTTTATTTTATTTTATTTTATTTTATTAAAACATTTCTATGCCCTTGCCGAAGCCTCGGGGTGGCGCACAGCACAAATAAAATACAATAAAATACAAACATGACAATATAAAATTAACAATATAAAATAAATAACAATATAAAAGAAGTTGCCCTGGCCAGATAATTATCTAGCTAAGCCTTATTTTTGCATGAAGTTGCTTGCTGCAAACCTCGCTGCGTGTTCTTCTCCCATCTACTGCAATCCCTTCCGTCCTGAGTCTGAACAGTACTGGCAATCGTTGCTACATGCCCACATAGATTCTTGCCACTGGTTTCAAAAGCTCAGGCATTGTAGCTCTTTATTTAGTCTGAAGATAGAGGGGAGACAAATGCTTGGACTAACCATTGCAGAAGACGCTGCAGGGGCATAAAGGCAAGCCTGTCATGCATCAGAAAGCTCATAATAGGAAAATAGATGTTTGCTAGGCCTGAATGGTGATGCCATCAAATCAGATTTTCAAAGTCAGTGTGATATAGTGGTTACAGTGTTACACTGGGACTCAGAAGTCCCCAGCTGGCCATGATGCTGAATGGGTAACTTTAGATCAGTCACTGATTCAGCCAAACCGACCTTGCAGGGTTGTTGTGAAAATAAAAATGGCATGGAGAAGGATCATGTAAGTCGCCTTGGGTTCCTTGCAGAAAAAAACTGGGCTATAAATTAGATATGGGGGAGAGAGGGAGAGAGAGCACTGCAAAGTATCACACATCACATAAAGGCAAGCTTGTCATGCATCAGAAAGGCTCCAGGAGCGGCTTCTGCTGTTACTAAAGAAATGTACAGTCCCCTACTTAGATTGTTCTGAGTGGTTTGGCCTTGTGCCAGCCTGCTGGAAGTGTTGGACTGTAGCTCCCATCATCCCCGGCCATGCTGGGAATTCTAACCCAACACAGCTGGAGGGTGCTAGGTTGGAAAACGCTTCTCTGTGCAATTCCTAGGGCCATTTGCGGGGGTTAGCTTTCAGATGAAAAGTCACAGCTATCTCAGGCATAGCCTGATTCACTTCTTTTATTCTCCCCTGGCTTTTTCATGCTGTGTTTCCCAACCATGTCAGGGAAACCAACAGAACTTTTCAGATACGTGGACCATAATGATAGATGCAAGCGTATAGATCAGCAGTATTCAGACTGTGTTCGCCGGAACCCCAGAGTTCCCTGAGAATCATCCAAGGTTCCCGAGACAATTATCCAGGCTTGCTGCTATGATTATAGTGAAATTGTAACATCTTCATTCCTTTGTTTCATTTAAAAGAAAGAAGTCTGTGACGAGGTAAGGTCTTCATTTTAATTCAAGCCTTTGCACACATACCCTTAAACGCAGATTGATTCATTTAAAGCCAGAGTGGTTTCATTTAAGAGGATTCAGATTGCAAGGAATAATGATCATGCAAGCTCTATAAAGGAATAAGATGAAGTGCACTTGCAACTGTCATCAAGAACACCAAATTTTGATTTTCCTTGTGGCAAAAAACAAGCACATCCAAGCCATTAAAATGAATTTTTCATATTATTTGTTAGTGATGTTATACTAAAATTGAGTATGCCTTCAGTAAATTTAATATTATTTAGTTACTAAGTAACAAATGGACTTTTAATACATTTACAAATTGTTTAAATTGTATGAGATACATTATTGCAACATTAATTGTGACATGTTGTTCAAATGAAATGTATTACATGAAACATTTTATTTATTTATTTATTTATTACGTTTGTATAGTGCCCCATTGCCCATAGTTTACAGATAAATGACTTTACAGATATTAAAAAGTTCTGCAATGATTTTTCCCATTGAGAAGGATTCTTCAGGTATCTCAAGTCTGAAGACCACTGGTAAAGATTAATGAGAGATGGCTCCTGTAAGTTGCTGGCATTCATCCCTGTATACCAGTGGTAGTCAGAAAACAGATCTCCAAATGTGTTGGACTACACTGCCCAGCATTCTTGATCAAAGCAGTTCCACCAGCAGAGGCATCTAAAGCACCATCTGTTTCAGTTTTATTGGATGAACTTCAGTTATTGAGATCTTCCCATCATAAAATATAGAACCAGAGCAAGTCAGAAGGGGCTTCCCAGGCCATCTAGTCTGACCCCTGGCTCGAGCCGGCTCTGCTCACGACATGCCCACCATGTGCACGTTCAGCCTATCCTTGAACACCTGCACTGATGGGGCCTCAACGACCTCTCGTGGAAGCCCATTCCACACCCTCGGGGTCCTGACTGTCAGGAAGTGCTTCCTGGCATCCAAAGGGAACCTTGGCTCCCTCAGCTTTGTTTTGTTGGAGCACGTCCTGCCTTCCTCTGCAGGGGAGAACAGGTCTCTACCCACCTCAATGTGACACCCCCTCACATACTGTATGTCGCCAACAGATCCCCTCGGAGTCTCCACTTCTCCAGGCTGAAAAGACCCAGCTCCCTCAGTCTTGCCTCATACGGCTTTCCCTGCAATCTGGCCACCATCCTTGTGGCCCTACGCTGCACTGACTCTAACCTGGCTATATCCTTCCTGTGGTGGAGGGCCCAGAACTGAGCACAGTACTCCAGTTGCGGGCGCACCAGAGTCGTATAGAGTGGTAGGAATACCTCTCTTGATCTAGAAGCCACACTTCTGGCTATGCAACCAAGGGTGGCGTTTGCCCTTTTGACAGCTGCATTACATGACATTACAAGAACTAAGGAAAGGATTTGTACTTGGGTCCAGGAGGCTGTAAATGCCTCCTTGCGAGAAGGAGTGGTGCCAGGCTGTAACTAAGCCATTGCTGAAAAAGCTAACCTGGACCCGGAGGATGTTAACAAGCATAGGCAGTAGCACACATCCCCTTCCTAGGCAAAGTGCATGAGCAGGGGGTGACTGAACAGCTCCAGGCACTCTTGAATGAAATGGATTATCTAGATCCATTTCAATTAGACTTCGGACCTGCTTTTGGAACCAAAACAGCTTTGGACTCCCTGTGGGGTGACCTTTGCCAGGAGAAAGTTGGTGAGGAGTGCAGCCCTGTTGATTCTCCTGGACCTCTCAGCAGCTTTTGAGGCCATCAGCCATGGTGCCCTTCTGGATCAAGCATTGCATTGCAGTGGTTCTGCTCCTACGTGGTCAGCTGATTCCAGAAACTGGGGTTTGGGAGTGCCATAGCAGTGAAGGTTCCATTGTACTTTATTGTACTTCCATTGTACTTTATTTCACATCCTCATGAAATTGCTGGGGTAGGTTATCTGGAGGGGTGGGCACCATCAATATGCAGATGACACTCAGTGCCACCTCTCTTGTTCATCGAACCCGGGTGAGGCAGTGGCCGCTCGGTCAATGTCTGAGTGTGGCAATGGACTGGACGAGGGCCAACAAACTGAGAGTCCATCCAGACAAGACGGAGGTGCTGTTCATGGTCTGTCCAGTTGGGTGATACTCAACCTATTCTGGATGGGGTTGCACTCCCCCTAAAGGACAAGGTTTGTAGTTTGGTTTGGTGACATCCGTTGAGGCGGGCACTCAGAAAGGACAGCGAAGCGGGGCTGGCATAGCCAGAAGATGATAGGAGATTCATAGCCAAATAGCAGCAGCAATAAAATGGAAGGAAGGAGAGCAGGTTTTGGCCACTGGTTCTGGACCTAGAAGTTCCATCTATTGATATAGAAAAGAATAGCTCATAATAGGAAAATAGATGTTTGCTAGGCCTGAATGGTGATGCCATCAAATCAGATTTTCAAAGCCAGTGTGATATAGTGGTTACAGTGTTACACTGGGACTCAGAAGTCCCCAGTTGGCCATGATGCTGAATGGGTAACTTTAGATCAGTCACTGACTCAGCCAAACTGACCTTACAGGGTTGTTGTGAAAATAAAAAATGGCATGGAGAAGGATCGTGTAAGTCACCTTGGGTTCCTTGCAGGAAAAAACTGGGCTATAAATTAGATATGGGGGAGAGAGGGAGAGAGAGCACTGCAAAGTATCACACTTCTAGCTGCACCCTTCCCCTGTGTTGTCCACCCAACCTTGGTTGGCATTGACACTGTCATGTTTCCCTTTATGCGCCTTTTTTCTAAGCTGAACAGTCCCAGTTGTCATAGCCGCTACTCAGAAGGGAGCTGCCCCAGCCCTGTGATCATTTTCGTTGCCCTTCTCTGTACTTTTTCCAACTGAATAATGTCTGCTTTAGGTGAGATGACCAGAACTGGACACAATATTCCAAGTGGATGCAATGTTATATATCAGATAATAGAATTATATTATGGACTATAATTAGACCTCATTCCTCCAAAGTTCCTTTGCTCTGCTTTTCAGTTCCAGAAGGATGCTCATTCACCTGCAAACTGAAGCCAGAGATTGCTTTATACTGCAGTTATTATGATGTGCGGAGTAGGATTAGGTTCTTTTAGTTAAAGTGTAAAATGAAGAGATCACTTAAAAGAACCTGGAAATGTATCTATCCTAGGTTTACCTTTGATCTTCTGAAGCAGCCATTGTATTCACAACCACAGGGCTCTTCATTTTCTCTAGTACTTAATGGAATAGCCCAAGAGGACTAGTAACACTGCTGTGCACACCTCAGTTGGCCAGCTGGCAGGCCAGCCGACCACCTAGGCTGTAACTGAGGCCTGATTTCTCACTGGGCCGGTTTGCATACGATGGCAACCCATCCTGGTGATTTACTCATGATGGTTTGCTGATCGGTCTGTTGTGAGCGCTTTGTTCTCTCCCTGCTTCTTCCTGGCAGTATCCCAGTGGATACTGCAGTGAGGAATGGATCTTGTCTCTCTGACAGCCAGGACTGCAAGCCAATTTCCACTAGCTGTGGCTGCCAGAGGATCCCCGTTGCACAAGCAGAGCTCATGCCCTGAAGAACAGGGCGGTGAACTTCCATGCTCGGCTGAGGGAACAGGCAGCACGCAGCCCCCTGCCTGCGGTCCGTGTAAGGCTGAAGGCTGACCCTGGCACAAGCCCCGTTTGGCCACAGGAACAAAGAAGAGTAGTACTTTAAGGCATCTTCTTTATCCCTGCTTTGCAGGCAGGGCTTGCATCCTGAAACGCAATGGTGAGAACGGAGGGTTTCCCTGAGCTCTGCTTCATACGACTGGCCCCAGCTTGGAGAGGTCATCCCCACACACCGCTCAAGGGGTTCCTCTTAAGCAGGAGGTGGGGAAGGCCGAGCTGCTCTGCAGGAAGCAGAAGGGGGGCTGCTCTGTGCAGCTGCCTGTACTCAGGGTAGCAGTGTGGAGCAGATGGGACACCTCCACCTCTAGACAAGGCTCTCAAGCAACAGGCTAGGATGGGTGACACTTCCACCCTGAGGCCCGAGCCTGAGCAGCAGGGGGACAGAGCAGGGACAGAGGAAGCCTCTGACAGCTGCCACCCAAATCGTGGGTTACGGCACAGTCATTAATGGTGAGATTCAGGCTGGCTGTTTAAGTTATCCTCCCACTGCCAGCACATGTGATACAGCAGTGCTAGTTATGCTGCTGATGTGACTTTAAAAACAACCACCACCACCCGAAGTTTTGAAGCTGAGGTCTAAGGAACTGTCTGCCACATTTACAATAAGATTCCAAATTAGACCTCACTGCTAGGAAATACTGCCTCGGCTATACAACTTTTAACTACTGCAACCAGAATAGACAGGAATAGGGTTGGAAAACTCCCTAAACTTTCTAATAAGAAGGAATAGATGCTGCACACCTAGGATTTCAGAAACTTCTAGCGAAAATTTATCTTGGTAAACATACAATAGGAGCCTAAAATGTTATGTATAACTTGGTTAAATTTAAAAGTATAGTTTATTCAAACAATAATTACAAATTTAGAAACTGGGTTACTTTTGCATGTGTAATCTTATGATAATTTTATTAGCAAACCAAGTTATGTGTACACATCTTATGTTCCTAAAGCAAGGCCCCTCAATCCGGTGCTCTCCAGATGTTTTGGACCACAGTCGCACTGTTAGCCATGCTGGCTGGAACTGATGTCTACAACACGGGAAGACTATCAGGCTGGGGGAAGGCTTTTGTAAAGTAATAAAATGACTTTAGAGTTACAACAAGGGCTTTTAAAAATTGCCTATTTTTCCTATTTTCTCACCAAATTCACTTCCGCACACAAGTGCCTGGAAAAAAATGCAGTTTTCTTCCCTATGGTTTCAATAATTTTCAGTTTTCTACTTCACATAGATTACATTATGTACTTCCATAGCATATATTTTAGGCAGTATCAATTAAAATCAACAAGGAGTCCCTAATGAAGTCCCCCTTTAAAGGATATATAAGGACATACCAATTTCTGGTTAGGGCAAATGTATGTTTTTGTATATATGCCACTGGATTGTCAAATAATCAGACAAGGACTTTTAATTTTTTCCAGAAAACAGTCTCTGCAAATATAAAATCTGCTCAAATGTTCATTTATTTACACAGTAAGCCTAATATTATGAGGAAAAAAACCCCTGTGATATGCACTGTGGTTGCCTCCTTAGGAGCTATGAACATTTTGGAGAACTTGTCAAATAGAACAACAAGACACTTAAGTGACATGACATTGATTGGAACCCCTCACTGACATATTGACACTTAAGAATCTACATATAGCTGAAGCAATTTCCATTTTTTGCTTGCATTAAAATCTCTAGCACTATCACCTTTATAGCAAAATAGGACCAGATCCTTAGGGTAGCATCCAAGATGGCTGCCTGTAACTCTCCAAATTCAGGGGATTGTGGGCATCCAAAAGAGTGCAGGATGAGCAAGAAGCAAGGACCTCCTTTGCAAAAGACACAGATGGCCAGTTTCAGCTCTGTATGTTTTCCTCTTGCTTGTGAAGATGACTGGTTGAAACACCACTGGAATTCCTGTTCTCCATGCCCCATATATAATCTTGAATGTTTCAGTTTTTGCCAGTAAATATATTTGAGGAAATGCTTCAAAGAAACTTGCTTCCAAGTCATTAGATTCTATAAGACTTCCAAAGTGTATTACTATGCCTTTTTGATGTTTTTATGTAGTGTTTAGGATCTAAGAGTAAAAAACAACATAAAAGAATGGTGTTTCACATCAGGAAAAATGCAGAGATGTGAGTTCTTGCTCAGCAAACTTGCATGAACTAGCATTTTGGGATTTGGAATCCAGCAAGATTGTAGATTTTAAGCTGATGTGCTAAACCAATTTGACTATGGGAGAAATACCATCAAAGTCAACATAACTACGTATTTGACAGGTGGTATATTTTCTCTTCACAGCGTCTCTTTAAGGCTCCATTGGTCCTTCCCAAAATCTCGTAATTTTGTATTATTTGTGCTCAGCATCAAGCAATCTCTGAAATCAAGTATCCTTGCACCCTGATACTATATGGTTAGCCACATTCAAAATCAATGTCTAACTATGCGCAAGATCAGCCTACAATGATGCATGGCACTGGATGAATTCGTATAAATTTTCAGATGCAATGCTTAGGGTCAGGACTTTTATGATTTCCCCAAAGCTATGATGGCCAGTCCGCTTTACTTCTGCCGCATGCTGGTTGAGTTCATCTTTCTTACAGTTGGAAGTGTGAAGTTCTCATCATATACCTGGGAGCTGTACCAAGTCAGATCATTGTTCAGTCCAGCCCAGTGCGATCCACTCAGAGTGGAAGGAAGTCCCCAGGGTGGCACGTGAGATGCTTTCAACAGGAGATGCCAGGGATTGATCCAGGAACTTTTTACATGTAAGCAATGGCTCAGCACTGAAGCGACTCCTCAACTGAGCATCCGTGTTCATTCACTGACTCATTCAGTGACTACACAGATAGCCCAGTGCACCACACTGGCTAAGAGGCAGGTAGGGGACTAAGTGACCAGTGTGTGTCTCCACCACTGGATGGTCCACAACCAGGTTCAACTAGTTGGAAAAATTTCTGCATGCCCTGATCTGGTGACCTCACTTTGCATTGCTTTTTCATTATTCTGATCTCATTTCTTCCTTCTAAATCATTACAGTGGAAAATACTCTTGTGGTGATCTTACACTAGCTCAGAACATAATACCACATATGGAAGAGGAAGATGACAGAAAAGCTTGTTTACCACCAGTATTTTATAGGTGATATCTAATTATAAAGAACTCAGTTTGGAGAAGACATATATATGTTGAAAAGCAAACTGGTGTTAAAAATAAAATGTGATACAGTCCTGAAAGCATAAATTACTATGCTACACAGGCAAAGCATTTAAAAGTAGATATATTTATATAATTGTTTAAAAATTTCTTTAAAACCTTTACAGTTTCTCCTCCAACAATACACACATACAATACTACAATGCACACTGAAAAAATTCTTTCATAATTCCATTAATATTGTACAGAAAAGTTTTAATGTTAAACAAAATCCTTCATCAGATAGAAGCACTGAAGAAAATGTTGCCACATATTTGTTTCAAATTCCCAAACACACAACATTGCTCACATCTGTAAACATATCAAGCAATAAGAGATCATGCTTTCTTCTACAACAAAGTTCAGTCCTTCGCTTCCTTCATTATGTAGGAACCCACATCCTTTAGTTTACTGTAACAATATAACTGGAACACAACTTCTGCATAGGAGCTTTGAATACATAAAAAGGATTACAGGCTTGAAACTGGAAACAGAAGGTAGGTGACTGGCATCCATTGTTTGATTACAAAGAAGTGTGACACGTCCTCATCTCCAAGCATTGGGCTCTGTTTACTAGAAAAATGCTCAAATTCTGCTCATCTGCAGAATAGTCAGCAACACCAATTTTAGAGTTCCCTCTGTGCAGACACTGGAGAACACCCAAGTTCAATGCAGAGCTTTCTACTGAGGCATGGGCATGCTCTTGGGTGTCATCCAGACATCTTATGACATATAATAGAAATGGAAACATCTGTCTCAGAAGCACTTTGGCTTCCTCCATGACTTGACTTGACTTTCTGATACTTGTCAAAGAACTCCATCCACTAGCATCTGAAAGAAAAGTGAATCTTCCTACCCACTGTTAGTGCAGATAAATCTAAACTCTTACACTGTAAGTGCAGATCATGAGTGATTTAATTTTTTAAGGTGCAAATAAGGAAGTAGTTCAAGTTTTGTGGCCTCCAGAAATCATACTGAACCACAAAGAGGGATGTGGTAAGGTGAACACAGAGTTTGCCTTTATTCTTCTAGTATCACTGGCCTGATACACTTTCCTAACATGTGTTCAGTTAACTTTTTGTCTTGTGGCACCTACACATGTAAGCAGTGTGTTTTTTCATGTGTTCTTAAAGGCTTTCTAATCCATTTACTGTCCCTTAGGAAACGTTGAAACACGTCACAGGCCCATCTTCAGGTATCAATAAAGCAACCACAAAGGTTCTGCTCCATCTGCCTGGAAAATTTCCATACTACATTTTGGCAGGTGGGCCCTAGTTTTTGTTTAGTTACCAGACTATTCTGCATGCGCATATAACTGTGCCGAGGCAGAGAGAAGGTCTATGGTGCGGCATTCCTCACGAGGGTGCGTGGCAATGAGAGCGATGCAGTGGCCAATTAAATTCTGCTCACTGCACAGATACTATTAAAGGCAAGGAACTGTAACCCAGACAGATTTTTTTCCCCGAAATGGCAGCAGATATTCTGTTCCTAGGATTTCACAGGTGAAACAACCAGACATTCTGTATCATTTTCATTCAAGAAGGAAATTATTAGTGAGCAGTGCAGCTGCTCCAATACACTGGACTCATTCCAGAAAAGGAGCTGGTTAATCTGTTGCTGCAAAGATGACAAAGGATACAGTCCTTCACAGAACTAAGTATACTTAAACCTGTCGAGATTAATGGATTTAAGGACACTTAACACTGTGATGCATCACGACCAAAGAGTTTCACGTCACCTTAAGAAGCTAAGGAGACTTTAGAGGCAAGAGTCTCTTGTTTCTTCGCAAACAGTCCTATACAATCCTATCCACTCATGTCAAGAAAATAGCACCAACAGGGGCTGTTATGCTCATTGGCTGGGTAAACATTTGCGGTGAGAAAATGTCCTCTTTTCTGTCCCACAGGAGGTAATAAATTGAAATTACAGATTATACTTCTTGGCAGAAACACTGGTCAGGCAGTATACTGGTACTGCTGCTTGTTCTGTTATCACTGGTGATATTTTGGTGCAGCTGTCTCCAACATGAAAAATAACTCTCATCATCCCCAGCCACCAGGGGCACAGGGAATGATAGGGGCAGTAGTACAAGAGGTCAGGAGAAAAACGGTTTGGAAACGGCTATTTTAGTGCCTTTGGTCCCTAAATTCTCCCCCAATACACGACTTAGCATCTGCTAGTATTGACAGTTGTGCTTTGTAAGTTCCCACATCAGAGACTTACCAAGACTAGGGGTACTTTAACTCAAATGCCTGTATGAGCCCCTGAAAATTAGTTGCTCACCTCCTCCAGTTCAGAAGAAGCTCTTGCAAATGTAACTTTCACCCCTGCATTAAGATGTGCACAGTCTATCTGGAGTTACCTTTTTGCATTATTTTGGCAATTTTCATACACACAACACTTTGCATATGGGAAGGAAATGTGCAGATCTACTCTGCTAAGTCTGCAGAGGATTCTTTTATAACTCATGCACAAGACGTTCCAAAACAGAGTTCTGTGCATGCAAAATGGAAAAGTGGATTTGATCCTTTTTAAAAAGAAAACAAATGTAGCAGAGTCCCATCGGAAGCTTGGTACATGAAAGACGATTAAATTCAGGCTGGTATATAATGCATGTCTGAAGACAAACATATTTCATGTGGGTTTTTTTTTGGTTTTGGCCTGTCAGAAGTGAGAAGTTCAGGCAGGTGGTCTCAGCCTCTGTGTTCTTCCTGGCACAGCATGGTCATTCTATGTCGGGCAGCTACTGCTACTTGGTGGTGGTGGGAGAAAAAGGTTTAAACTGCTTTCAGTTTAAAAGTGCATCTCATTCACGCTATATGGTCTTAGTTCAGGAAATGATTTGATAAGAAATGGGAAGAGGATGGTAAGCATTTGCCATAAATGCCACAGCTCATAGCCATCATTTTCAAAATGGCAAAAAAGATGATGTTGCATTTTTGATCCAATGTCCGAAGTGCACTGAAATAATGGCATAAATATCCCTCTGTAAGATTATTTTAAACAAAATTTTAACAAAAATAGTAAAAACATAGCCATAGACAGAGCACCATGCAGAACATAATTTCAGAAGGAAATTCTGTAGATATGAAATCTACTGTAGATTTCAGCCACTGTGGCCTAGCCTAATGTGTCTCCCACCCTGCATCCATTTCCTTTCACAACCTATTCCCCAAGAACATTCCCTCGGTGAACTACGTGGAATTGCAGAAGCATAATAACTGAACATGAGCACTTAGCCAAATTTGCACATAATGGCAATCCATGAATGACCAAACACATTGCCTCCCCTGCATGGATGACTTTGCATCAGCTTGCCAAAACTACCCAAGATGCCCCTGTTCTGGGGTTGCTGGTTGTGCCATCCAAGCCTGGCACTCAAGATGGGAAATGAGCCCTTGTTTCTTGATGGGCACTTCTAGGCTTCAACAAGCCAATGCAAAACAGACATAAGAAGTAGGAGGGAGACAGTTGTGCACTCCTTACAGCCTCATTGATTCAATGATATTTTTTTTACCCATGAATGGCTGATATGCACCAATCAGGTCTTTTCTTAGGCAGTTCCACTTCACTCCAATGGGACTTACAGGGACATCCCAGTGGAATTACAAGCTCCTGTGTGCACCTGGACAGCAGCAGCAGATGCAGCCGCGACAGCACCCTTGTTGCCAGGAAGATGACAGTCAGCCTGGTCTCCACGTGGCAGCGCAATGCAGCCATGCTGAAATTCCCTCAGTGTTGCCTTTGTCCCACAGCAAGGAGCTCATTTCCAGATTATCTATCCCCGTAGTAGTATTCCTGCTGGAAACCAGTTTTCCTGTGGCTGGCTCAGGGGCTACTCTGCAAGCTTGCAAATGTTTGAACCACACAGGCACTTGCCCAGATGCTAGTCCCAAGTTCCAACATACTATGAATGTTTAGAACGTAAACAGAACAACAAGGATGCATTCAATGAGGAGTTAAGCATTGCCCTTCTCAGCCATTTAAGACTTAAGTGACACCTGAAAGCATAATCAGCACCATCATTTTCAAGTGCAAAGAATGACTTTGAAGACAAGACAGGAATTCCTTCTCATAGGATTACACAGCAAAACGCAGAGTTCATACAATATCTGCTGCTACTCACTTCAAGCCACTTGCTTTCCTGGGCAGCTGAAACTTAAAAATAATGGCCTAATGTACCAAATACCATCTCTCTTTACCCTGAAAGGTCCTTTAGATCAATGAGAGTTGTCCAGCCTCTGGGTCCTGTGATCTCTCAACAAGGGAACAGGATTCAAATAACCTCTCACAATCATTTCGAAAGAATTCTGATTGCACTTTAAAAATGTTTAAGCTGTTCAATCATAGCCTCTTTCATTACCACCACACTCATAGGACAATCGACTGTGCTTCCAGTGGGACCCACTGCTAGTAGCACAGGGAGACAATGGTTCTTAAAGCAATCGGAAACAGCTTGTCCCTCTGCTGACACATCTTGGTCTGGGAAAAAACATTGCTTTGGAAAGTGTTAGCTCTCTTGTTGAGCTGGGGGAGGGCCCTGCTGGAGCAACGGAATGCCAATGAAGTTTGTGTACACTGTTAGATCAGACCACAGCAAGAACAACCTGGCAGTTTGGTTTAATCTGCAGCTGTCCATACAATCCTAGCTATGTCTACTCAGAAGTAAGTTCCATTTAGTTCAGTGCGGCTTCTTTGCTGCTAAATGTGTACAGGACAGCATCTTAAAACAGTCAAACTTCCTTTTGTTAATATGCCCGAAGAGGACAAGATAGAAAGATGAAAACCAGTCAAAAGATATTGCTCTGATTATAATCTGAAGTTGGCCCCAATGTTGACAATCACCCGACTTTCATACTCTTTCTTCACAGTTCTCTCAATCTGTTTCAGAAAAACCTGTGGAATTCTCCCACATAAAGTATGCACCGTATCGAGGAATTTTGTCTGGAGAGGGTAGAACATTGATTGGAAGAGATTGTCTTCAAAGGAAAACTAAGGAGGAAAAGGGACAGAGAGAGAGAGACTGTCCATTATATTTGTTGTTGATACGAGCCCACAGCCATCCTTTTTTTTCAAAGCATCGAGCCTTCCACAGTCACACCTGCAGCACGCAGGGGCAGATCAGTGCCAATATAGTCAGCTGATGTGCCTGTTTCCTCTGCAGAGTTACTTTCTCCTAACTGGAAAACCTTAGACTGAATTGCAATGCTGGCCCAGCCAACCTGGACTCGTTTGACCAGCAGTGTCTCTACCAGATCCTAGGCAAGGGCTTTTAGCACATTTAGCATCTCAGATACTAGACTGGAGATGGGATGGCCCATGGAAAAAGAAAATGGGGGAAACTCAAAAAAGTCTTATATGTCCTTGCAGAAAAGTGTGCTTTCTGTCTAATTGTGGGGGAGGGAGATTTTTCTGGAGTTCTTCCAGGCTTTCACATCTTTGTATTAGATTATATGCCCAAAATGCACACTTCCATGAAATTATGGCCTGTTTCCTGTGTTCAATATTAGCCTGATTTTCTGTCCCGAATCTACTGATTGTCAATACCCTGCAACACTCATCTCTCTTTCCCTTCTACTACAACAGTATTTTAACATTAGGGCTGCATGGTACCACCTCAGGCAAGCTGCATTTGGAGACTGAACTGAGTTTGGGTGCTGTGAACTGGGTTGGCAAGTTGGAGCTCGTCAAGCCACAGGGTTGTACTGCAGCTAGAACTATCCCAAGTCCTGGGAGAGCCCATTCAGTGTGATACTTAGAGTGTCACACGAGGAATAGAGGAACTCAGGTTCAGATCCGCATTTTGCCATGAAGGCGACTGGGTGACCTTGAGCCAGTCACTCTCTTTCAGCCTAACCTAGCACAGGGAGTTGTGATCTTAACCGATTGTGAGGTTAACAGAACATGTAGGCTGCCTGGAGATTCTTGGAGGGAATATGGATGGAAAAGTAATCAATAGACTGATGCATAGGACCCATGATAGCCCCACGCAGGGCTTTGTCCTTTGACACAGCAATACTTACGTCACGTATCACTTCATAGAGTGCTTTAAAGGTGGGCTGCTTATCATCATGGTAGACACCCCTGTTCCCATGGAGAATGGATATGCCGTCTTCCTCTGCTCCTTTGCAATTACTGCCATACATGCAGTGATCTGGCCGGTAGTTCCATTGGCAGGGAAACAGGTAGAGACATTCTAGGAAACCCAGTTAAGGGGGGAAATGATTTCACACAGCACAAAGCATTTGCTATCCATCTAGGCACTGGCACTAACCTCAAAACCTGCACATATAATCAGAAATCTGCAAAAGATAAACTATACAAATTAGAGGCAGATGTGTGTATATTTCATTCCAATAATTTTACTGGTTACAAGATTTGAGGTTATGGCTTGGGGGAAAAGGAGGAATAGAAGGGTTATCAGATTAGGGCAATTTTTGAACAACTGGTTAGGAAATGCCAGCTTTAAGCAATACTCATTTATTCCGGTTTGTTTCCTAAACCAGCTCCCCCAGTTTGGGTTCCACCAGATGTTACGGACTAAGTCTCCTATCAGCCTAAGTCAGCGTAGCTACAGCCACAAAAATGAGCAATAAAAAGCCCTCTGCTTCATTTGTCAGTGGACCCTCAGTCATGGAAGCCAACAGCTTCACAGATGGTTCCTGCTTAAGTGGTAATCTATTATCATCTTTAGCACTGGAAGTTCAAGAAGACATTTCAAAAATGGGAGTGTAAGCCATTGCTTCTTTACCAATATCCAAAGGAGACACATAAAAAGAATAGAAAATATTATAGAATATGAACATGCATGCATCATACACGAATGTATCGTTTGTGCACTATGTACCTGGATTAAAGTAGAAAATAATATTGAGCAAGTCCTGGTCTCCCCATGTAATGTAGTTTTTGTACTTTTGATATAAAGGGTACAGCATCTCTTCCCATGTCAAGCCTGCTGGTATCATGCTGTTCTGAAAGACAAGAAGAAACAATAAAAAGTTCGTATTAGTAGAATCACAGCGGGAGGAAAGCAAAGCAAAGCGTGTGCATCCCTGCTGGGTTCTTGGAACCAAAGAGCACAGGAAGGAAGGGTTGCTTTGCACAGGATGGTCCTGTGATCACATCCATGCTCAGCTGGAGGCACAGATCCCCACACCTGTCCAGGTAAACTATGAGGGAAATTTGGGCCGTCTGCTTGTGAGCAATGCCTCCATTCTGCTCTAGTCTGATCCACTCTAGCCATCCCACGTTCTACCTTGGCTCTTTTCCCCCAGCCTGTCACATTCTGCCCCTGAACTGTCATTCAGGCTCCATCCCTTCCTGCCAGAACCTGGCTCAGTTCCCTCCTGCAGGACGGGACATAGCTCTGTGGCAGAGCTCAGGTTTCATACGCATATCTGACAGGACACTGGTAGATGGTCATCCGTACAGTTGAATCTTTGGTAAACATTCTTCAAATGATTGTGATACCTTGAATTGTTCGTGTTTTACCAGCCAGGTATTTTATAAACATGAAATAGGTTATTTTCTAAATTCCTCTGGGCCCCACTCTGCCATGAATATACTTGAAAAGTTGCGCCTTTCAATTAAAGAGGATGGATTTACCTTCCCTGATCTCCTTCTATATTATCAGGTCAGTTTCCTGACTTGTATTGAATGTTGGTCTTTTCCACTCAGATTAGGCTTTTTTGCCCTGGTCAGCTTTGCAATCTTCACAGTTGGATCATCTACACAAATGGATTGCACTGGATTCTCAATATACCAAAACAAAAAGAGAGCCTCCTATAATTGAGGCTCTCAGAGTTGCATGACACACAGTTTCACATTAACTGCAGTCTGATTTTTTTTATTTTTTGGCACGCAGCATTAACTCTGTGGGGAAACCCAGATTTAAGTGTTGGCAAGACGTATTTATTTGGCAGGCTGACAGGATGATTTTTACTTTGGATCAATTTGTAAGTCCCAATGATAACTTTCTGCCACTCTCTGTTCTGCATGCTAAACATGATTTGCCAGTTATGGTTGAATGGCAGTGCATACAACTGAAACATCTGTTAAAATCTAGGTTTGCTGCTTTTACATCTTCACAACCCCATTGTTATTGATTATAGGCTGAACAGCATGTGCAAGGTGTTTATTTCCAAAAACAAATTTAAAAACTTACCTTGAACTGGGTACTTCTTATCCGAGTTAAATTCATCAGCATGACCCCAGAATTGACCCCAGTTGTTCCATAATATGGGTGGCGAGCAAACCGGCTGTACCATCCAATCTTTGGTATTTCATGCTCTGGTGCCATTGCAGCCAGCTGTGTGGAGTTGAATGCTCGAAGAAAGTTCCAGATGTCATCGATGGGTCTCAAGAAGAGGACATCTGTGTCCACATACAGAAGGGAATCCACATCTTTTAAAATCATCTTTGGAAATGGCCAGGAGTTGGAATAGAAAGGAAGGAAACATGACACAAAGCAGAAAAATTACAGGCCAAGAACTCTTTTAAATCATGTATACTTGCATGACATAAGACAACATGCAACCTTTGACCAAAAGAAAGCGGTGTGCTGTACAAATATATCAGGGTCTACAAAGCAAAATGACTGCCATGTTATGGAGTCCAAGAAGATGAGCAGAAGTAGGGAAGAAGGGTAGGGTTCCTTTCTACATGGGATAGGGACAACAAGCCTCCTCCAAAAGGAAGCTAATAAGTAACAACAATAAAACCTTTTTTTAAAAAAATCACATCAGTTTTAGTATTAAGTTAAAATTAATTTTTGAAAAATGCTGGAGCACAAGACCAGCAGTGGAAACACACTCATATGACCAAGTCAGGGCCCTGCTCTATTACCTAATGATGAACAAGTGATAGCTCATCATCTACAAGAGTGGAAGCCTGGAAAAGACAATCCTGGGGGTAGAGGCACCATGTGATAAAAAGTTTTCAGGCATCCAGGTGGTCTTTTGAAGATTGTGATCTCACCTTAATCTGATCACATGAATTATCCCTAAAAAGATTGTGGCTAGTTTGCCAGAAGGAGAGTGTTACCAAATAGGTGCAGTCTCATTTCCATTCTTAGCATCTAACATTTGACTCTAAAACCTCAAGTTTTGTCCAGAAAAATGTACTAAGCAGAAGCTTAGACAGCCAAGACAAGAACACAACTCTGTATATTACATGAACTATATTTCCATAGACTACACAACTGTAGGAGTTCCTCTTTGTATTTATGAAAGATCTCAGAAATATGCAAATCTCTACATTGGTCCCTAATATAGTAAAATCATCCACACAAACCTACTGATTGCTTTATCCAGAACCCCAAGAAGAACCATTGGAAAGCCCCCAATAAATGCATCATAGCTACTTAGTCACCCATTCATACCATTAGCATCTCTCAAGAGACCTACATTATTAAAAAGTCCACTTGCACTCTTCCCCTTTGTGAACTAAACACCCAGGGCAGTAAGTCAAATGGATAATTTCTTTCCTTTTCCCTTTGGTGTAGAGGAAGACGCCTTTGCAAAAGTAAGAATTTTTAAAGGAAATTTAGGTTTGGAATAGTTAGTTCTTCTACTTGCATCAAAGTGAACTGGTCTGATGCTTTATTCCTCCTCTCAAAGGCAACAAAGATCTCACTCTTCGTATTAGTCAATGCACTTAACCTTCAGACCCTCTTAGCAGGTTCCAGAAGAACCCAAGTTTCTGTCTGGTTGAAGATCTGCTTGTCCAAGAGAACGGCCAACCCATCTCTCATCACTGACATTTCCCTGGATGTTTTATGGATAATTTCTTGCAACCACATACCTAATGGTGATTTCACTCATTTTTAATCCCTAAGAAATGGCCTCCGCATCCTCAGGGCTCTAGTCAACTGCATGAACTCCCAGATCATAGCAAACCTGCAGCCACCTTCCTTCACCTCCACTTAGGAGCAGACAACTGGCAATTCGCTTGCTCTCTTCCCAAGCTGATCCTGTATATTTGCAGGACCAGCTAATAAAGCCTTTATTTAATTTCTCCTGGCTGTCATCTTCTTGCTTTTCCCCACCCTGACCCACTTATCCCTGTCAGGATTTTTTTAATTATTATTATTATTATTATTATTATTATTATTATTATTAACATTTCTATGCCGCCCCTTGCCGAAGCCTTGGGGCGGCTTACAACACAATAAGATACATTGAAATACAATAGAACATAATAAATTACCACTAAAACCATGATACAGCTTCCCCTGGAGACAACGTTGCAAAAAGAAGCATGGTTTATGGTGCAAGTGCCTGCAGGATCAGAGAAGTTGGTACTTGCAAGGACTGGGGCCTGTGTGACCAAGCAGCACTGCTGGGAGCCTGACAGAGGCTCTCCTGCGGTGCTCAAATTGCCCTAGTAATGCGAGTCTTTGTGGTGACTGAGTTACACTCCTGATTTGGTCTCCAACCATGCCTTGGCTCTGCCTGTTACTGACCCTGGTCTTAATCTGCCTTGCCAAGTATCTGACCTTTGCTTTTGCCTCTGGTTCTGCCCTACTTTGTCAGTATCTGACCTTACCTGTTCCTGGTTCTGCTTTTGCCTATAGCTCAGTTCCTGGTGTAATGTACCACCATCTTTGGTTAAAGATCCTAAGCCGTGCATTCAGGTACATGCACATGAGTGGAATGTGTTGACTAGGACAAGTGTCAGCAAGAACACGAAAACGACACTGGCACTGCCTCATACAGTCCCCCTTTGGCCCATCTAGCCCAGAACCACCAACTCCAACTGGGAGTGGCTCTCCAAAGTCCTGGGCACAAGTCTTCCCAAGCTCTCCATCTAAGGAGGCAACTCTATGTATGTTTAGACAGGAAAATATCCTGCATCGCTCAGCATCCCCCAGGCTGGCATGCTCCTCCCCGCTCTGCATCTGAGTCAGGCCCCTTCCCCAGCCTGTTCACTTTTGAACTGTGGACAAAACTGTGATGTCAGATGGATCTCCGTGGGTAATTTGCTCGTTATCTCAGCATCAATCAATGTATCAAAGAGTCTGTCCATTCTTGTTCCCAGTGTGCCCTCTTGTGGTCAGCCAGTGATATATGTATCCATTTATAATTTCCTAAAAGGCACTTTAATTCAAATGCAGCTGGGTTCCTCTTTCCTGTTTTACTTTCATTCTATTGTTACTTTCATTCTACTGTTACAGAAATGTCTCCCTTTGTTTCTTTCCTATGAATTATTCTCATATTGAATAGTTTCACTGTAGCTCGAGTGGGGAAACTGAGGCTGAAATATCTATTATGAAATAACCTTCACTAGACCTTGGGCGAGTCTCCCATTCTCCCTCCAGGGAGACAAATAAAACACACAATCCATGGATGGTCCAGATCACCTTGGAAGAAGGGCGGGCTTTTTTTAAGGCAATCAGGATTGGAAGGATACAAGGACGACCCTTAAAACCATATACACCTATAAACAGTTCTTAAAAATTGAATTGGATTTAAGTAAGATGGATGATCACCTGTTAAGTATTAAAAAGTCCCACATGGGACATATTCAGCAGAGAAAAATCTTGAATGCCAAATCTGAATTGATAGACTAGCCTTGAGTTTTCAGTGCCTGAATTTCAAATGTAATATAGTAGCTTCCTTGCTTGAGCAATTAGGTGGTCATAATCTTGTCTAAGCTGATGATAAAAAAATCCTCCTGATAAATGAAATAAGCCACAAATTCCTATCTGCTTTACATGAAGTTGGTCTGGATTGCACAATAAGGAATTCATTTACACAATGTATCCTGAAGAAAATACAGACATTTTGCCATGAAAAATTCTCATTTAAGAAATGATGCTTTATTCAATTTCTGGCAAAGGTGGCACTTTGGCCTCAGACATCTGGCTTTCTATTGCACTTCTCCACAGGTTTTTTGCTTTTATTATTCTCTACTGATTCACTCCCTGTCTCTCCAATGCATATGCAGTGGAATTTGCAGAGCTCCTCTGTTGTAATGATGGACTAAGGCTGAGGAGACCCAGGTTCTACTCCCACTCGTCCATGAAGCCCCCTGGGCAATTTTGGGCCAGTCACTGGCTCTTGCTCTAACCTACCTCACAGGGTTACTGGCAGGATAAAACAGAGAGGAGGAAAACCTTCTATTGCTTGTGAGGGAAGAAAAGGCAAGCTATTGATATTAGTAAAATAATAAGTCCAGGATGCTACCAAAGAATTAATGTGTGCCATTTATTCTGACTCCTTGAGCACCAATGTCTGCCCCCCCCCCCCGCACCTGCACAGAACTGAACCAAATCCAGAGGCCAGCAGAACAGCACTGGGTCAACACCACACCTTCCTCGGGATTTAGGGAGAGAAGTGTCAGTGCGGGTGGATTAAGCCAAGCGTTTCCTTGCAACATGCCCGGTTAATGGCAATATGATCAAGCTGAAGCTTGAACTAAGAAGCTCTAAGATCCTGTTATCCTGCTGATAATTCTATAATCCTGTGACAAGAGTTCCTTGCTCCTGATCAAAAGAGGGGCACTTGGGACGTTAATCGAGGTATGATGTTCAGCGGGTGTGACTTCCTTGTGCGGGTGCTGTGTGGATAATAGATAGGCACAGTGCCCGGTCATGAAGCTATTAAAAGCACATGAGCCTGTTTGCACTCGAGGCACTGGAAGCAAAACTGCGATGGAGAGCTGTTTCTCATTTAAAAGACACGCCTGAACTGGATTCACTTTCCTCTTTACGGGCTGCGGGGACGGGCTTCCATCACGCTTCAGCAAGGGAAGATGAGAAGCAGAGCCGTTGCATTAGCTCTGGTGGAAGACTGACTTCATCAAGGTTCCTCCTTTCTTGAACAGTTTCCATTTCATCTTGTCATTATAAGGCTACTATTTCACTAAGTTTACTTTTTCTCTCTGCCCTTCTCATCCCATTTTCCTTTTGTGCCGTGTCTTTCAGATGCCAGCAGGGACTGGCTTATTGATTTTATGAAAGCCACCCTCAGAGACTTTTTTTTGGCTAAGGAGCATGATAAAAATGCTTTAAATAAAAGAAAGCATTGTCACCTGATGAGTTCTATAATAAGAAGTGCACTGCATTGTGTGAAAGTATAAGAAACCAGCACTATGACCGACAGAACACTATCAATATTACTTAATGCATTTGTAATAGTAACTCATCCAATATGATGCGGTTTATTAGGAGTATATTGGGAAGGTGGGGTGGAAGAAAGAAAACTAAGGATGATACTTATGAAATGAGAAGGAACATTACGCTACATTTTAATATTTTTAATGAAGTTTTTCTTGACAAGTCTAGGTATACTGACATGAGCTGAAATGACACTTTGATTCCATCATTCTTTAAGAAAATGTTGCAGAATGTAGCTGCAAAATAACAGAGCTGTAGCACTACTTCC
Source organism: Varanus komodoensis (assembly GCF_004798865.1). Taxonomy (NCBI): domain Eukaryota; kingdom Metazoa; phylum Chordata; class Lepidosauria; order Squamata; family Varanidae; genus Varanus; species Varanus komodoensis. Next base: position 7,499,269 of record NW_025336347.1, read on the forward strand.
TTATCGCCTTTTTGCCCTGTCCCCTTACAGATGTGTGGGACTACAATTTCCAGCATTCTTGACCATTGCACATGCTGGCTGGGGATGCCAAAGTACACCTGCAAAACATCTGGAGAACATCTGGCTGGGAAAGGCTGTGTCAGAGCTTGGTTTCTCAAGATATGTCCTGGGAGTTTACAATTTATCACAAGTGGTGTGCATAAGAAAGCTCCACCCCCACATTTTGCTCTGAGGAAGTCAGTTAATAATTTTACCATAACATTCCTTACGGTGCAACTTCTGGATGGGTGCATCTTAAGTGAAACTGCCTGAGAAACTTGCTATTTCAAATGGCACATGGGAAGTATCTACAGTGAGGTTCAGAATCCACAAGTCCGTAACAATAGGTGTAACTGCCATTAAATTCAATGAGATCTATTTTTCAGTAGATATGCATAGGACTATGCTGTTAGGTTAAACTTTTGTTAATCGGAGTTGGGCAATGAACAAGTAGTAATAGTAATGCTGGAAAAATGCAGTAAAAAAGCAAAGTTGGGCAGCACAGATCTATTTACTTAACCTTTAGGAAGCAGTAGCCAAAACACTTCATAATTCACAAGATAAAAATGATGCTAATTCACTCTGATCATCTTTGTTCTGCCTTGAAGGTTGCCCATGAGGCTAATGAACTCATAGCAGATTAGCTGCCAGGCTTACAGGATCATGGAGATTAAAGACAGGAAGAAACCAATTCTTAAAACACAAGTTTTCACATGCATGAGTCTAATACACACTTCTTCAACCTAGTGCCCTGGCATTCTGACTGGGAATGATAGGAGTTGTAGTCCAACCATACCTGGAGGACACCAGGTTAGAGAAGTCTGTTCTAATCTATTGTACAGGTTGGTATAACAGCACAGCATTTTGGACCTCCTTGGAAAATCAGACATGGACCTGAGTGCAGCCAACACTGCAGCTCAGAAGTTTGCGCAGAAGTGATTGTCTGATGTTCCTTATCTATGTGCTAAGCCTAAATAATTATAATGCAAATCCTGAAGCATACTAATCAACAGAGTTTGTTGCAGGCTGGAACATCCAAACCTTCCAAATCCAAATTCCAAATAAAGAAGGATATTAAGATAGATATTAAATAGGAAGTTAGCATAAGTCATTTTGGGTTCTTTGCAAGAAGAAAAAACACAGGACACATATGCAATAAATAGAGGAGGAGCCTGTTCTTTTCTGCTGCCATCTCAAAAGGAATAAATCTTTTTCTGAAGCTTGTATTAGCATAGGGAGGAAGCCCCCCATTGATACCTGTGGAAGATCTGCTTGCAGTACAACTATGCCTTCAGAAAGGAGTTTCCTCAGGATAAAATCAAGGGAGGAAAGGGTCGAATGTCCCTTCCACTTATGTGTTGGCCCAAATAATGATTAGCCTCTGCCCCTCATCCCTCCACTAGGGCATTTTTCAAAACCTGCATGTAAAATGCCAAGACGCATTTAACATCACATCTAGTCTGGCTGATTGCATGTGGAAGGAGCAGGCTGGCTGGTCACTCCTATTCCCAAGCCTCTTTACACCAGGTCAGTTCCTTGTCCTACCCATTTGCTGCCCTCATTGGCCACTGGAATGGTCACTCAGCCCATGAAGTTCCTTTACAGTAGGGTCACAGGATGGCATTTATTATTCTACATGGAAACCTGGCAGCCCAGACTTGTGCCACCTGGCCTGAAGAGTCGAGTAAGGAGTACTTTTAAAGCTTATTTAATATATTTCCACCTCACCTTTTAAGGAACAACTGCACAAAGAGTTTACCCCCTCCCACACCAAAAAAAAAAAAAAAAGATGAGAACTGGAACAAAATGTTCTGCCAGTAATATGCCACATGCTAAGTTACTGTTGTTGTCTCTCAATGTATTGGCTACATCAAGTCCAATGTTGGGCTGGGGAAAGTGGAGAGAATCCAACATGGCCCCGCTGTCTCCACTGCAATGTGTCACCAGGGTCAAATGCCAGTACAACTAGAAGCTAGTGTCGCCTAGAGCAACTCTGGAAATGAGGCAAAGTGCCCGCTTCCAGGATGTGACAGGTCAGCAGAGCTCCCTTCCGTAAGCTCTGCTGACCTGTTGCAATCTAGAAATGAGCTTTTCAGCTTGTTTCCCGTTGCTTTAGGAAGGATTAGCTTCCTATTTCTCCAGCAGTGGATCTCACTGGCATGCGGACAGCACTGGATGAGTCCTGATGCCTTTATTTCGCTTTTTAATAATGGTGTGTCTTTTTTTCAGTGCTGCTCAACTTACAAAATAATCACCAATGATGGTTGGTTTTTGGAGGAAGAGAGGTAAAGGAGGAGGATCAGCATGACAGGCCTTTAAAGAGAGGCACTACATCCATTTTTGCAAGAGGTCTCATAATTTCCAAGGTTAATACCAGAATCTGTGTTCACATGCTTTAGGCTTCATTGGGGTGCCTTACCGGAAGAAAGAGACGCTGGGCAGCACATGGCTTGAATAATTTTTTCCATTCCTGAGAATTTCCTACAGAAAAGGAGATTGGGTAGACATGATATTCAAACTTCTTTGTGTAAGAGGGAGGCCATTCTTGTAACTGTAAAGCATAAGGAGGAAAGAGGGATTAGAATCCCCGAGTGGCAGTTTGTGGAAATGCTATTGCTACAAAGTCAAGCAAATTAAAGTCCTTACTCAAACTGAGCTTTATTGAGGACTTACTACTTTATCCAGTCATTAACTTGTGATTGTTAGAGCACTTCTAAGTGCTTCTACAGGCTTATAATCGAAAGATCTCAGGTGGTATGTGCTTTTTAAAAAAAATACTGACAGGGACTCACTTTCCTCTCAAATTCAGGCTTCAGAGAATCCTCAGAGAAGATGTGAAATTTGAGCTTCCTGTGGCTGAAGAGAATTGCTGATTTCAGCATGACGAGGGTTTCTTCCAGCCGGTCGCCACATGCTACCACTGCCAGATGCATCCATTGTGGAGAGGGGAGCTGGGGTGTTGAATGCTTTTGGTCTTTCGGTCTCCTAAAATAGCACACACACAACATCAATTTTAAAAATGCACTTGAGTATTATTTTCTTTTTTTGGAGTCTTGACATTAAACGCGGGGAGGAGCAGTTAGGGAAGAAAGGTGGGCATGTAGAATGGGTGAGAAGAGTTTCTTAGGGTGATTTTCATGAGGTCTCCAAGCCTGCCCAATTTCAGGTGCTAACACCCTTGGTTATCTTTTGTGGACACAATTGTTTCCTTATACTGAGAGGAGGCGCAGAATTAAATTTTAGCTTCATGTTCAAATAGCAAGTAAAGCAGAAGGTTCATAAATACAATTACGGTTGTCAAACTAAAGGCTGGGTCATTTCAGGTGTTACAGGAGGCACGACCAGCCAAAGACACAAATGATTCACACTTCTGGATTGCAGGAATACATTGGCAGACATGCAAATCATGACGATAAACCGAAGGCCTGCATGTTCAGGAGGGTAGTTATCTATCGTGGCATTTCTTGGCACAGGGTTTAGTCGTGCTTCCCTCCCACACATCAGGAACGGACAACTTCTTGTGATTTTGGCCTGCCGCTCCCACCATCCCGTCCCATGAGCCATGCAGTCTAGGGATGAAGGGTGCAGTCAGGTGAAAACATCTGGAGGGCCCCAAGTTGCCCATCCCACTATATAACCTCTATTACCTCTCTGCTAGCTGCCTCCTGCCCCACTTAACTTGTTGCCAGCACGTAACTCGTTGCCAATTTTCTTCAGAAATTCAAAGACATATATACATAGAAATTGCATATGCAAAACAATGTCATTAATCTGAACAAATGCTTCGTAATACATAATGATGGCTCCCTCAGTGCAAGAAAGCAAATGGTCACAGGACTGGGACATTTCACTGCAAAGGAAACATGGCTTTTGCTGCCCTCCACTAACTAAAATAAGTTGCGCAATAGCTGCCGCTCTATATCACAACACAAATCAACGTGTGCCTTAAGGGACGCTGGTTTTCAGTACCAGGCTGGTTCAGCAATGCAATATATTTCATTAATTGCTTAAAAGTCCATAGGCTTTTGTCTTAATTAAAAATCAGTTTCTGTAGTGGATAAAGGATGGCACACCACATTTATGCAAATTGTATTTACTTTGTAGCCAATTAGTCCAACCCCCTGAATTATTAAAGTGTATAATTGGCTGCTTGCATGGATTATGGTCTTTCCACTTTCTTTGTGCTCTACTTTCTGTCTGCTTCTTCTGTGCTTATTCCTAATTGCATCACTAAACCTTGAAAACCAACCACTAAACTCATTGAAAATGAACACTGTGATCTGGGCTCTTGGCCCTGAGTGCCAATGGAGGCATGTGGAAACCCCAGCTGTTTTGCTTATGCTGCAGCTGGAATGTTTCCTGCCACAAGTTACCTGCATGAAGGACACAAATGTTATGCATACTTTTGAGCCATCAAGGTTGGCATCTAGCACAAGATCCCTGGCACCATTCATTTAATCGGTGTTCCCAATTTCTGGGGATGCATGTAGGAAAATTAAGGGCACAATCCTATACTGAAGATAGGCCAGCCGAGGAACAGTAGGATTCAGCGGAAGCCCCACTAACCCAGCATTTGCTGAATGGGAGGAAACCACATGCAGAAGCAGCCGCCTTGCCTGGATGAACGCTTCACCCACATCACGGTAGCAGATGGCAGGATATGCTGCCGCTCCACAGCAATAAGCTTCTGTCAGCTCAAGCACTGAATTCAGTTTTGGGAAAGCTCTTAGGGGCTGCAATCCAGTGGTGGGTGGAGCGGAAGGCAAGAGGAGTAAGGCCAAAAATGCAAGCATATTTGTATTTTAAAACTCGTACTGTCAGTAACTAACCCTTGGGAGTGGCATTCCAAACTTTTCAACTGGGAAAAAATACACGACGGCCGGGAAGCTATGAAACAATTGGTGGCAAGGACATGAACCCTCTGTTTAAAGAACATGCAAGCACAGAGCAGCAGTGCCAGCATAAACGCCCCTCATAAGAGGGCCGCCCCTCAGATGACAGGGCACACGGCCTGCAGCCGCATCTTTCAGGCCCATCCAGCATGCCTGGAGCTCGCAGAGGGAACTCTGGTACCACGGCATCTGTGAAGAGCCAGCTGCAGCCCCAGGGGACCACGAGGGTCAGAGCTGCTGTGACCGGCCTCTGCTGAAGAAATGAGAGAACATGGGCTCCTCACTGTGACCATGCATGAGAAAGAGGAAAGGCTGCATGAAGAAGAGTGAGCTGTAAAGGAGGAAGGGAGCAGAAGTGGGTGAGAGAGAGGCGGAGTGGGATTGCCGTCCCCGAGAAAAAACAGAGGGTGACAGACAGGGAAGAAGGGTGGGAAAGGGCAGCGAAAGGGTGATCTGCAGAGATAAAGAGAGAAGAAAGACAAGCTGTTTTACCCAGTGCTCAATGTTTTACAAAGCTGCCTTTGTCAGCCCTAACAAAGCTGTCTTTCTTGGCACCGGACACGGCTGGTGTCAGGGATGACTGGGCTTGAAGGGGATTCCCTGAAATTCCCCCACAGAGGACTTCATAGGGCAGTGCCTAATTGCTCTCCTCCCCCTCGTTTATTTTTGCATGAGAGCTTCAACTACAGGGTGGTACAGAGAAGAAATGAACAACAACCTTGCTGTAAAGATCTAAAAGCAAAAGTTCTGACCTGTATGAACCAATATATACTAATATATTCTAATATATACTACTATATACAATATAAATTCTCTGACTAAGAATTGCAGTAACTTGAAAGGCACCACCAGGAACTGTGTAACTTCTCCTTTTGCTACTGGAAGGTAATCCCTGCGTAGAGTTACTGCCTTTTAAGAATCAGAAACCAATCCACAGCAGTTGTACCACTGCACAGGATGATACATTCATTGAGATCTGTGCAATCCATACTAATCTGAAATGCAGAAATTACAAAATAAAAGGAGTACAGCTTAAGGTGTGCAACCCATTAATATACCTATAGCTGCAACTCAGTTTTCAGTAAAATATGCTACATATGCAAACAACACATCACTCTTCCGTTATTGTCATGCCTATATCAATAATGGAATGCTGGAGAAACCTGCAACAGATTCAAATGAGTCTGGATGTCTATGAATGCAACCAACGGATTCTGCAGGGGAATAGCTTTTTCCAAGTGAAAAGACTCTTTTTTTCATTAATCTGTTCAGAAAGATTCATCTGTGGGGCAGTATAGAAATGAAGTAATAATAAAAATTATTATTACATTGCATTTATATCCTGTCTGTTTTCCTCTTGTGAGGAACCCAAGGTAGCTTCATGATTCTCTTCCGCTCCATTTTTATCCTCGTAACAAGAACCCCATGAAGTAGGTTAGGCTGGGTGAGCTTCACCCAGTGAGGACCAGAACTCAGATCTCCCAGATCCCCAGTCCAATACTCTCAGCATCCCTTTGGGCTCCCTGGCTCCATCACCACACTGACTCTTATTTGTGCAAGTGTGCAGTAGCGCAAATTAATGCAAGCAGAATTAAAGAACGGTTTACGAAATCAGATTCTGTAAATGACCAGGTTATTGAATGAAAGCCATATAAGAATCTGTGAAAAACAGACGAAACCAATTTAACTAAATCAGAGATGAATTTAACAACTTCTTACTTACAACTGAAATAATATATCCAGCCCACCAAAGCAGATATGTGAAGGCCTGGCCAGAATGCACTGTTTAGCCATTTCCCCCAGGCCCTGCAGGACTATGAACGTTATTTGCAGGTCACACTGAACACACACACACACACACACACAATTGCAAACAACACCTTCGCAGGGAAACAACAGTTGCAGTAGTGATTTTCAGTGGGAAATCAATGTGCAGCAGACAAGGAGGGCGGCGCTTAACTGGGGCTTTGTGGCAGCTTTTAAAAGTGTGGGGCATTCTTTGGCCTGAAAACATACATAGACAGGTTATGCTGCAAAGGGTAACAGAGTCATTGGGCATCTTATTCTGTCTTTCATGTGTTTTGGAGGGCCCAATCGTGATGGGGAAGGGAGTTGAACGTTTTATAGCACCCACATATCATGCTCAGCCAGAAAGACACATAAAGAGATCGATGGTGCCCGTTTCCCAACCCTGAATATTGTTCCCTTTGTTTACCATGTAAAAGTATTATTCAGAAGTGTCATGGAGCCATATAAACTCCTCCGGTTGCCGTACACAGAATCAATTACCTGATCTGTCTAGCCCAGTCTCATGCATTCTGGCTTCAGCACGTCAGCCTCTGCCGCTTGAGCTACTTTATGACCTGAAGATGAGTGCACTGTATCCAAGACCCTCCACATGAGCTCTGTCACTGCATAGCAGCCATCTTCCCCTTCCAATCTGTGCTGAGCAACTTCCTCAGAGAAATAGTCTTTTCCTTGGAGAACAGTTATCGTTCAAATGTGCAGGGTTTGGAAGGAAACTTTATGAGCAGCCTTTTATTGCTTTGCTTTTCACCTAATAACTTGCCGTCTGACAGTTGTCAAATGAGGAGTGAAGCAATAGAGGGCACAGACCCATGCAAGTTTGGACTAAAAAATGGCCTTTAACATTCGCTGAAAACCAAGGGGGCAAATTCCTACCTCAAATTGCTCCACCCACCTTTTCAAAAAGGAAAACCCATTTGACAAGCACCAGACTTCAGCTGTCGAGCTGAAGTCCCTTTAAAAATGGAGTTTTGAAGGGGTATTGGGTGAGCATACTTCTCAAGATGTCCTAAGCCAATTGCCCCCGTCCTACTTAAACTCACCTTTTGGAAAGGAGAACAAAGTTTGACTTAGACATGTTTTCCCTTTTTAAAAGTTGGGGGGATATTTTGACTTTGCTAGAGCCCCCAGAGGCTCTGGGCAAAAGGCAAACAGGCTCTACCATGGGGGATACTAGGGGAGAAAGCAAGAAGAGGCTTTTGCGAGACACCCATTGGGAGCAAGTGGGAATGGACTTCCCACCATGACTGGGACAATGTGCTGCTCCTTCCCTGAGCCCACCGCTCTGGAGACTGTCCCAGTTGTTCCACTGTGCTTCAGTGAGTGAACACTGTTGAACACGAGGGACTATCAGAGAGAGAGGAAGTGCCCGTTTGTGGCCAGCTTTTGCCATCCTGGAAAGAAAAATATAGGATCAGCTGCAGCAAGAGGAGATCAGTGTACGATCATGGCTGTCAAGGAGAGGGGAGTTGGGAGGAATGAGGGGAAAGGATGGGGTGTAAATAAATAAATAAATAAATAAATAAAACCCGTAATCTTTTCCTCCCATGATCGTTTGGTAATGTGAATCCCCAGTCTGCAACTAGCTGTGCATGCTGTTGCTGAGGCGGAGGGAGGGTGTGGGGGAGGCCAGCGCAGACCGTTTGGCCCTTCAGAATAAGCAGGGTTGGGAGCAGGTCGCTCATCTCCTTTGGAATGCTAGATGATAAAACTCTCAAAGTATAGCCTTGGAGCATAAGCCAAGCAAAATTGCATAAGCAAGGCTATTCTGTTGCTTTCTTCAGCTATTTTTATTAAATTCCATAAACAGTCTATGCAGTTGTACGTAGAGGTGGAGTGCAGCTTGTGTGGAGTAGACAGGGGCCATAAAATGTGTGTACATCTGCTGGCAGGGATGACTCTTAATGGGGAAGGGTTAGCTACAGACGTGAGACTCTGAAGAGCTTTTTTTATGATGCACTATCTTCTAAGAAGCACGAATTGGATACTAGCCTAAGCAACATGCAGCTCGAAGTATGTCAAACAAATGCTGCAAGAAGGCCTGAAGAAGTATTTGCTGCAAATGGCGCTTCATGCGTGCCACCCAGTATTCAATAGGAAGGCTAGACCAGCTATTCCAGCCCCTCAAGGAAGCTCACTGCTGCCAGCATCTCCACTGGACTGTTTTATCTCATATGTACTCGGTGGCAACAGACCAAGCATGATGCAACCATTTGGCTTGCGAGGAGAATCAGATAAACCTCATTTCATCCCTAGCCACAGCTTGATTCCTATCAATCTTGAGCCATTCCAGATCCAGACAAAACAGTGCTTATCTGCCAAAGCAGCCCTAGAAATCTTACAGCCCAGTGTTATCCGTGTTTAGTCATGTGTCATGATGTTCACCCTGTTAAACTTAAGCAAATGCTAGGCTGTAACCCTGAGCATACACACAGCACAGCCTTAGATATGTTTACTGAGAAGCAAAATTTATTGTTCTGAGTGGAGTTTATTCCCAGGTTGCCACGACACACCTACAAACAGTCTGCTAGTGGCAGCTCCCTTGGAAAGAGTTCCACACAGGGATGGTCCTGGAGGCTACCAGCTGTATTCTTTAAGGACCTGAAACTGCCCCTTCCTACAGGACACTGATCAAAGTACAGAAAAACTATGTTCAACCAGGGTGGGCAAGGGTCTAAAGCAGAGTGGGCAAATTGGTACCCTCCAGAAGTTTTGGGCTATAGTCCCCATCATCCACAACAGCTGGCCATGCTGGCTGAGTTTTATGGGCACTGTAGTCCAAAGCATCTGAAGGGGATCAAGTGGCCTAAATCTGGGCTTAACAGCTCTAAGAATTGTGTCCTCTTCTTTAGCCTTTAACAGTTAAAAACATCCACACAATGGTGAACTCTGGATATCCCTCAACATCGTTATGCAACAAAAGTTAGAGCAGATGTGAACAATTTTACAGGCAAACATACCACAGCAGGCCACTAAGTAGACACTCACTCCAGCAGAAGACCAAAGTCTCACCGGGCTTTGAACTATCTGGAAAAGTTCATCCGGACAATGCTGAGCTGGGATAATGGGTAGAGAAGCCAAACACTGCTTTATTCCACAGTCGATGTTCAGTTAATTCCTCTTCACTGTCATCCTTTGCTTCATTGACCACAGTCAGCAGAAGAGGCTGTCTAGGACCCATCATATCAATCAATCTCAATTCCAGAGATCAATCAAGAAATCAACAGGATCCTTAAAGCTCTGACTGGTATATCCCCAGGGGCAGTTTGGAAATGAAATGGCCTCTTCTGCAGTTGGCAGACCAAACAAATCAGCGACACTAGTTTGCAGGGCACAGAACTAATTAAAATCCAAAATACAGCCAGCACTCATTCTGTATATGACAAAGGGATAACATTAATCCTTTCTGCTTCAAGACTAGCCCTCTCCTAATCTGAACAGAGCACCATCCCCTGTATGACCTGCTATATCCATGAGTTCCAGGATGAGTTCTAAAAGTTCTGAGACACTATATCAAGAGGAGTATCAACATGAATTCTGAACCTCGCCAGAACTAATAGCCAGGATATCTCAGCACCAGATCTCAGGTCACCTCTGCTAGTTCAGGAAGTCCACTAAGCGATGGGAGTGGGCAGCATTTCGTTCACTTAAGTGTTTGTGTTGCGTTAGAAATATTTTTGCACCTCCACAGTGTTGCGTATCTTGTGCATGAAAAGTGGCAACAATGCTGATTAAATCAACTTAAATTTGGGGCACAATAAAATGAAGAAAAGGCAAAGGGTGGTGAGTTCATACTTCAGCTAGACACTGTAAATACTTGAGGATGCATGTCTTCTCGCTGGCATTATTCACTTTTTTATCAGTGGAGAACTTTGGGCAGACTGAACTACTCTTCCATATAGATTTGGGCAAAAAACTATCAATGCATAGGAAGATGGATAGCTGGAAATTCTGTATCTCTGCTTCTTTATTCTGACACATTCTCCAGTGATGAACAGCAGCTGCCAACCCAGACTTTGTAAGGTGTAAGCTTTGGTAATAAATAAAACCCAGATAAAATAAAACTGCAGAACATCAGAGAATTTGTATTCATTTAAATGGGAGACTTGCAGAGCAATCCAATATTTCAATAAATATGTCAGGGTGAGATACGCCACCACTGCACATGTGTGAAGTCAGCGCTAAGCTGTACTTGGCCAGCTTGAAATGGAAGGAGAAAATGCACTGCTGTAAAGGAGAAGTAGCAGCCACACCCACAGTTCACAGAAACGCTTCCGGTTTCCACCAACGATTGCCTGTGCTGCACAGACGACATGGCGCAGTTGTGCAGATTTTGCAAGGAAGATGTGGAGGCGATGTACGATGTCACTAAGAGGCCCCCATGTCAGCTGGACACGGAAGGCGCCCATCCACTTGTGCTAATACCATTGCATTCTCCCATTGCACCCACAACACGCAACCTGCAAGACACAACGGCACCACAGCAGTCCCCATTGTGAGCAACATAAGCAAGAGGACATGGGCAACAGGATCCGTGGACAGCTCTGCACTCAGAACTTCCATTCCCCTCACACCACACCCCGCACACAAGGCCTGTCTTTGATCACACAAAGGACATGCAGGGGAGCATGTAGAACACAATCTCGAGACACCTGTCTTGGAAGGAGGCCTGCAGAGAATGCCTGTGGCCTTCCTGGGGGGCAAGGGCTCAAGATCCACCAAGAGGGAAAGAGAATATTTGGCCATGCAGGGAAGGAGGAGGGTTAGTGGGTTGGGTAACAAGGGAAGCCAGACCTGCCAAGGCAGCTTCTGATGGGTCACTCCACTGGACACAGGCTTGGGAATCTGAAAGTCTGTGTTCAGTCCCTACCAAGAGGAATAGAAACCCTTTCACTTATGCACACCTGGCCAACAACGGCTGTTGAGGCAATTATTGTAAGCCACCTAGGAAGGCCTTGGCAGTTAAGGCAGCCCACAAACATGAGGGTGCTTCTTGGACCCGAATCCACTCTGCAAACAGCATGGTCTTGCACTGCCCACTCAAGTACCACAACAGACAAGACATATATATCGCACGGGTATATGATCCAGTCATATATGCCAAGAACCCATGTGCTGCATTTGGAATGGTAGCATCAATGGTAGAATGGCCCTGGTAGCATCAAGTTTCCTTCCGGACCCCTTCAGAGTCCCATCTAGAGGAAGTCAAATGGTCCTATACATGTACACACCATGCCCTAGCAATGTGGCAGAGTCCCAGACCTGACCAAGCAGCTTCTGGAATGGTGGAGAGCCAGAAAGGGAAAGACATGTGTGGCACAGCGGTCACCTAGGCAAGGCTCCCGTGCACTGAGCAAGGCCTGACAGACAGCAGGGCAGCAGGCAGTTCCCCTTGCATCTCTTGGGTTAGGAATGCCATTGCCCGCTCTGTAACCACCTGTCACGGAGATAAGAAGTGGGCTGGAGCCATTGGCCATTGCAGCTGGTGGTGATGGGAGTTGAAGTCCTGAACCTCTAGAGGGCTTCAGAGGAAGGCTGCCATCACCCCTTCAGCCAGCATGACTGAAGAACAGGATTGCATCCTATCTTCACCTTTCCAGGGAAGTTTTCTTATGCTAGCTCTGCATTCAGTCTGCACTAACTGTCTAACTGTCCATGATAATTTAAGAGATATGCTCTGAAGAAAAATGACTTCAGGAGGTACAGTTGCTAATGGAGAATAATCCTGTCTTAATATACCAATTTGAATTCAGTTCATGATCCATGCCTAGCCACAGTAAACATCCCTTGCTCTCAATCAGATACAATGCTGGTAACGAAACCAGCCGCTTTAATAAGGCAAAGAATACAATCTTGGAGAATGGGTCAGTCTTTCATTCAGAACATTTCTGTGAAATCATGAATCAAAGGCACACAGAATTTACTTGATAGATGAGGTCACACTGAGCTAGAAAGGGGATGGGAGAGCTGTTTTCCAATCCAGAGAAAGCACATAGCAATTATCTATACTTCCTTGAATTAAAAGCCTATTATTTTCTAGCATTTCAGCTTCACTGCCGTTTTTTTAAAGTAGCATAACAGGCATAAATTGCAGTATGTTTTTCTAATTGCAATTATATTAAAACACTCTAATTAGTGTCTAAATTAAAGGTATGTTGACTGTTCAGTTAATTGTTCAGCTTCATATTATTCTACTAACATCATGCAGCCACACACCTGTCATGATATTCTGTTTTCATCTTGATACACTAGTGTGCTCGACAAGTGGTAGGCAGCGAAGTTGTTGTTGTTGTGCTGCCAAGTCATTTCCAGCGTATGGAGACCCTCTGAATGACTGCCCCCCAGAGTGCCCCAACCCTGACAGTCCTGCTCAGCTCTTGTAAAATCAAGCCTGTGGCTTCTTTTATTACATCTACCCATTTTCTGTTTCATCTTCCTTTTCTTCCTCTGCCTTCAACTTTTTCTGGCAGTCTTGTCTTCTCATGATCTGCCCAAAGTATGACAGTTTCAGTTTTCATTGTTTTGCTTCCAGGGCAAGTTCAAGTGTGATTTGATCTCGGACCCATTAGTTTGCCTTTCTGTTGGTCCAGGGTTAAGGCTGGGGTTAGGATTCTGTCGCAAAGCTCTCCTCCAGGACCATGCGGACAAATTGTCATAGTTATCCTATCAGCTTCATTCACCATCCAGCTCACACACCCATATATAGTGCTTGGGAACACAACAGTGTTGATTTTGGCTTTGGTTTCCACTGAAATATCCTTACATTTGACTATCTTTTCTAATTCATTGCTGCCCCTTCAATTCTTTACCATTGTATACTTTCCTGGCTACAGTCTATCTTTGAACTGATGATTGAATTAAGATATGCAAAATCTTTCAAAATTTCACTAATTTAGCTTTTATATTGACAGAGGTATTCTCAATTACCACCATAATTTAATTGGTAGCAGTGGTTAGGCCACTCTTCCTCCAAAAGCCACCTACCAGCTGTGTTGGACTACAATACCCATGACACTCAGCAGTGATGGGAGCTGTGGTCTTACCAAGATTGGGGAAGGCTGGTTTAGAAAAAAAACAAATTCAATCACTGTTTTCCAAGGCTGATTTCTCTTTTGCTGAGATGACATTCCTCTCACATTTTTTACCTGTGTGTAAAAATGGCCCCCTCAAAGTGTGTTTTCTTTAAGGGGTCAAAAAGCATCTGCAGTGGATGTGAATTTGATATCCATGGGGAGCAGGCCCTCTTCCACTAAAACCAGTATCCTGATTGAAATTCTCCTTCATTACCAGTGTTTCTTGCCAGAAAAATTAAAGAGCCAGGGGATGCCAGGGGATGCCAGGGGATGCCAGACACAGAACTTCTGTGCCTCTACACATTTGGACCTCAAGAGTACAGAAATGGGGATGTTGCACTGTTACTCCAAAACATTTACACTATTGCAGATATCACTATTCTGCTTCGGTTTAATGCAATTTTATTGTAAAGTCTGTTTTTAACTGACCAGTTGAAAAAAACAAAGTCAAGAGTGTTTTGCATCTAATATTAACATTGCTTTCAAAAGGCAATCAATCAAGGAGAATATTCTTTTTAACTAGTTTAAAATTATGTTTCAAGCTTATTTTAAAAGAGCTATCAATCCATTCACTAGGCCAAAGGATGAGAAAAGAGATGTAAGTGCATCTGGAAATCCATAACATTACAGGAGACATACTGAACTGAGAAATCTCATTATTCTTTCCTCCAACAATACAGTCCCAGAAATTTTTCTGCCCTGGACATTTTCTCTGCAGCAGTGAACAGACCTAAGGTGAGCCCCACTTGGACCCAAAAGCTGATTCACACAGGACATTCAAAACCGTGGGTTCTGGAAGTTGTGAAACTAAATTCCCAGTGCTCATTTGAGGCAAATACATTGGTCAGGAATTGGGGCATAGAACCCAAATAAGGTACCAGGGTACTTTATTTATCATCAACTTCATGTAGTAAAACCAACAACAAGATAATCTGAGCAGGCAGGGGCCCAAAGTTTTCATTAAATGAATTAAACAGAGGATGACACCAATGCTCGTTCAAAAAAACCTTCTGGAAATGATCTATGTGTTTTGTATTATACATCAAGTCATCACACGATGTATGTTACCCACATCAATAAATAGGCGTCAGCCTGCAAGATATACTGTGATCCAGTGAATCTCTCAATGTGATTACTTCACAGTTTGCATTCAGGTATGACCCCACGGGGCAAGGCACCTGGCCTATGCCATTTCAGACTGGCATTCTGATGTCCTCTTCAGATTATACATAAGCTGAGCAAGCTAAAAGACTGTGCTCCCATCTTTCTCCAAAAAGTGCACATGTTACTCAGAACAAGGGCAAGAGGTACGCAGTCATGCTCAGCTATCTCAGCTCGAGGGGGCAGCAGCCTTAAAATACTAACACAATCAGCTGGCATTATAGACTATGAACCATAAAGCACAGGCGAAAAGGGCCTATTCTCCGCTGCCAGGCCAGTCGCTGGACCCTTCAAGCATACCCTCGTATGTGTGTCTTTTGACGCATCCCTTTCATATATTGTTACGTTCACGGTATAGTGGGCTGCGTGCTCGTCCGTACCCGGTAAAGATTACCTCAAGGCTTTGACCCCCAACCTTCTTCAAAGTAATTCCAGTAAACTTCATGGAATTCTCATATATATCCAGACAGGGAGCTGGGACTACTATGAGGGAAAACACGTTAAGTCGGAAATGTGGTTAAATCAGCAAGAAGCTCCATTTCCTTCCAAGTCAAAGGGTCCAGGCTCAGGATGCAAGCGGACCCCCACGCTTTGCAAAGCCCGGAACCCACCCTCCTCATTGAAAACCCTACAGCGCTCATCCGCGATCGGCATTCAAAAGGCAACGCAAAGCAGAGAACGACAGCACGTACGAGAGAGAGGAGGCTTTACCTAAGGTTTGCAAACTTCGCTTTCGCCGCGCTCCGTTTGCCTGTCTTTTTGTGGAGACGTGGCTGCGGCGGCGGCGGCGGCGGCTGCTGCCGCTGCCGCCGCCGCCTCTTGGAAACCTGAGCTGCCTCTTCCTCCGCTGGCTCCGCAGCCGGGATGGGTCGGAAATGTGCCTGGGCCACCACCAGGTCCCCCCCGGGCGCTACGGAGAGACTTTCCCGGACAGCAGCTTTCAGAGGCGCCTCGCCGCCGCCGCCCACGAAGAGGTAAAGCAAGAGCAGCGTCCCCAGGCAGAGCGCAAGGGACACCACTTTGCAGTAGAGTTTCATTGTGCGCGGGGCGGCGGCAGCCTCAGCCCCGGGGAGACGCCGCCTCACCGCCACTCATCGCCGCCGCCGCCGCCACCGCCGCCATCCTCCCGCTCGCCCGCCCGCAAGCAAATTGGATCCAGGCTTGACATTTCAAAGCCGCTCGTTCGCCGCCCCAGGCATTGTGCGCGAGGAGCGAGCTGGCGGCGCGCGAGCGCGGCGGCCAGCACTGGGAGGAGGAGCGAGGGTGCCCCTACCGTAAAGTCCCGAATAGCACCTCGCCCACTCCTCGCAAAGAAACCTCCTTTTGGAGAGGCGCGCGCGCAGCCCTCCAAAGCCGCCGCGGACGAAAATACCCGGGCGATCAGGCGCCCCAAGAGAGAAACAGCGCAAGTTGCCTCACGGATCCAGGTAGCCCAGTCCGGGCAAGGTGGGCCACAGGCACTGGGTTCCTCGCCTTAGCTGGAGAAGCACGGGGACTGAACCCGGACTTCCAGCTTCTGTACCCACGGAGCTGCGGCCCCTCTTATTTAGGACGCTGCCTGCCAGCCCAGTCTAGCACTGGCGATCTAGGAGTGTTTTTCGGCATAGCATTTCCCAGACGTACCTGGAGATGGCAGGGACGAAACCGGGGTGTGCCAAGTATCTGGCCTACCACTGAGCTATAATCTAGAAATCAAGCAAGGAGAGAAAGGGAGAGAGACGTACTCTGCTGCCTGCGAGCAACGATAAGACGGGGCCGCAGAAGCGACCTGGAGGAGCAGCAGGATCTAGTGAAGAGGCAATGCTCTCCCCAGCAGCTGAGGGCAACAGACAAGCTGAGGGCTGGTCCGTGGCCCAACAGAGAGGAGCCCTGAGCTCAGGGGCAGCTGCCCTCACCCTACCCAGGATCCTCAGCCTGAGGTGGCTGCGTCGCTTGGACCTAGAGGAGGGCCATCCTTGGCACTGAGTGCCCCTGCTTCAGCCTCCCGCCTCTGTTTACATGCTGTTGAGCGAATGCTTCACCAGGCACAGATGGTGGGGAACGTTCGCTTACTGGGGCCAGAGAGCCAGGGCAGCCTGTAGCCGCAGTGGCAGATGGGACAAAAAATGACGCCAAGTTGTAGATCCCGCTGGGATCTACAGTAAGTGGTTTTGGCAGTTAGTCAAGTTCCAAGCATGGGCCTCTGCTATGGCCCAAAGATCCAGGGACCCAGCCCAGGCTGTGACCTCATAGCTATGAAGAGTGATGGGTCTGAGGAGGCTACATGACACAGCATGCTTGAAGAAATGGATGGAAACCCATTTCCCTCTGTTTGCACATCTTTTGATCTGCTGCACCCTATCAGAAACATTTCAGCTTTTGGGAATAGGAAAAATACAACATTTGGGGAAATGGGGGTGCAGCCTGGGAAAAGGGGCATGGCCAACTGAGGAATCACAGAGGCCGGATTTGGTCCCATGCATGAGATTCTTCATCCTGCTTTATTAGAACTAATTAAAAAGTTAGAACACGAGCGACCAGCTTTATGGAGCTCTTTGCCAGCCTTGATGGCACACTCAGCAAAAAGTTCCCAAATATGTTGTGGTCCAGGACTCCAAACCTCCATTTTCAAAGGATGAGGCTCCTGAGGTGCCTGGTCAAGGAGAGGGCTCACCTACAGAAGGAAGGAAGGACAGACGGAAGAAAGGAAGGAAGGAAGGAAGGAAGGCACTGCATATTTTATAAGTAAGCAAATTAATAGTCTCCCCTGGAAAAAAGCAGCTTTTGTGTCCGGTGTTCCAATGCAGGGGCATAAATGGCAGAAAAGATTATGACATGGTCCATCCCAATCTGAGATAAGAGAGGAGACAAAGCAAGAACCGAAGCTTCAGCCGGATGTGGTGGTTGGCGGTGGGTCCCCGGCGGAGGCACGGGCTTCAGCAGGTGACTTTGCACTGACCCTGGGTAGTTTTTCATTTCCTGATGAAGGTGATGGATTGCACTGGATGTGGACTAACATGTAAATAACTTGTGGGATCTTATGACAGCTCAGAAGGGGTGTCCTTGAAAGCAGATGGGGCAGAATCTTGGAGGGCAGCCACTTTGTTCTATGCAGAATTAGGCAGAGGAAGCCATTGAGGCTGCTGGGCTCACAGACCTGTCTGCTCTGTATAGGACCAGGATACATGCCAATAAATGGCTTTAGCAGTTAAATAAAATGTTCAGAGGAAGCGTATCTCTAAATATGAGGTGACGGGGGAAATCCACGAGAATAGGTGTCACTGTCACACCTTTCTGTGGTTGTTCCCTTTGACAGAGGAAGAGCTGATGCTGGGAGGTAGTAACTTACCTGAGGGTCACAGCCTTGTATCCCACCAAGAACACCAGCATTAACTTGCTGGACCACAGCGCCATGTCTAACATTCCTCAACCTTGTGCCATCCAGCTTTTTTCAATTTCGACTCCCATCAGCCCCAGCCAGCATGGCCAGTGGTTTGAAATTCTGGGAGCTGTGACCCAAAGATCAAGGGGGCACCATGTTGGGGAAACTGATCTCATCCAGCACTCTATGGTTACAGTAAATGGTTTGTTTAATTTTTGGGGGTACACAACAGGTAATGTAGCCTCAACCTTTGAAAAAATAGCAATGGTTGCAAACATAGGCTCTTGTTTCTTTCATAAAGCACCCACTCAACATATGATTCTTGCAAACATCTGGAACATTTGGACTCCATACAAAATGAAGGCCTTTTTTGGCATTCACCAAAATTACAACTTAAACAGTTGTGCATCATTGGATCAAAAGGCTGTGTCCAGCCTAATCTAGTGTCCTCTCTCATGTCAGGGGAATCAGCATATCTGGACTCTGTCCAGTGACTCTTTGCATTAATCAAAGCAGAATATACAAGTTGCTGGTTTCCTAAACCCTCGTGCATTGGCTGTTTATTCTCCCTGGAAGAAATGCAAGAGGAGAAAACAGAAAACTGAGTTGTCAGTAGAGTTTCAACTAACCAGGAAAAGCAAAACAAAAAAAATCCCCTACACTCAATCTTTCCAATTTGGACACATCTGGACTTGTGTTTCTGGAAAGGAGAAAATAAAACTGTTTTCGCCACCCTCATTTTTTCCTATTTAAGTAAAGTATACCTATATTATAAAAAGACATTTCAGTTGTTCATGTATGCCAGGCCAGTCTGAGCCCCATGGAATCAGTTTTGCACATGGACAGTAGTAAATGTAAAATGGTTGCTATGCAATGAAAGAGTGGAGGCAGTGAGCAGGGGTGCCATGAGCCAGAAGCAGCAAGAAGAGCCTGTGACATGTACCAGCTGTTTCTCATGCCCATTTGTGGTTAATACTGCTGGAGGAGTAGGATAAGATATGGGCAGGGCAGGGCAGGGCAGGACGCTCAGACAGGCCTCTTTCCCCTGGAAAAGAGACCCTGGCCAAGCCCGTTTTTCGTGCTGCCTGCTGCACAACCCAGCTTGTCACCAGCTGCAGCACAACACCCAGTGCGAGAGGCAGGGGCACGGAGCAGTGCACAGGCTCACACGAGAGGTGATGTGTTGTGCCACTGTGTGAGGCGGACAGCTTGATGATCCAGCCAGGTGGCACAAGAGGTGGGAGACCTGGCCAGGGTGTGGGTGAGGCGGGCGGTCCAACCAGGTGGCACTTGTGGGGCTTCCTGGGATTCTAAAGGAAGACCAGGGGCAGGGAGGAGATACCTCGCCTTCCTCAGGGTGGAGCGTGTGTTGGATGCAGGGGGAATAACAGTTACAGTACTTGGCTAAAATTCCCAGGGGGCTGCTGCTTTGTGTGAACTTGCCCACTTACTGCCTTAGGAGAGGCATTTCACCATCTGCGAATGGAGGGAATGTGCACAAAAGCCAGGAAACCGGTAAATGCATGCTGGTTGCAGCGTCAGGACCTGGGCAGTTCTGCGGCTCCACCTGGTGACCAGAAGCAGAATGGTCACTGTAGTGATTGCGGGGCTGGGACCAGGCTCACTGCTGGAGCCCTCAGCCTTCTGATGAGTGTCAGCTGGGAAATCTGGAGCTATGTGACAGCAAGCTTCGCATTGCTAGCTGCTTGACCAGTAGGTTTTTCTGCCTGCTGTTGTGTGTTCCAGTGCCGGCTTCTTGCCACTGGTTCAGGCCTTGCCTTGCCTTGTTACCATACCTTTGCCGCCCCTGAACTCTGCTCAGTTATCCTGCCTCAGGTACCAGCTCCCAGCACTGTTCTCTTCCTGGTTCCTGACCCTTGGCTTGATCATAACCCTTGTCTTGCGCTAAGACTTACTCCTGCTTCATCACTTTGCCCTGCCCCTTGCCTCTGTGTTCTCTACTGGACTTTGGACAGTGTTTGGGCCTTGTCTTGGACACTCTTGGCTACATCCCAGTGTATCGGCCTTGATTCCTGCTTCTCAGGCCCCAGACTCTGACATGAGGAAATGAGGTGTGGCCAGCTGGGGGTCCCTGGGAGGGCTGGAATAGGCCTTGGGTCTGGGAGTCTTCAGATCCACGGGCACCTGCAAGAATTCATCCAGGAGACGGGGGCAAAGCTGCACAACAGTATGTAGTTCTAATTCTCCCACATACCATTTATTGCTGCAACACACCTGTGGACTAACAGTTTTCTTTAAGTACGCAGGCATGAATTTGTATGTATTATGTATTTCTTTATTTAAAGCTTTTATATATAGTCCAACTACTAGTGTAGTGCGGGATGGTTTTACAATAAAAGCAAGACCTTTTGTATGGCATCCTTTTTTCTTTTTTTACAATAAAAGCAACACCTTTTGTATGCCATCCTGGTGGGCGAAAGGTACTGCTGCATAACCAGAATTAAGGGCCCAACGCTATGAATGTTTACTGGAGATTGTGGACCTAAGGCACAAAAAGCCAGCAGGTATTAGGAGTAGGTCACCCCTTGTGGTAGAATCCTACACTTATTAGGATTCTATAAATAAATCTATACATTCTATAAATAAATCTCAATAAGTCCCTATAAATTACTGCTGAAAAAGCAGGGTCGGAATCAGGCTTAAGATGGCAATTATATGCACGCCTATTTGGCATTAAATGTGAATTTTAAAAATCTTCTGGGGAACAAAAATGCACACATTTATGTAAGTTGATCTTGCAACCTCAGCATCTACATTTTAAAACTGCCCCTATTATAGCAGCTGCATGGAAACACAAAAGGCTGCAGTCTGATGCACAGAAGTGAAAGTCAGCCAGTCCCTGTGAACCAAGCTGCCATGACTTGAGTGAGCATATCCTTCCCCCACCTCACTGCTGAGCTGGAAAACAGCTTATTGAGCCAGGGGCTCATGCCAGGTGCAACCAGATGTGAAGTCAGGGGCTTTCAGTGAGAGGGCCCATCATGCTTCTGCCTGTTTGCTTCAGGGGGCTGGCCTTCCCACAAGCTAGCAAGCCAGCAGTGCTATCTGGCTGAGCTGCCAGGCGGCTGGCCTCGCGATCCCTCGTGGCCTCCAGCCTACCCCACTGCAGCCGCTCTCAGCTGAACAGAATCCCCCCCAGCTCCAGTTCCTGAGTCGCAGTGACTGTCCTCTCCTGGCTGGGCCACACCTGCCCCTGCTGGGGGAACTGGAGGGCGGAGGTGCACTTCCCAGAGCCACTTCAGCGTGGAAGAGCCTAGCTGTGCTGCTGCCTGCCGGCTTGTTCCATGTTCTCCCCTCCTGTCCTGTCCTGGGGCTGAAACTGAGCCTGGAGATAGGCAGGGCAGGTGCAGCACGGTGGCTGGTCTTGCTGCAGTCAGAAAGACTTCATGATTGGTACTGGGGAGGGAAGACTTGTCCTCTCCCTCTGCCCCTATAAGCAGACACCCTCATCCCTGACCTAATACCTGGCTGCCTTCTGAAAGCATCTATCAACTCAAAATGCTCGTTGTTTGGAGCGAGGATGCCATATGGGTAGAGCTTGCAGATGACTGAGGCTGCACAGAGACAGGGAGAGAGACAAGAGGTAAAGCAGAGCCATTCTATTAAACCGGCTGGAAAGCTGGTTCATTTCCCCCTCTTCCCTAGCCATCGCCTTTTTTAAATCAAAAGCCTGAGGGTAGGGGACTTCTTGTTTGACTGTTTGTTTCTAAGCTTCTGTAGAAGCCTTGCTTTGACTGAAGAGCAAATAAAAACATTTAAATAAATACATCAGTTGGTTCACACCTGATGAAGTGCAAAATCCAACAGCTGCAGTGCTTTTCCTACCACTCTTTGCCTGTACTGTCATTTGCCATTCTTTCCAATCTGTTAGTGGACTCGGATAACAGGAATAGGGAGGGAAGGGACCAAGAAGCCTTACCTATTGTGTCTTTAAATTAATTTTACTTTTAAAGAGATCAAATTTCCAGGTTGTGAAATGGCACTTCTGCCAACATGACAGGTTCTTTACAGGCTTAGCGTTAGTATGTGGGACATTTTGCAGTAATAACCGCAGTAGAGGTAACTGATTTTCTCCTCCCCTCCCTCGCCCCCGCCCCCGCCCCCACCAATGGAAGTCTCACAGATCTAAATGGAATTCACTTCTCAGTAAGACTGTGAGTCAAAGCACACTAAAGTGGAAATATGCTGCACTGCAGTAATTGGGACTTAACGCCAAGAAAGTACCAAGGATTGGAGCATGGTTATACTTTGGATGTGTATGGCAAACTTATGGTGAGCACAAAATCAATCACACTTTTATTTTGGACTTGTATCACATTTAGAAAAGTATTTGATAAGATGATAGTGCAGGGGCCTGCATTTTATCTGAGTAGTATACACAAAATAAAACATAGTCTCTTACACACCCCTTTGATAAGTTGTGCAAATTCTGTTTTATTCTTTAGTTAGCTATTGAGCTTTGACTTAGACTGTTTTACTATAGATATTCCACAAGGGTATTAGTTATAGACTAAAAATTAAAATTAATGAATTTCTTTGTTTTTAGTGACCCTGTTATATTATTATGCATGCATTGTTATCTTTATTTTCTAAACTTCATTTCAAAGTAAAATTTCATGAGAAGGATGTGATTGCAATGCAACAGAATTCTTCTTTCTCCAAATTAAGGTTGCAAACCTTTATACACTGACCTGAAGATAAGTTTCAGTGAAGCCAATAAGCACGACCAGTGAGGAGACCTGTTTACAATTGCAGTGTTTAGAATTGTTTGTGTAACCAGCCTGTCTAATCTGTGGCTGCTGCCTGCGTCCCCTGCCTTCCTGTAGCAATGGGGCTTTTGAAGCCTAATTGTTTTCTGCATGTTGGGATGCATTGGGTTTGCAATGCTTCTGGGAAAGGAGATTGCTTCTCTTCCAGGTGTGCTGCAACCCACACTCACGCTACCACCCCAGGGGCCTAACTAGGTCTTTGCTGCTAATGCTAAAAATTGGGGTGGGTGGGTGGGGGGAGAGTTTTTGATCCTGGTGAAAGATTGTGTGCATGTGTGTATGTATGAAAGAGGGAAAATGTGGGGCAGCCCCACCTTCTTCTTGCCTGTAGCCCCCCAAACAGTTATCCAAAAGGGAGTGTGGCCTTTGAGCTGAAAAATGCTCTTCACCTCTGATTTAGATGAACTGGGTTGTACTCTTTTCTCCGGACCAGAGGCAGATTACCTACATGGCAACATTTTGAAGGGAAGCAGCTGCTTACTCTGATCATTTTGGATCCATCCTCTTAAAACAGCATGAATTAACATCTTTCTGTAAGGCACAACTGGTTTATTGTGTGTGTCTGCAAGGGAGGAGCAGGAATGGTTGCATCTTCTTGTTTTTATGTGACTTGGAGAATACATGGCTAGTGTTGTCTGGAAATTTAAGTAAAGCCAGATGCTTTTTCTCTGTAAACAAACCAAATGAAGTTCAAACGCAGTATAAACATAACTTTATTCAAGTGGAATTTTTGCATGCAGAAGGACGGCAGTTTTCATAGCATGAAGCAGGCAGCCGCAACGTACCATTGTTATCGTGCTGCATTTCATCACCAGTATACCATATCCCAGAAAATCAGGGATAGGTTCATCTGAATTTTTATTTTAACACAGACTATGAACCTGATACACATCGCAATTACATTTCATCAGACTTGAGAACGTAACTGCCCAGTGTACTGTGAGCTCTCAGATGTTCTGGCATTCGATGCTGCTGCACCGTTATCAGGGCTAAAACACTTCGATGCTTCCCATTGATGCCTGGGCGTGGATCTGAAACGGAAAAAAAATAAGAGGTTGCTGACGGACGGCCAGCATGCTGTTTGATTCCTGAAATGGGAGAAGATCTGAAACAGCAGAAAGTGCGAAAGAGGCAGAGTAGCGAAGAAGGTACTCACGGATGATTGATGGCAGCAAGTGCAGCCAGCCACACATGGCCATTTAGTGAAAACCCTGGACTGAGAGAGAGCTGTATTTCAGAGTGAAAATCCACAGGGAACCCAGTCAGCCACTTAGGCTGCTGTCCTGTGTTTACAGCAGGTTTACAGTTTCATAGGATAGTAGAGTAAGATGAGGCCAATAAGGGCATGGGATCCAAGTCCCTAGTCACTGCCTTTCTCCAGGTTAAAGCAGCCCGAAGCAATGGCTCTCCAGCTGCAGCTGGAGGGCCTGCAGTGGGGGGAGCCCACAACCTCCCCTGGCAATTGGTTCCATTGTTTCTCTCCGGAAGCTTTTCCGGATGTTCAGCTGGAATCTGGCTTCCTGTGGTTTGAGCCTGTTATTCCATGTCAAGAAGAGAGTCTGGCACTCCTTTGTGTGACAGCCTTTCAAGTACTCCAAGAGAACGATCATATCTCCTTCTAGTCTTCTCAAGACAAAACATGCCCAATTCTTTCAATCTCACATGGCTTTCCAGTCTCCTGATCATCTTTATTGCCATCTTCTGATGTTTTTTCCATTTGTCTGCATCTTTCTTAAACTGTGGTGCTCAGAACTGGGTGCTAGACTCAAGATGAGGCCTAATCAAAGCTGAGTAGAGGGGAACTGGTACTTCACATGATTTGGAAGTGATACTTCTACTAATGCAGCCCTCAATAGCATTGGTCTTTTTTGGTATCCACATCACTTTGTTGATAATCAGCTTGAGATCTACCTGAATTCTAGGTCCTTCTCATTTGCAGTATTGTTGAGCCAAGTATTCTACATCTTGTAACTATGCATTTGATTTATTTTTCCTAGGTGCAGAACTTGGCACTTGTCCCAATTAAATTTAATTTAATTCTGTGGATTTCACTTAATGTTCCAACTCATCAAAATCACTTTGAATTTGTTTGCCTTCCAGGTTAACTAGCTATTCCATCCAATGTTGTGTCATATACAGATTTGAGAAACTCCCCCTTGTACTTCCTCAATAAAATGACGAATTAAAATGTCGAAGAGCACTGAGCTCAGGGTTATGAGCCATGCAGTACCCCACTTGTTGCTTCTCCCCATTTTGAAAAGGTGCCTTGGAGTAGCCAACTAGTTGTTCCATCTAGCCTGCTTTTCTCTAACTCACTAATCAGGATATCATGGGGCACTTTGCCAAAAGCTTTGCTGAAGTCAAGATAGATCATTTCTACAATCTACCCAGGAAGCTTGCCTGTATTTAAGACAGTGTGTGTGTGTATGCATTAAGTGCTGAGCTAGATTTTGTGTTAGCTGCAAGTATATTTCAGGACTGCCACGTAACTTCTAGCCAATTCTTGCTTTGTTAGTAGAAATTTCATCTGCTGAATGCAACAGGGGAGGCTTCTTCTGGCACAGAGACCAGAACTGGCAGTTGTTCAAGGGACAGAAAGAAGGCATTTTAGTTTTCAGTGGGTTAGCTGAGTCAGCCTTTTGCTACAAACCAGCTAAATGCCTTGTGGCATCTTAAATAATATCTAAAGCTTGTTCTCTTTTTGGAAGGAATGGACTCACAACTCTGGAACTATGAGTGCCAACAAAAGGCATATTGAACCAGGAGCTTCTCAGTCTGCTAGTCTGATAACTTCCATACTGAATCAGAAGTGAGAATGCAAAGCAGTGTCTGCAATAACAAGTAGTGGTGGTGGCACAGCTCTGTGTGTTTACTACGTACTGCCTACTGACCTTGGAATTCCCATGTTGGTTGTGTGGACTAGCGGAGAACTGGGATCAACAGATTTAAGAGATGTTCAAGTGAGATATGACTGTAACTATACTTAATGTCAGATAGGGATGAGCTTCCCAGCTACTAGCAGGATCATAAAAGTAAGAGGAGAGAATAGGATTGAGTGGCAAACATTCTGTACTGCTTTTCTGTTTAAACTTGCTCAGACAGATGCAGCTGTAACTGCTCTTGTCCTGCTCTTGCTTGCCATTCGTGGATGAGTGTGTTGGTGCCTTGCTGTAGGAGGGGATGTAGGACAGTGAAGGAGCTGCAGGGTGACAGCTGTCACTGCGTCTTCCTTTCCCACTGTAGGAATCCGAGTTAAAGGGCTGCATGGGCTGTCCTGGTTGCAGCTTGGCTATAATTTGAGCTGTTTCTGGATGTGGAAAAAAGCTTCATTGCATTTGTGGTTGTGAGACATTGCCCTGTTCTTTCAATGGCAATGTTGTGAAGGGCTGACGGGTGTGTTGAACTCCCTGTGTCCTAAGCCCTGGTGCTGCTTGTCCCTATTCCAAATCAGTTTACATTAGTGTGAGTTCATGGTAAGTATGTAGCTATAAAATTAACAGAGGACTAATGCCAGGAAATAAAAGTTTCTGTCCAAAGTCTTATCAACTAAATGTTTGCTTGAGGGATCGGAAGGTGCTTTAGGTTGGTGGGCTGGGAAGTTTCTTCAGGAAGTCTTAGGAGACAGGCAAATGAGGAATAGAAGCAATGGTGTTCCCAGTGCTTGGGACTACAACCTCATCATCCCACATTGGATGAGGCTGATGGGACTTGCAGCCTAAGAATCTGGAAGGCACCCAGGTTACCTAGCCCTGTTGTAAAGGCCATGAGAAATAGTGAACCAGCTTTAAAAGCACAACAAAATTTAGACTATCTTGGATAATTAGAGATGATGGAAATGTATACACCCAATGGAATTTGTGAATTTCATCAAGGAAATCTGATGCAAATGAGGTCAGGATTTTTATAACTTTAAAAACTGTATTGAAAAGGAATTTCAAGTAGTGTAATTCCTCAAGTTGCTTCCTCTCTACACACTACTAAATGCATAGTAACGTATTCTCTTTTGTATCTAGTTAATGTATCCATAGCTAGGGAGTTCCAGAAAAACATCTACTTCTGCTTCATTGACTATGCTAAAGCCTTTGATTGTGTGGATCACAACAAATTGTGGCAAGTTCTTAAAGAGATGGGAGTACCAGACCATCTTCTTTGTCTCTTGAGAAACCTATATGTGGGTCAAGAAGCAACAGTGAGAACTGGACACGGATCCACTGATTGGTTCAAAATTGAGAAAGGAGTTCAGCAAGGCTGTCTACTGTCGCCCTGCCTATTTAACTTATATGCAGAGCACATCATGAGAAAGCGGGCCTAGATGAATCACCAGTTGGAATTAAGATTGCTGGGAGAAATATCAACGACCTCAGATATGCAGATGATAGCACTCTAATGGCAGAAAGTGAAGAGGAACTAAAGAGCCTCTTGATGCAGGTGAAGGAGGAGAGTGCAAAAGTTTGCTTGAAACTCAGCATTAAGAAAACTAAGATCATGGCATCCGGTCCTCTCACTTCCTGGCAAATAGATGGGGAAGAAATGGAGGTAGTGACAGATTTTATTTTCCTGGGCTCCAAGATCACTGCAAACGGGAACTGCAGCCAAGAAATTAAAAGACGCTTGCTCTTGGGGAGGAAAGCTATGGCAAACCTAGATAGCATACTAAAAAGCAGAGACATCACCCTGCCAACAAAAGTGCATATAGTCAAGGCTA
This sequence comes from Varanus komodoensis, assembly GCF_004798865.1. Taxonomy (NCBI): domain Eukaryota; kingdom Metazoa; phylum Chordata; class Lepidosauria; order Squamata; family Varanidae; genus Varanus; species Varanus komodoensis. The sequence continues at coordinate 7,527,096 of NW_025336347.1, forward strand.
TGGTTTTCCCAGTTGCAATGTATGGCTGTGAAAGTTGGACCATAAGAAATGCTGAGCACCAAAGAATTGAGGCCCTTGAATTGTGGTACTGGAGAAGACTCCTGCGAGTCCCTTGGACCGCAAGGCAATCAAACTGGTCAGTCCTAGAGGAGATCAACCCTGACTGCTCTTTAGAAGGCCAGATCCTGAAGATGAAACTCAAATATTTCGGCCACCTAATGAGAAGGAAGGACTCCCTGGAGAAGAGTCTAATGCTGGGAACAATAGATGGCAAAAGAAGAAGGGGCAGCAGAGAATGAGGTGGCTAGATGGAGTCCCTGAAGCAGTTGGTGTGAGCTTAGGTGGACTCCGGGGGGGGGGGGTTGGACAGGAAGAATGTTGTCCATGGGGTCGCGATGGGTCGGGCATGACTTCGCAACTAACAACAACAACGTATCCATAAATAAGTTAGAATACATGTGAGTTAAACCCAGTGGTGGCCCCAGTTACATCAAGGGGTTGGAATGTCAGCAAGTTGTATTTTTATTGCTGCTATGGGTATTGTTCATGCATGTACATACATGGCTGAATGGGGAAGGTCAACATATTGGTCATCTTGCAAGAATGACTCCTGCTTTTGTGAATGGAACATACAAACATGCATTAATTGTTTTAAGGGAAAGTCCTCTTAAGTGGTTTGTGGACCACAGCCAATAACATAAAGCAGCTATAATGGTGTAATATAGGCATAGTTAAGAATTGACAGTAATGATTTTATCATCAGAAAAAGAATGACAAAGTGTTCAGCACAAGAATCATTCCAGTGTAAAAGGCATTACAATACATCAATTTTTAAAACTAGCTGATAAAGGTGATTGATTCCATAATTAGATTGTAAGTCTATTCCCGCAGAAACATAAGATGAGAGATAGATTTCTTGTTCAAGTCACCACAAAAATATGGATTGTGCTAGACAGAATGCTAGATTTCTGGTTGCCACTGAAAATGGCTATCATGTGCTCAGCTTCCATGTTTCTTCCCCTCTATAAAATCTACCTTGCTTAATATGGTGTAATTCTCTATTCCAACTCCATATCATTGGTTTCTAGAGGTGGAGAAATGGGATGTGGTGGCATCAGGCCACAAACATCATCTTGTTGACGTTATGCAGTGGCAATAGGCATGGTTGCTGGCTTTGGTGGCAGTCACAGGTTTGGGGAATGTCTACTTAGGTCCCAGTGAGAATTTTTCTTCCCACAGAGAGCAATATTTGCTGGGGAAGGAGCACGCTTGTTTCAAATTGCATTCATTCATGGCCACAGCCCCATCAACAGCACAGCTTTGCTCCGGCACAGACCAGGTGTAATGGGTTTCCCTCCTACCGATGTCCATGTTGCCATGACTGAACACAGGAAACTCAGCACCCAGTCAGAGCATACCATCACCAGTATGAGATCTCCATGCAGTGAAGCCACAAGTGAGATGGTCGTGCATATGGCAGGGGATGTACATCTCCCTGATTCTTGCACTTGGCACGCATGCTCAGAGCACACAAGGAGGAACTCCTGGAATGGAAGACTATGGAAAACGGGCCTTTTTGCACCAAATGGACTGTGCTTGCAGCACACCTGGGCAAGCTGCATGAGCGAAGGAGATGGTGCTGTAAGGGATGCTGCTCCTGCTACCCTGCTGGTCCCTGAGTCACTGCCCAAGGCACGGAGGAGGATCAGTTGCCAGAGTGTATGAAGCCGGCAAAGGATGAGATGGTGGTGGGGAGGGAAAGGAGCCCTGCACATACATCATTCAGTGAAGCCAGCCTACCTGCAAGCATGGGGGCTGTCATGTGGGTTGTCCCGTGGGAGTGTGGGCCAAAAGGCTCAGTGACCCTTAGGGAATGGGCTGCTGGTCCGTGCTGTAGCAGCACTGCTCCTGATGTTTGCCTGAGTGAGCCCTCCTTCTCTGCTGTGGGGCCCTACCTTGCATGGGACCAGGGACCTCCCAGTGCAAAATGGTTTCACCTGGCGTGGGTTCCCGCTGCAGCCTCTGTGCTCCTGGCTCCTGTGACTAGCCCCTGAGACCGGGAGCTGTGGCAAGAGTGGGGAGACAGACGCCCCAGGATGTGACTGAGGTTGTATCAAGGGTTGCAGATCCTTCTGTTTTGTGCCTAACACAACTGTTTTTGTGGTCAGACATGCAAAAATTAGTGGGAGAATTTCCTCACTTCCCATTGGCATGGCTCGAGTTTATCTTCCATTTCTCAGCCCTGTGTCCTATGCAGCGAGCCATTGGAGGCCAGTGCCATTAGTGTGAGCTCTTCTACAGGGAGCTGTTAATCTGCCATTAATCCACTGCTTCTACTTCTAATTTCAGCGCAATTCCTTTCCTGCTTTTCCACTTTATTGAATAGCACAGATAAAAATGGTGAAAAGGTGGTTTCTTTCACCTTCTTCTTTGGATGCCACATTTTCCTGGCCCCAAAAACATCCTGTGAAAGCACCTGCTAGACAAAGAAGTGAATCTGGAAGATCATGATTTCAGCTGAAGAACCCACAAATAACTGTGAGCCGAGAATGAGGAGTGCACAGTGAATGCCTCACGCAGAAGAGCCTTGGGTGTCCTTGTCATGGATCCCAGCTGCTCCAGCTGACTGCAAGTCGTTTCCTGCATTCCTACAGCATCTTGAATCCTGTGAATGCCCCCAGTCACCATGCCCAGGCAGAGTTGCCAAAAGCACTGGGCCTGCGGAAGGGCTCCTTGCAGTGTTTGCCCTCTGCAGAGCCCTTCCCTAGGGGGCTCTGTGTGTGTTTGTGTGTGTGTAGTGTCTTTCCTGCCTTATTTTTGTGTGTCCTGTGCTCTGAAAGAGTTCTTGAGAAGGGCAGGGAGGGATCATTAACACAGTACCCAATCAGTATGTCTTGGATGAATTTCCAAAGATGCTGTGGGCATGTCTGCTGTTTTACATTGTCTTTGTATATTGTGTGTCTGTGTGTTGCTCTTTCCTCCTATGCTGTGTACACACTGGCCAGGTGGGTGTACTAGTGGTGCATCTCTTCCCCATGGCAAATATTGTGGGTGAAGGATTCCCCAATAGTTCTGAGCAAACATGCTCAGGATTATTGTGTCAGTATATGGTAAAGTGAATGGCAATAGTTTCTTTAACTTCAGTCACTTTCAACCTGCTGCCATTAAATTTATTTATTATACGTTATTCTTTTTGGCACCAGGCCAAAATCTTTTTATTTTCCCAGCATTTTAAGGGTTAAATGCTATTTTAATTCAGGTTTTAAAAAGGATGTGATGCTATGCTTTCTACTGTAGGACCGTCCTGAGACTTTCTGTAATAGGATGGGATAGAAAAGTTTTAAATAAATAAATAATTGAAATTTCAAAGTTTAGCCCACGGTCTAGAATGTTTTATGCTTCAGTGAGTGGTATCTACTGAATGTCAAAAACCTAGACTTCCTTCTAAAAACTAATACAAAATGGAAATATTCAGCTCTCTAGATTTTATCTGCAGGGATCAAGCAGGGATTTGGATAAAGACTGAAGTGGGCCAGAAATAATTTTTTTAAAAGCTAGAAAAATATCAATGGATGGTCATAATACTACTATGAGTAAAGCAACTATAGCCTATAAAGTCCTGAGAAATTAAATCAATGACCTGGAAAACAAGATCACATAAAGGAACATTAGATTAGCAGTACATCCCTCAGGGCATATGAGAGAAGCAGCAGCCCTTAGTGTGCCCACACGCACCAAGGAAACTCTGGCTTTTAGTAAATGGGAGAATGAAGAATTATATATTTTTTCTCAACAGTGTTCATTTTATATTCTAATCTCCAAAGACCTTTTAAGCAGCTCTTGGATCATACTTCTTAGAGTGATGGGGGTACTTTGATACTGTCTCCCAGTATAACCATGTGAAAATGTATCTTCATCAGCAATGATTGCATTGTCTTGCAAGCCGAGTCTGTTCGAATCAAAGGTGAGTCCAAAGTATGGAAAAGCATCCTCGGTACTATATGTCCAAAGCCTGACAGTAGGCTATTTAAGAACAAACAAAAAGTAATTTTCTTCTCAAGAACACGTGTATATTCCTGAAAAGCAACTCTGGTTCATTTTTTGAAAAAAAAAAAGTGTCCCTTTGTAGCTAATTTAGAAGTACACAGACTGTATCCACTCCCCCAACCTAACATCTCGAATAACAATTTTATACATCTTTGCTGGGAGGAGAAATATTTTTCAATCTTTTTTCTACCAAATAGCAATAGTAAAATTAAACTAATATTGGGTAGCATTCTTAAAAGAATAGTTGTTTAAAAAAAACCTGCCCCACTTTTTTTTCTTGACCTTGTCAGAATCCCCGAAAATTGGGTCACTAGAGAAATGCCAAATGCTATTTTTGTTCATTCTGTTTTATTTGCTAAAATGACTTATCAGCATATACTTGCAAGAGTTAAGAAATGCAAAATTACATACAGAAACAGATCTGTTTTTACTGTTTTGAGTTAAGGCAGTATCAAACCATAAAAATAAGACAACAGGGTAAAGCAGCAGTAAAAAATATGGACACATTTCCAGAGGTACTCCATATATATTAGAATACCTCTGTTTTGGGGAAAAAAACAATGAAAAGGACAAAGGAGCTTCTTTGGGAAATGCATTTCAAAGCCCTGGGAATACTGCAAAGGAGGCCTTTACTTGGTAGACAATAATCTGACCCAACTGTCTTCAGTCTGGTGTCCCTCAGGTGTGTTGGACTACAACTCCTATCAGCCCCACTGAGGAAGACTGAAAGCAACTCACACGAAGTAACAGTATTGAGCTTCTTAGGGTATTTTAAAACAATATGTAACAGGGAGTGACTGCTAAGGAATCGGGGATGCCCAAGTTATAGAACTCTTGCTAGGCATGTTTGCTTGGCACCACTGTTACCTTTTAGGTATGGGAAATCATTTTGAACTAAAATGGGTTTTAGTTATTTCATCTACTACATCTGCTTTCATTTTGTTTTACTTGATATTGCATTTTTAAAATACTGTTTTAAACTACGTGAAAGTGCTTGTGCAGACAAGCAGACTAAAAATAAGAAAAAAGCAGGAGATATTCTTTGAGCCATTTGAAGCCACAACTATGACTTGTCTCTTGAACTGGGGCTGGGAAAACTGGTGTTTCTGCCAGCACACCACCATCACTAGGCAGGTGGCAGTGTATTGGTAAGAACCAAAGTTCCAACAGTCAACGACAGCTCTAGATAACATGGACGCCAACAGTCAACAAGGTAAGTATGACAGTCATCTGCTTTATCAGTGAGACCTGCATTTAAATTATTTTAAATGGAAGAGAGACATAAGCTGCATTTTGCAATCAAAACCTAAATTGAGAAATATGTTCCACTGATACATAAGGGACTTGCAGGCCCATGTTTCATGTTAGTCAAAGGGGCTTCCTTTAAGTGTGCCTTGAATTCTATCATATAACAAGCTTAAACCGGCATATATGGTCCTCCCTAATTTATTCTCGCAACAACCCTGTGAAGTAGGTCAGGCTAAGTGGCAGCACCTGGCCCAAAGTTGCTCAGTGAGCTTCAAAGTGTTGAGATTGTTGAACTGAGGTTTCCCTCTGGATGTCGTCTTGGCACTCTCACGTAGTGGGCACTTCCAATGGTCCCACAGCTCCCATCAAGCCCAAAAAGCACAGCCATTTGTTGGAGACCGATAAGCCCTGTCATCCGGGTGCCCTTAGTCCGGGGACAGAGGAGACTGGAGAATCCGATGTCAGTGGGGATCCTTATCTATTGCACCTTCTATCCTAAGCTTTATAGGAGTGCCATGCTGACGAAGCTAGTTTGCGGATGCCCTTCAGCACCATGGATAGTTCCCATAAAGTTTAGAATAAAAGCTGCAATGGAAACGGCACCCCAAGGGCACAGCAGGCACCGGCCTCGACACAGCCCTAACGGCGGCTTGCATTATTTTCACGTCATTAGCTAGACAGAAGGCCAACTTTGCTGCTTTGCCTCGTTGCAGCCTGGCTGGCAACGCCGCAAACAGCCAGGCAACGAGAAACGCAGCGGCCACCCTCCAGAGGCCCCTTGCCGCAAGCGGGGAAGGCGGTCGCTCAGCGGCGGCGCAGTCGCGCGGCAGCAGTGACGCTCCCCTCCGCTCGCGGGCAGCTGTCACGTGGGCGCACTCCGTTCCCCGTGCCCCGTCTCTCCGCCGCCCCGGTCCCGCCTTTGCTCTCCCGAAGACTTGCGATTGGATGAGTTCTACCAATAAGCTTACCGCTCCCCTCTTCAGCCCGCCTCCGTGGGTTCCCTTTTCAACTTCGGAAGACGATTGACAGAAGGTTGCAGCCAATCGAAAGTCTCTGCGTTATCAGGACGGGTGGGCATGGGCTGGAGGAGGGGAACGAGTCTGAAGGCGCGTGCGGGGCAGCGTGGGGCAGCTTGAGCGCGGCAGTGTCGGGGGTGAGTGTTGGCTCTGGGTGTTTACTGGGCCTCTCGCGCCCGCCCCTCTCTCCCGGAGAGAGCCCAGTGGCGCACGGGCTGAGGCGGGGGCAGATGGGGGAGCAGCGCTATGGGGCCGAGCAAGGGGCTGGTTGAGTGGGGTGGAATTAATGGTGGGAGCCTTCCGGGTACCTCTGTACCTGCCTCTGTTGGCCATTCTGGTTGGGGATGACGGGAGGGGTATTTGGGGAATGCGGTTCTGTCGGCGTTGGAGCTCGGAGTCGTAGGGGGCCGCTTCCCACCGGTTGCACGCAGCTCAACACATCGCAAGACTTTTGCTGTCGCTCTGAAAGGGAGGGAGGCAGCCTGCTAAGAGTGGTTTGGCATGGACCCCCCCCCCCCCCGCCCCGCTCAGAGGCTGTGTGAAGCGGCCTCTTACGTGCCCTGAAAAGCGCCTCGCCCACCCCTCGCTTTCACCTTCGGATTGGAAAGCCTTTCCTGTGGACGTACGTGGGGAAGTATAAACACAGGCTCCAAGACACCGGGCGCTTTCTGAAATTTGCAAGTGCTGGATGCTCATCTAGCTCACCTTTCTGATCACACAGTGGCGGGCGAGCTGCCCGTGGAAAGCCCCCAATAGCACCTTCTCAGTTGCATTCTCCAGGGACTGGTGTATAATAATGTGCAGCTGGATACATAATATGCATATATTTATAGTGCAGTTGGGAATACAAGTATTACTTTTTGTTGATTTCCTTTAGGGGAATTCTGGGAGGTGCTGATGCATTGTGTTTGGGGAGACTGCACTGGATTCTTCTGCAGCTGAAAACTGCTCAGAACAGCATTTAGCTGTCAGACTTGTAGTCCAGGAGAACCTTTTCTTGCATGATTATATTCCTTCTTATGAGTAATGATTTTCTAAAATGTTCATTCATGTCTCAGGGCATGGTCTTGAGGGCATGCCATACAGCCCCCTTGCTAAATAAAACTTAAACAGGTCTGGGTCTGATCAGGGCCTGGATGGAAGACTGGCTGGGAGCATTATTTACCATGATGGAAGAAAATGCAGTGGAAATTTGCTCACTGTAAAGTTAAGGTAATGCATTGGGACCAAAATGGCTTAAAGTTACTAAACAAGCTGGACTTTAATCCCAGCCCCACAAATTACAATTTGCTCTTGCTGATTAGAATAGATGTCCACCAGTTAATTAACTACAAAACAGCATTCAAGTGTGGTGTTTTTTTTTTTTGTTTCCCTAACCTAATTTTGCAGGCAGTGGTCTTCCAACTATCCAGGATGATAACGCCAGCGTTTGAACTGACTCAGGATCCAGATTATCTTACAATCACTATCAAAGTACCTTATGCACGAGTTTCAGAGTTTGATGTCTATTTTGAAGGGAAGGAGTTCAAATTTTATGCAAAACCTTACTTTCTTAGGTAAGTAATGTCACTCTTTAGGTGGAATTTAATTTCTAGTGGTATGTTTTGTAGATTATGTTCATGACCATTTCTCTCAGTGTGGGAACAAGTTTGCACATGGCAGAAAATATTTTATGGTAGAATAGATTCTGATATCACACATTGGCTGAAGTCAGACATAACAATAGACCTTGTGGGCGTTTTTTGCAAGAATGTGCTGTAGTGATTCTCAGGATTCATCCTGAAGATGTTAACCACTTGTGGATGCAAATGAAAAACAGTAGCTCATTTCAAATAATAAATAAAAAAATCCCATTTTTCCTCTTGCAAATGAAAGGAGAAAAGAGATAGGTGAGCTTGCTGTGGCATACGCTTACCAAATTTGTCCAATGTCTGCTTACTGTGGATAGCGATTGATTAATTGATTAGATTTATATACTCCCCCATAGCCCATTGGGTTCTCTGGGCATTGTCCAATTTTAAAATACATAACAACCAATGCAATAATAATATTTAAATAAACAAAAACAATAAACATTAAAACCAACCTTCAGACAACCTACAGCAATTAGAATAAAAATGTGTACATGGCATAGCATATAATAAAAAGATTTTAAAAGTGTTATCTGTTAAAATATCTGGCAAATAGAAAGGTTTTCACCTGGCACTGAAAAGAAAACAAGGAAGGCACCAAGTGCACCTCCTTGTGAAGCATGTTCCAGAGATGGGGTGCAACTGCTAACAAGGCCCTTCTCCTAGCCATCACCCCTTTACTTCTTTTGAGGGTGGTTCCCTGAGAAATACCTCCTTGGATGATTTTAGGACCCAAATAGGAACATATGGAACAGGCTGTTCCTTCAGATAACAGGGCCCCAGACTGTTTAGGGTTCTAAATGTTAACATCAGCACTTTAAATTGGGCCCAAACTTCAACTGGCGGCCAGTGTAGCTGAAGGAGGACTGGTGAGATGCAATCTCATGAGCCAGTCCTCGTGAACAGCAGTGCTGCTCTGTTCTGGATCAGCTAGTTGCTCAGCCATTTTCAAGGGTGCCCGCACTTAGAGTACGTTACGGTAATCCAAATGGGAAGTTACCAATGCATGGATCGCTGTGGCCAGGCTCTGCCTGTCCAGATAGGGTCACAGTTGGTAAATCGGCCTAAGCTGATAAAAGGTGCTCCTAATCACAGAATCCACTTCAGTCTAGTTACACTAAGGATTTATATGGCTGCATTCTGTATGTACAGAATTGAAATAATATACTTGGTGTTTAGACAACACTGTAAAAAAATGTTAAACATGCATTCTCAGTCATTCTTGCAACAGTAGGAGAGGTCAGTATTAAATCTATTACAGATGATGGTGTGGGGCTGAAATGTATGTCTACCATCATTTATTTTATTTATTTAGAAAGCACTCCTGTGGCCACCTACACATCATTAGGGGGCCATAGGATAATTTGGATTCCTGTATTGAAGGGCAGAAATGGAGCTCTGACCTTGGAGCTGGGAATCTGCTCCAATCCCCTCTTCCAGCCTCCGCACCCAGCATGGAAAGAACCATGCTGGCTGCCTCTCTAAGGTTGGGAAAGCAATCTCAGAGAATGCATTTAAAGGGTGTTCTGGGGGCCGGGATGGCAGGAGACTGGTGGTGTCCTGATGGCACTCTAGCTTCCTTCTCTCCCGCTCCAAAGAACATTGGCTGAATGGTTGAAAATGGCTAAAGCGCAGGATGAGAGGTACAGTAAGCAAAGCTTGGCTCTGCTACTTCTATTGCACTGCTTGGGATGCTTATAATCATCTCTTGCATTGAGAGCTTATGAGCACTGATAGGATTCTGCTCTTACAATATTTTATCCTTCTCTTTTGCTAAAAAGGCTCCCAGAGCATCTTGCATATAATCAGTTAAACAAGACAGTCTGTGCCTAGAAAGACATGACACACGGGAAGAAGGAATGGAGGGGCAAGCAAAAAATTATCTCTGTAGAGATGGTGGAATGGGCCTGCTTCCCCCTCTTAACCCCCTTCATGTGGCCTGTTGGAATGCCTGGTGGCAGTAACTTCATGATTTCAGGGCTGTGGTGGCATCAGACATGAGGCCTCGCTGTCTTTCATGTGTGGCCCTCATATTCTACATGTCAGCAGGAGTATTTGGAGCAGAACTGGGTGTCCTTGGATGTATAGCTTTTGTGATTTGTTTTAAAAGCAAGTTATTTAGCACTTACTCTTGAAGTGGGCAGGTAATATCTCTTAAGTCGTGAGAAAGCAGAAGAGAAGGCAGGCATAAGCACAAGACGAATGGGGCTTTAGCATGTTGCATTCATGGCTACAAGGCACAAGATGTATACTTCTTCATATCCTGGCAGTTGGATTTCAGTATTTCTTCCCATTCTTGTCATTTCCTCCTCTGCTTGCTCCCTTCTTTAATCTGCACGCTTTGCAATTTGAATGTGTTTTAATTGCAGTCTATATGCAGTTTGGTTTGCCAAAGCTGAGCAGGCATGCATTAGTTGCCCATTATTTTAATGCCACTATTTGATTACATTAATTGTTATCCACAGATTGGTTCTTCCTGGAAGAATTGTGGAAGATGGAAGAGAGACAGCATCATATGATGACACAGGTTTTAAAGATGTTTTGTCACTTTCTTTTGCTAGTCTTTCTTTTCATTCGACTCTCTCATGTTGCAGCTGTTGGATTACCTTCCAATTCCATCAGTGCTATAAAATATAGTTTTCTGTAATAGCTGCTTGGTGCATTTTATTTAAAATGTCTCACTTTATAGAGATAAGTAACATATGTAAAGAGGTCTGTGCTTGCTAGACAGAAAGTGAGGTTGGTTCACATGTTAGGAATTTCTCTGCACAAATAGATTCAGACAGGGTCTTATCTATTGGAATGTGCTGTGTGACATTATATATTTAGGAATAACTTCTGCAATGCATCTCTTTTCTCCTGGCACTGGATTTTTATGGAAGATAGATCTGGCAATGATTAAAGGTGAAATACTATGCAGGTTTGGAAAGAAAAAGGAGAAATTGGAACAATTTCCAATGTTCCTGAGCAAGTCACAATTTCTGGGAGTTGTTGGACTTTTATCTGTCTAGATACTGATAGAGTTGCATCTTTAAAGATGAATTTTAGGTAGAGCTCTGTCTCATGACATGGGAAGATGGCGTGTTGCCTCTTACCACTGAAAGTGGTACTTGGACATGTGCAGGCTCTAGGTGCGGAGGTGACATCTGCATCTTTCTACTTGGAAGATGCACAAGTTAGTCTTTCATATGTTAGGGTGGAAAATTGAAGATACTCTTGAATTGCCAGAGCCCCTACCTGCTGCATTTTGAATATGAGGAAGCATTAATGAATGGGGAAACATGACTTGGAGGCCTCCTTATGCATGCCAAAATGAGAGAAGTTTTTGACCTAGCATTGCCAAAAATGTTGCTCTTACTTTTTGAAACACCCTTGTAGCTTATAGAACATTGTAACTATCTGTCTTTAAATGAAGACATTCCTTTGTTAATTATGTTCTTTTCTTTTAAGGAATATTTACAATCCGCCTTCCCAAGGAGACTCCTGGAGAGGTGTTTGAAGGATTAGACATGTTAACAGCTCTCTTAGCACCAAGGAAATCCAGATCAGCAAAACCTTTAGTAGAAGAGATAGGTTTGTATGATTTTAATTAAAAATTGGTTTATGGACTGTTTGTGTACAGCAATATAGTATGTCTTTGTGTTTAAACTTATACTGTCCAACTTTTCCTTGTAAACAGGCATGCAATGTTTTGTATAGGTTGCTGATGCTCATTGTTGGTGATCAGTACACAGGAAGCTTCCTTGTACGGAGTCTGACTCTGGTCCATCTAGCTCAGTTTTGTCTATTGCTAAAAACATCTCTCCAGGTTTTCAGTGAGTTTTTCCTATTCTTACCTGAAGATGCCAGGACATAAACCTAGGACCCCTTGCATGCAAAGCAGGTGCTCTGCCAGTGAGCTATGCCCCTTTCATCATCTTTGCCTGTGGTGCTTTAACTGCTAAATTATGTTCTACCTGAGATCGCTACCTGTCTTTCTGTTTATGATGTGTGTATGCAGCCCCCTTCCCATAGACTCTGGTTGGGAAGAGAACCTAGGACTTCTCTTCTGAACTTTCAAAACACCGGGAAAGAGAAATCCCAACAAAACTGAAGTACCCTTAGCAGCAGTCTCCCACCAAGCCAGGACTAACGTCTTATTCTGATTGTTCCATTTCTATTTTGCTGTTTTCCTGTTGCAAGGAACCCAAGGTGGCTTCCATAATCCTCCTCTTCCTGATTTGATCCTCGCAACAACCCTGTGAGGTAGGTTTGGCTGGGAGTCAGTGACTAGCCGGAAGTCACCTAGTGACTTGAGGGCTGGAATCCGGATCTCCCCAATTCTGACCCAACACTATGCCACTTTGGCTCTCCTTGCCGCTGCATGTAAACCCAGTCAAAATACGAGTTACAAGCCCAGATAACAGCCTGGAAATCCAGCTCTAGTCCCAACCAGAAGGTACAATAGCTATGAGTCATGTCAGGCTGTCTTGCCCTCCAGCAATGAAAAAGAGACCTTCCTCTCCCTAGACATCTACATCCTGAGCCAAGAAAACGCATCTCTCGTCCTGTGTGAGCCTTAAGAAACAGAGCACCCAGGGAAGACAGATTGAAAAAGTCTCTGCTTGGCAGGGATCTTCACTGGCTGCTGCTGTCCCTGTTAAAGGATGGAAGCAAGATGTTTAATAATCACTTTTCTGCTGAGTTAGTATTTTAACATTAATAGGATGTTGTTGATGTTTGTACCATTGAAGGGAGGCTAGTAAAGCGCTTGAAAGAACCAAATTATCATCTGTGCTTTCCAGAGGAAATAAATAAGTAAATAAAACATTTTTAATAAGTTAAAATAAGAGTCCAGTTTTTTATTTGCCCAACTGCTCAACTTTATCAAGAGATGCAAAAGGTTACATACAGGCATTGTAGGGATTGCATAATGATAAACTGAAGCCCGAGAGCTAGTAGTTGCTTCTCAGCTTTCTTTTCACTTGGCAGAGGTACCAGACAGAGGTATTCCACTTTCTCCATTTATGATTGGAATCCTGGCATCTTATATGACAGAACTGAAGTACTCATGGCTCTGTGCATGGCTGTTAGACTTTAAACTTTGTTCTGATAATCATTTATTGCTTATCTAAGAATACCATTCCAGCTTTGAAACAGCGCATCAATACTTTTTGGTGATTTGTTTGGCTATTCAGTTTAACTGGTCAAAGGCTGAATTGATGCCAGATGGAAAATGCTCTGTCTCATTGTGTATTGGCAACATTGATGGTGCCCAGATGTTATTATGTGGGAATGCATGTTCCCAGAGAAATACTTCCAATTGATCCAACTAATTTGAGTAAGGTGATTAATAGGAACTCATAGGAGATAGACATATTTAAAGATGAGTTTGTTGGATAAGGTAAATGATAAGGTAAATATTACTCTTCAGATAGTTTGTCTCTGTGTGAGAGTCCTCTTTCAAAAACTCAATGCTTTGTTTTGTAAATTTGTGTATGTGCCCATGTGGAGGAGGGTCTTCCCCACCATGAATATCCTTGAAAAATGTACACCTTCTCATTAAGGAAGATGATTTGACTTTCTAAACCTTTCTTTTTATGACTAGGACTATTTGTTGACCTTTACTATATTTTGGACTTCACCACTTATGTTCAATTTTCTATCTTGGTTGGTTTCAAAATCTTCCAGTCTGGATTCTCTCTCCAAATGGATGGCATTAGGCTCCTGACACCTTCAAATGGAAACGGTTCTTCTAGCATTTATGGCTGTGTTTCTAAAATGCCACATCAATTACACTTGATACATTTTCTCATGCTAAACTGATTATATGGGAAAATTCAGATTTAAAAACTGGTAAGAAATTGTTTTTTGTGGGAGAACTGGATAAGTTGACTTTAACTTGGATCAAGTTAGTGCTGTTGTTGAGTTTTTGTCACTCTTGGCTCTGCATGCGAAATATGATTTATCTTCTATAGCTAAATGCCAATACTCTCAACTGCAGCATTTGTTTGAATCTAGGCTTGGCTCTGCCATTTTAGAGTCTCCTCCACGACTGGAAGCATGAGTAGAATAAAATAGTAGTAGGGCTGAAAGGGGCCTATAAAGACACTGAGTCCAACCCCCTGCTCTGCTTCCACTTAGGGTCACCCTTCCGGCTGCCGGCCCATGCCTTTCCAGCTTAGCACAGGTGACTTGACATGCTAGCTCACCGAACAGCTATACAGGCAGGACGATCATTTTATATCAACTAACAATGCATGTTTACAAATAATATTGGTGAATAAATGTGATACACTGGATCTTAAGAGGGGAGTATTGTTGTGTCTGTTGAATACCATAGCATTTCTTTAATAAGAATTTAGCTAAGTTGGCTAATTGCTGGTGGAATATCACATCTAATGCTTCTTTTAAGACTACGTTACTGCAGTGTGTTTTCTGTGAGGCTGCCCTTAAGGCTGACCCAGAAACGAGCTAGTGCAGAATATAGCAGCTCAACAATTGTTAGGAGCTGACCCTTTTCAGAGTGCATCTCCATTGTTGACGGAACTGCTTTGGCTGCTGCTTTTGGTACTAGTGTATAAAGCTGTAAACAACTTGGAACCAAGATACCTGAGAGCGTACTTTCTCTATTACCAGTCTGAAATCATTGAGTCCTAGGATGGTTTGTCTCCATAGTAACATATAGGCCTATGGCTTGATAGGAGTCTACCAGAAGAAGATTGTCTTGGGCACAGTGGCTTCATTTCTGTGGAATTCCCTTCTTCTGGACATCAACCTAGCCTTTTTTTCAGGACCTACAAAAGACACTTATTTAGGAATCATGTTATCAATATACTTTTATTGATCCTGTTTTTAACATAATGTTTTATCTGTTATTATTTACTCCTTCAAAATTTCCGTAATGGAATACAGAGCAGTATATAAATCATGTAAATAAATACATAACCTTGTTTTGGCAATGGCCAATAGTTGAGAACATACTTAATTATTGAGCATACTTAATTGTACTCCAAGCCCATACTTAAAGTTGGTATTTTCTGCCCCAGAATGCATTACTTTTGCTTCCATTGAACAGCATTTACAACTTAATGCCTGTTCTCCTAGCTTGGGAAAAACCCTTTGGAGCACCTCACAATCCATTTTTATCTTAATTACCCTATATAGTTTGGTGTCATCAGCAAACTTGGTCACTTTACTGATAACATTAAATTCTAAATCATTTATGAATAGATTGAAAAATGTTGATCCCATGAGACCCCATTGTTTACATCCTTCCAATGAGGAAAGTCACCATTTCTTTGCACTCTCTGCTTTCTGTTCCTTAACCAGCTACTGATCCATAAGAGGACTATCTCCCTGCATCCTATTCCATGACTGCTATATTTGCTCAGGAGTCTTTGATAAGGGACTTTATCAAAAACCTTTTGTAATTTTGTGGATCTCCCTGAATGTCATTTTTAAAAATGGTGTTACTTTGGCCATATTCTATTCCTCTGTTAAAGAGGCGGATCTTACATGTGTGTTACGTATTTTGGAAAGAAAGTCAGCAATTTCATATTTGAGCTCTTCACGAACTCTAGTATGGATACCATCTGAACTGTGTGATTTGTTAGTGTTCATAATGCCTTCCAGGACCAACTGTTTTCTTTCCATGCTTAATTCTTCCTGGACCTGAAGTTCCATCCATACCAGAACACTGACACTTTTTTACTGCAGCTATCCCATAGTTATTACATTGTTATAGTTGTTGCTGCTATTGTTGTTGTTGTTTTCCCAGTTCTTCTGCTGGACATTCTGTTGAATGGACATATGCAGCTCTGGTTGATCTTAAACCTTAATTTTACTTTCTGAATGAAGAGGTTGATTAAATCAAGAAAAGAGGAATTTTAAGAAGTAATTTCCTAATAGGAAGGCTACATATTTTCCTAATAGCAATTTTTGCTAACTGTGAAACTTCAGGTGCAGAACATGAAGATCATGTGGAGGAGGAAGAAGAATTTGACTGGGAAATTGAGCAAACTCTTTATGAAGAGAGTGGAGAGAAACCCTTATGTTCATTTTGCATGTATGGATTTGGAAATCAGAAGTCAGGCATTTTCACTCGTCTTCAGGTACGTGTGGATATCTTTAAGCATCTCATCCTTAACATTTCCTATTAATACAATGCATTCTTTCCCCACTCCCCACACCATAATAAAATGAGAAAAACATTGCTGTACAATATTAACATGAGGGAAGTTTTTGTTGCAGTGTCATTGAAATGGGATGCAATTGCTGTGCAATGAATGTGATATCTAGTAGTTGCCAGAAACAGATGGGTAGCATCTGTGGAACATGACTTTCTTAGCTCCTTCCTAGTAATATTTATGTGACATTTGGAACCATTCTGAGGTTGGGGTCTGGTCCACTTGAAATAATCAGTAAAGCTAGGGTATCTTTAATAGAAACCAGTAGAAGTTAAAAGTTGCTTAGCCGTCACGATGAAATTTACAGAATGGTACCTCTAAACCTCAGAATTGTATTGTTTCTTTTGGGTACCGCTGTAGGAACAAGGGGCTGTGGAGCATGTACTCATCCGAAGGTTTCAATATAAGAAACAAAAGTGTATTGCATTTAAATGGACCACTTAGCGTCTTGCATTATGTACACAATGGGTTCTAAAAAAAAATTACGTTGAGGCTCAAGCTTTCAAACTTATTCATAAATAATGTAGACTTATAATTAATTGTTATATGTTCACTGTTTGAAGAAGAAAGTTTCCATATAGAAATTCAAATGAATCACGTTAAAATAAGTATATATGAAATGAATATCTGTAAGTATTTATAAGTATGCACTAATCAGCTGTCAATGGAAATTTTTTTTATTAATGAGAGGGCAGTTCAGCATGTGGCCTGCCGCCTGCATGCATTCCCCGTGGCCGTGTTCTGCAGCCCTCTTGTTGCTCGGAGCATCTTTCTAACCAAGGCCATTCCTTCATGATAATCAGTAGCTGGTTGGTGTTATGCAAAGACAAGTGCAGGTTACCCAGTGCGGGTAGAATTTTTCAAACAAGCCATGCTAAGAATCTATGGGCTGTTATGAGTTTTATTTTGAGCACATGGTTGTTGTGTCACCTGAACCCATGTGACTGATCACATGAAGTCCGACAACCAGTAATTCATTCTGCAAAAGTGGCAAGAAATCCCTTGTTGCTTTCTGAGCTATCCCCGGCTACAGCCACATATCCCAGGAGTGTCCAAACAGCACTTGGGAGTGGCTGGCACAGGCTCCCCTCTTCTCTGTTCCTATACCCAGCCATTTTTGACTGCTCAGTCCACATTTGGAGGGTCTTGTGATGCCTTTTCAAATTGCCTTACTTACTGGAGCAGCTTCCTCAGAAAGAGCAGGATGGTCCAGCGACCTCATAAGAGTTCACCCTGGCATGCCCTGTGCTGCTCCAGCTGACGAGTGCAAGGGCACTCAGGAGCTGAGCACCTCTCTACTCAGCAGGAGTGGTGTGGGGCTTGCTGGGGAGAGGGCATCAGCTCAAGTACAAGAGCCTCAGTGTGCCGGTTCCGAGAAAGAAAGAGGGGCTCGGGGGGAAGGGTCACATGGGAGAATTTCTGGGAGGGAGAAACGGGAGAAAGGGATA
Organism: Varanus komodoensis; assembly: GCF_004798865.1. Taxonomy (NCBI): domain Eukaryota; kingdom Metazoa; phylum Chordata; class Lepidosauria; order Squamata; family Varanidae; genus Varanus; species Varanus komodoensis. Next base: position 7,544,654 of record NW_025336347.1, read on the forward strand.
GGCTACCTCAGAGGAGCAGTCATTGTGCTTGGGCTGTGGTTGGAGAAGGAGCATTCTCAAGCTAACTCATACTGGTTTTCTCTCTAATTTAATGGTTAATTAAATATATTGTGTATATTACATTAAATAAATATATTGTGAACACTTTAATTTACGATGTGGCAATGTAATTCATTGTGCAGCCCCTGGGTTCTGTGTGAAAGTCTTCATTGACTTTTCAAAGTCTTCAAAGTTTTCCTACCGTTGAGGTAGGAAAAACTGGACTGCCCTGATTTATTATATTCATATTTTCTCTTTTTTCCTGCAAGAAACCCAACATGACTTATGTAATCTTCCTCTCCATTTTGTGTGTAAACTTCAGAAATGGAGGACCAAATAGCCATGTATTTATTCATCCACAGTTGTGTCTGCACACCATTCATTCAAGTATTGAAAGCATTAAGGGGTGTTCAGTCTTTTGTGTTGTAAGTGGACCTTTGAGAAGACCAAGTTTGTAGAACTATTCTTCAAAGCTGGCTCTGAAGAGCTCTGAAAGGATTCACCTCCAGTAAAGTGGCGAGAGAGAGAGACAACATAGATTAATGCAAGCTAATGCACATAGGAGAAATTGCCTTGGTTATGTGGGCACTTTGTTGGGTTTTTTCCTCCCCTATGTCAAAGGTTGTCTTCTACCATCTGAAAGGAACCTCAGCTGTTAATACTTGCTCCAGTGGGGGGTTTGTTTTTGATTTTTGAGTGTGAGGGCCTTGGTGTATCTGCTGTTATAAACTACTTTGAGGACTCTAGTCAAAAAGCGGTTAAAACAAAAATCTCTAAGGATTTCTCCATGTATTGTGTTAGTGGCATGAGGATTAATAAAGATTGAAACCAGGTGAGTGACACTCAGTGTGGAAAGCAACTCTTGTTGTAGCAAATCTTAACAATGCTAGTTGACTGTTTCAACAATGAAGAAGTTAGGTCAAATGATAAGGTGCCGTGGACATACATGGGCTTGGTTTGTACGTAGTACTGAGCCGAGTTTTATTCTCGCTATGGTTTGTTGAGCAAACCAGAGTTGCTCTTGCAAAGTTATCACAGCTTGTTCAGCTAATTCTTCTTCTGCCAGTAATTGGTGTCTTAAATGCCCTAGTGGAGTTAAAGGACTAGCAGGATTTCGTGAGCTCTCTAGCCAACTTACTATGTACAAGCAGTGAATGGAGCGGTCTCCAGAAACTTTGACAATTGTCTGCCAGTCCTAGACATGCCCCATAGAGACCATTTCTTTTTCTTTTTTTTCTTTTTTTTTGGCTAACCCCTTTCTACCACTGGAAAAAGTAATTGAAAAGTTACAGTTAACGGTGACTGTTGTACCCTCTTTGATTTTAATGCAGTATATTATCCACTCATCAGGGTGACTTAGCAAAAGAGATTCTTAAGATTAATATCTCTCTCCTAAACAGCAGAGGTCATGCAGTATAAACAGACCAGTTCCCATGGTCAGGCATAATAGCTCCCCAGGGGCAGGTCTTGGCTTGCTCAGTGTTGTGATAAGAACTTTGCTGATACTAGCTAAGCGCTTTAAGGATTTACCCAACAGTACAGCTGGGAAAACATTTAACCTGTCAGACAAGGTCCTTAATCCAATTTCTCAGTATTTGTTCCCTTGAGACTTTATTATTTTGTACCATGTGGGGGTAGCAGTCTGGGAATCCTCCTCAGAGGTGCTTTGAACATGCAGTCCTTGGTGGATCTGATTAATGTACATACAGTTTTCTTAAAGTTTTTCTTTCCATGCAAAGCAAGAGCAAAAAGCATAGGTGTTCTGGCTGGGGTAGAACTTCAAGTCTAGGAAGACATGGGCATGGAGAGAAGACAGTTGTTGGGGAGAGTGAGGCCTGATGGCCTGCCTCTGCCCAATCTTCTCTTCCCTGCCTGGTGAAGCTTTTCAAGGTTGTCTGCCCTTATCCCATTCTGGACCCAGGGACATTTTGGAACCATCTCAGGCCTGCTGCAGTTTACTTTCTGGGCACTTCCGGGAAAAAGTGTCTTGCTTCTGCCAGGACTTAGACTTCAGAATTATAACAGCCGAATCTGTGGAGATACCCAGAGCACAGCCTGGTCTAGTTTTGTTGGATGAGTTTCAGTTGGTACAGCTTGAGGATGTGGGCAAGGTGCTCGAATAGGTTTGTGCAGCCACCTCTGCACTAGATCCTTGCCCCTCCTGGCTTATAAAAGCCAGCAAGGAAGGAACAACTGACTGGGTCAGGGAGGTGATAAATGCCTGCCTCCCCAGTGTGGCCCGACTGCACCAAATCTGTTGTCTTTTTGGTGCCAGCTCAAGATAGTTCTCTTTTCTGCACCTTTTAATGGCTTAGTCCCCCAGAAATGTGAAGCGGTTCACCAGGTATCTTACAGAGTCACTGTATCTTTTTCTCTCTATTTTTCCTCTTTCCCCCCCCCCCACATATTCTTCGTTATGGTCTGTTTTATTTGTTTTAGCTGTTTAAAAGTTTGTTTGATTTTATGATATTTTATTGTACTTTAAGATCTCTTTTTATGGACTGTGTAAACTGCTCAGAGTGCTTTGACTGTAGGTGATAAAATTTTATTTTAATTATAATGTTATTTATGTATTTTAAATTCTAAAAATTATTGTAATTTATATTTTATACGTTATAATATATAGTATATTATGTAATTTATATAATTATATTGTTTATATAATACAATATAAATTATATTATGATTTAGATTTATTTAAAATTTTAAATAAAATAACATTTATCTATTTATTTAAATGCAGTAAATGAGTAAATAAATGTGATGGAGAGTTCAGAAAAAGGAAAGCTAGTGCCGTTTGGGTTAGGGAGTGGTTTCTCTTTTCCCTGCTCTCTGGATTAGCAAAGAGGCTTGGGTGGAACAGAGAAACACACCAGGAATAAGTCATGCTTCCAGGCTCAGACATACGAAGCCACAGTGCACAGTTTTGAGTTGACTGTCTCCTAGTGCTGGTCAGACTCAGGTTGCCCATGAATGATGACGGCCTGATCTGGTGAAGAAGGAAGCCGGAAGGAAGAATTAGATGGGAGGATTAGAGGAAGGATGAGAAGGTAGAATAGAAGAAGCACAGACAGACCAGGGATAGAGAGGAGGCTACAGCATAGAGCACAGCTAAGAGGAGGAGGAAGACAGATGGGGGGCAAGTTAGTGAAAGGAAATGGAGGGTGACCATACAGGAAAAATAAGAGAAGGCTGAGAGAGAAATATCCATTGCTTATTCAGCTAGCTTCCATGAAACCTTTCCTCACTGTTGGGGACAAAGGAATAGGGAATTTCATCTCCCTCAGGCTGAGGTTATACCTCATTGTCAGAAGAGGAAAAGGAGATGCAAACTATGATCCCAGTCTAGGAAATTAACTTTTTCCTACAGGGATCCCTAAGCTTCATTACTTTAGGTGACAATCCAGCAACAAGAGGACAAATTCCTTGCCTATTGCCTTAGTTGCAGAGGCACCCAGGTGGATGAGAGGTTGAACCCACTTAGGTGGAAGATTGAAAGAGGTTTTCTGTCATGAACTTGGCAGGGAGAAGGAGATGCTTGTGAATAAATTGAATTAATATAGAAAACCAACAATATGACTTGCCCTTGAAGGCATGTGTCTGATGGAACCTATAGAGCAAGTCAATCTATAGAACAAGTCACATTCCTTCTCCAAGGACCCCTACACACATGGTTGAAGGAAGGCCAGATTCAAAAATCAAATCATGGCTTCAGATTGGGCTTGTTACAAAATAATTATAAGGTGTGGTTTGTTGCCTGGGTTGGGTTCAGGCATTCAAACAATCTAGAGTTAAGATAAAACAAATTCTGAGTTAGCATTACAGATGAACCAAACTCAGACAGCTTATGGATGGCAATTCATGCAAACAACTACTTTCTGTTGAATGGCACTCGCAGAATTTTGAATTCCGTGCTCCTAAAGAAATAATTTGGGCCCCGGTGTCAGATCAGGTAGTATAAACACAAACTCTTTCAAAAATATATGCAAATTATTGAGGCTTTCCAATGACTTAATGTTTCATGGAAACCTACTTACAATTGCATCTGATCATTTCTTTTTCTATTTCACGTAAAATGCAAAAACTGTGATTATATTGAAAGGTGTATCTGTGAACATTTACCTAGATTCTTGTTACAGGGTGGGATGCTGGGTGGTAGTTGGTTGCATTATGGTCATAATGTTATGACCGCAGTTAAGTTATTTAACTGCGGTCAGATAGGTGTTCAGTGCGTGTCAACAGTTCGTTGATATGCTTTTCAACCTGAATTCTTAAGTCTGAGGTAAAACTGAGTAGCCTTTTTCCTAAATGTTTAACAATTGATTTATTTTTTTCTTTTGCACATTTGCCATTGATACATTCTTTTTCTGCAGGATGAACTTAATGATGTTATTGATATTAAAAATCCAGACATGATCCCAGCAGTTGAACGCAGAGAGAAACGGTGGGCAGCAGAAGCTGCCAAATTTGATCCTGATCATTATCTGTAAGTATTTGCCTGATTGTGCTTCAGTGAAATCTGGGTTTGCATCACTTCAGTAAGCAATAAAATAAGGCTGGGCCCTCTAGGGGCTCTGGTTTACTGCTTCTATGAGTCTTAGGCAGCATTACCAGTGGTGAGAGATAATGGGAGATGTAGACGAAAGCATCTGGAGAGCAACAAATTGCCCACCTCTGCTGCAAGAATCTAAAATACCCCCCTTTTTTGCTAGGAAAGGCATACTTCCAATATTTTGTTTTGTGCTGTATCTTGGAGTTTCCATATGTGTGATAGCTGTAGCAGATGATCACTAATGCAATCTAGGTTTACATTTTTATTCTCAATAAGACTAAAACATTGGTTGGTATTCACAGAGGGTGAATGCAAACTATATGAAAAGTTGCTATCCAGCTGCTGACTATGCATTGGAAAACTCACAAATATTCTGAATTGTGGATCATGTAGCTTTGGGTTCTCCAATTTAATAAGGGAAATTGGCTCACTCCAGTTTATGAGAAGGAAAATGGCTTTTGCAACCTGTTCTATGTGACAAGCGAGATGAACACTTTTTGTTCTTGTTTCATTAATTTGCTTCATATTCAGTGTTCCATTAAATAGCTAGATACACAATGAATGGAGTAGCATGAGCATAGGAACTGAAGATCCCTGAACTCTTATCCAGACACTTTTGCTCAACATTCTTTTAAAATATATTTTCAACAAGGAAAACTAAGCACAACAACATATAGCCACACCAGAACAATTAGGGATACACTGAACTGGCCTTGTACTACTAATGTTACTAGTAATATACTACATGGGGCTGCCCTTGAACAGTGTCTGGATACTTCAGATTGTGCAAAATAGAGTGGCCAGGATGCTGTCAGGGACTGGGCGTTATTGCTGTAAGCCGCCCCGAGGCTTCGGCGAATGGGGCGGCATAAAAATGTTTTAATAAATAAAATAAATAAAAAAAATTCTCGCATAACTCCAGTCCTCTATCAGCTCCATTGGCTTCCCATCGAAGTCCAGGCTCAATTCAAGGTGCTAGTTATTACCTATAAAGCCCTAAATGGCTTGGGACCAGGATACCTAAAGGAATGCCTTTTTCCCTATATGCCCTCCCGCCCCCTAAGATTGGTAGCAGAGGCCCTCCTCTGGGAACCCTCTTTGAAAGATGTCAGGAGGCAGAGTACTCGGAGGAGAGCCTTCTCTGCGGTGGCGCCCCGACTATGGAATGCGCTTCCTAGAGAGGTCCGCCTGGCGCCGTCATTATATGCTTTTCAGCTCCAAGTCAAGACCTTTTTATTTGACCAATATTTTAACATACAGTGATTTTAATTGTGTTAGATTTATTTACATTTTTAAATGGATTAGTTTTATGCTCAGTGTGCAATGGTTAACTTATTTAGGATTGAAACAATTTTCTAAATAAATAAATGTATACATATATACTCACACATATGCACATAAATATCCAAAGTTCCTTTTCCACATTGACCGAAAGTCAGAATGTGTGTTGAGACGAAGGCTGCTGGAATTGGGGGTGGGATAAGGCCCTCTTTGTTTAAGTGTATGGAGCCCAGTGCCAGGGAGTGGTTGTTTTGCTAGATCTACCAGCAGCCCCATTGCTCAATATTCTTTATGCTTTCTCAGAAAGTGAGTATTCTGGTTTGTCTGTATCTTCAGGTGCTGAGCAGAGAGTAGTAGTTTTATGCTCCTACCTTAGGCTGCACTTAAGCACGATTTCTAGAATGTTTCAATGAAATAGATGACAATTTAAAGAAATTACTCCCCAAATAGGCCAAATGAAGATAAAGTACAATATTTGACATGCTTGCTGTTGGAACCTCCTTACCTTCCTAGAATCAGTTAAATTTGCCAATGGAATGCATGCTTTGTATTCTTCCAAATGGGCAGCTTTATTTTGGTCGTTCTTCATAACTATTTAGTGGATAATGTTGATTGGTTTTGCTTGTGTTTTTGGATGTTACAATGTGCGAATTGTTTGCTATTTCTAAATAATTGAACATACGTTTTCAATTATCCACTCACACTAAGTCTGAGCATCATGACTCTTATGGCGGCGGTGACAGGTGGTTGGAGGGAGGGGGTGAGAGGGGCCCAGTTCAGGTTGGGTGCAAACATGATCAGCACATTCACACATCATGTCAATGCACACTGGTAATATGCCACGGTTGGTTGGTTGCTTGTTGTATGAACCACTCACAGTGAGCCTGAGAAATGATTAGGCTCCCCATGAGTTGCTGGCCCCTTTCTCCAGGCTTGGTCCTTTTGTAGGTATTCCAGGAGACACTGGGAAGAGTGAGTTGTTCTCCACTCACTGCTGTAAGCATTTGGGCTTACCAAGCCTTTCTTCCCCTTTAACCTGGCCTTGCTTCAAATGACACAGCAACCTATCATGGGTAGCAGGGCATTATGGTTTGTCGTGTCATTTGAACCCAGTCACTATGAAAGTGCCATTTGTGGTACTCATAGTTAAGAAACTACTCCATAGTGTGAACACTTGGATCACAGTGTGTAATGCATGAATCATTTTCTTTTTCCAGAGCTGACTTCTTTGAAGATGAAGCTGTTTGCCATCTGTTGAAGTACAAACCTTGGTGGGTTAAAGCCTATGCAACAAAAATGTCTTCTCAAGAAAATAGTACTTGGAATGAGAGCAGTCAACCTGCACTTGGTAAGTAAGATTGTACTTCAGCTGTTATGTGCTACTTTTCTGCTGCATGATAGCTCCAGATCTTTGAGCAGGTGTTTTTGGCTATTATTTGCTATCCTTTGTATAAACAAGGGACCCTCCAAACTTCTTTCTGTTCCTTTTCAAAGGATAGTAGATGTTTGCTGGAGGAAGGTTGAGATTTTACTGTGTATAATGGCATATAAGAACAAAGGAAGCTACTTCCACAGTAGACGGTTGCTCTGCCCTCAGTGTTATCCACCTTTACTTGTCCTCCTCTCAAAAAACAACCCTAACTTGTTCCCCGAAATTTAAAGCAACCTTGAACTTTTCAAGTCAGAGAGGTTTTGGGTCACACAGAATCATGTTACTGAGGAAATTTAGATCTGATTGGGCAGAGCAGAGGCCTCTTCACTTGGAGGAAAAACAACAAGCCAGGCTGCAAGGCTGTTGTGAAGGGAAGTGATAATGGGGCACGTCTTGTGTAAGGCAGACCTTGGCTGATTTCAGGCTTGTGGCATCTGGAGGTAGAGGACAGGGCTTCTTTCTCATCACTCCTGCCTTTCCCAAAGCTTGGATTGCTGCTGGGGTCGTCTCCTGCAGGATCGCATGTTATGGTGATCCACTCTGGCAATAAGCCACGGTGAGCTGGCTGTTTCTCAAACAACCCACAGGGTGCCCAGATGGACAGCCCGGCTCATGACGGGTTCTGCCTTCTGCCCTGACTTCTCTCCTCTTGCCTTGATTGCAGTGGTTTCCTCCTCCACCTTCTCTTATTTTTGGCAATCATAAATGGTGATGTCTGAATTGACGGCCAGTGATCTTTGTGGAGTGAGGTGGCCATTAGATCCTTCATAGTGAGATACCTTCTAGTATTTTGGATGGACCTGACTCCTCTCAGTCTCCTGCACCTTTTTTGCTCTTTTCCAAAAAACTAGGTGCTCTTTTGACAGTGGTCAAATTCTCAGGCTTTTGTCTGTGCTAATTGGGGGGTGCAGGTTGACTAGGAAATTTGTAAATACATCTGTCCCTGTGACAGACCCTTGATTAGCTCAGATGAGGAGGCCCATTTTGGACCCACAGACATTCACAACTATTTTGGACCTACACAGTTATTTAAAAAGCAGCTCCCCCCCCCCCACACACACACATATTGAGGTCTCCATTTTTTTTAAATTTGTTGTTAAACGTGATCATCTGGTGACATTCCCTTCCATGTGCCACTTGTGCACATTCAAGAGGCTGTCACCTTGGAAATTACCCTTTGTGATGTCTCGGGGTGTGGAGGAAGATAAAACTAAAGAGGGAAAATACTGTGGAGACCCAAAAAGGACTTCTGATTGCAGCAGCATGGACCAAGCTACAGACAGTCACCCCAAAACACCAGTTGGGCACTTGTGGGGCAGCTAGCACTGGCAGTGGCCCAGGCAAGCTTGGTAAGAGCAGCAAGGGGCTTTTTTGTCCTTGCTAAGAAGCCCCATACTTCTTTCTGCTACCCATGGCAGGGTCAGTCATCTGGGTTCTGACGACATAATAATTCATTGTGAGTATAGCAACCTGTAGAACATGCCACCCTCTTGGTAATGGTCTGGGTTCACAGGACATGGCAACCCATAATGACCTGTTGCCTGTGGTAGGCTAATGTCTTGTGATGTGTAATTTCACACAACCATGTATATGCAATGTGTAGTTTTCTTCAGTGAATTCATGGTACATACACAGGGATCTCCCTGTACTCTCACAAGATACATTTCACACAAATTCAGATGCTGACTTGGCTGATGTATAATCTGAATGTGGGTTTTTGTATGTCTAAATGTTGCTGTGCGCTGGCTGTTCACCATATTGGTGATTTTCTCTTAAATTAGGCTTTAAGGGTTGCAACAGTGGAGTAGAACCTCAGGTCTACAGGCCAAATCTGCCCGTCCTGGTTTCCCATTATGCCCCCAGGATTCCCAGATGGCTGTACTTTCTTCCACTTTCTTTAGCACTGATCACTTGGTGGTTCCCAAGCTTTCTTGCAGTCCCCACCAATTCTAAAAGGTTGAAATGGCTTTCCTAAGGGCTGGTTATTGAAATTAAACTTCTAAGCCAAAATATTCTGGTATTTTTAGTTCTGCTGCTCTTGCCTATAGTCCTGCCCGACACTGGAATGTGCTCCCCAAAAGCTTCTCCATGATAGAATTTGGCCCTTGGGCTGAAAGAGGCTCTGAATCCCTGGGTTAAAAGAATCTTAAGAGCTGTTTGTCAGACTGTTGGCAGAAATCGTGGAAGGACAGTTAAACATAGCTGCTTGAAGCATGGTGGCAGTACATGAGTGAAGGAGAGGCTTTTGGGTCGGGGGGTGGGATTAAGAAAAGGTCAAATTCTATTTCTGGCTTTCCTCTGTCCAGGAAGTAGTCTGGATGAAGCCTGAGGCTACTTCTGCACAGCAATTTCTGAGTGTGTCCAGTAACAAAGTAAGAATAGTGCACGTCAATGCACAACATTATCAGAAACACCCGTTTTCATTGTTTATCAGGTGTCAGAAGAACACTTATGAACCTACAGAATTAACAAAATGTATTTATCAATTGTATTTTCCTTTTGATGCTGGTCTTAATCAGATTGAACAGAGCTGTGCCCATGGGGTTTTTTTTTAAATAATGCTTTGACAAAAAACAGTTTTTGAACTATACTGTATTTAAAAATGTGTGTCTTCAGTTATCTAACTGTCCTTTTGTCCTTAGGGTGACAGTACTGACTGAAAGTAGAAGGGAATGCATTTTCTGCCTTTTTATAGTTAAATAATTGATAGTGGAAGTACTTTCTATTCCTGCCAGAAATCTTCTGACAAGGAAAAAGAATTACTTCAGTTGGTGCTATTTAAAGGAATTTAAAACTGTTAAAAACTTTTATTTGTAATTTATGTTACAAAACCTTAATAAGGCATCATTTTTGATGCCTTATTACTTGACCAGGACAATTCTATTTCATGTAAGAAACAATCATATTCAGTATATGTGTTTGGATTGCATGATTCAGTGAAAGTGGGCATCTTCGTCCTTGTAAAAAGCACCTGGAGCTACATACACAGCGTGGCTTCTCATCTCTGTGTTCTACTGTTATCAGGATTATTTGCAGTGGATAGATGACTAAATCCTGTCTTCAGCAAGAGTTGGAGCAATGGTTTGGGCTTTCTTTTACTACTCTTAGGCTATGGATTTAGCTGCCCCAGGGTGGTTAAATTGCAGGTCAAAACATTCAGAGGGCTGCAACTCTCATTAGCCCTAGCCAGCATAACCAGTGGTGAGGAATGATGGGAGTTGTAGGCCAAAACTCCAGGAAAGCCATGACAGGCCAACGCCTGAGCTATCAGCTTTGGGATCATTTTCATGGTATGAGCAAATGTGTCTTCCAATTACTTGCCTATAAAACTGGTGTGCTTTAGCTGTCAGCTTGAAAATGGGGCCCTTATGGCATATTTAGCTCATGCGCTTTTAGTCAGAGTGTGATCATGAGGCAATGTTACTCCCATATCTCTTTTTCACCTGTCAAAGATGAGTCCCACTCTTGATTGTATATACCACATGAATGAGCAGCTCCTTCAGTGTGACAGTTGCCTAGTTGGTGGGATTTTATAGCTTCGCTGGTGGTAAATGCTAAGGACATGCTAAGCGTCTTGCCTGAGCTAAGTTCCCTTCAACATGTTTGCACATGAAAGGATGTCAGCCTGCAATTGGAAAGACTTTTACTAGTATAAAAGGTTCCATTAACCTCACTTGGCACATGTGCTAAAACTATTGTGTGTAGAACTGAGTTGTTAGGATTTGCACTGAATGGAGATGGGGGCTCCCTCCCCCAGGTGTAATAACTATCGCAGCATAGCACCAGTCTTTCTACCATCTTCATAAATAGAATGGTAGAAAATGTAATAACTTTTACAAATGAAAAGCAGCTTTAAACCCCTAACGTATCTAATTTACATTCACATTCGTGCTAATTTGCACCATCCATTTGCTGATGTTCCAGGTGCTCAGCATGCACTCCCCCTGTGAACCCCTCATGAAGCCTTCTTCAGTACTGTCTACTGCTGATTTTCTCTCTTTGACTGGTGGCTGCTTGACTAGTTTCATGCCAGCCCTCACTCATTTGACTACACTGTGTTTGGGATTTGTTTCCTTGTTCTTGCTCTTCTAAAGCATGTTGTTCTTTCCACATATTTTAGCTTTTCTACTACCACCGAGTCTGGCCAGCATAGCCAGTGGTGAGGGAAGTTGGAGTTATATGCCAAAATCTCTGGTGGGCCACAAAATTTCCCATACAGCAAGCATCTGTACTCAAGGTAGTGCTGGGAAGTCAACATCTCATCAGTTCTGTTACTTGAAAAATGCTGTTGTCTCTGAACCAAACCCTTCCTATGTCCAATAGCAGAAGTATATAGCCGCACAATTTTGGGCAACCAGGAGATTAAGAAATCAGACTGGATTGTGGCAATTGGAAAACAGAATAAATAAGTGGGATTGCAACAAAATGTTGTAGCATATCTCCTATGCATAAGAGGGACGGTCCCATTTGACACTAGAGAATGCACATTTGGGGCTGTGTCTTAGCCTACATTTATGACTGTATTAGCAAGGTGGAGGGTGGGGGAAATCTGTGAAGAAGGTCTCCTTTTCCTTCTTTCTCAAATGTTCCCACACAGTGCAGGAGATTTTTATTTTACCCTCATGATATAGCTTCCCCAGTATCAATGCGGGTAAACTGTTAGGGCCCTGAACAGGTTAATTTTTGATTTCTTCTGTCCTCTTCCACCACCATTTTTGGTAAATGCTTTCTTCTATGTAAGCAGAAAATGCTTTCTATTGCAAGGAGCATTTTATCTCCCGGGTTCTATGCACTCAGCCATTCATATATTCTGTTGCTGGGAAAGATTGCCAACAAAGGAGTGGAATGCATCTTCATTTAAGGATTAGACTTCCTTCTCTCAAAATGCCATATTCTGTGCTAGAATGCTCGTATTTTGAAGCCAAGCTAAAAGTAGAAGAGGAGGGGTTGGGATGTATTATAGAAATGTTGAGGATAACAAGTGAGATGAGCCAAGTGGCTGGCAAGGACTAGACTGCCTCTGGTTTGGAGAGGATTCCACAGAACAAGAAGGGTCAGAGTGGGAGAGGCATGAGTTCATCAGCCCAGTGGTTCTTTGTCAAGCCAAATGAGTGGACCAATTAAGTACTGTAGGGTATTCCTATCATCTGGTCTACAAACCGCTCAAACCTCCCTGAGGGTGGACGCAGCCCCTTTGGTGAAAGAGAAGAGAGAGACTACCTCAACTACTCAAAGAGTTTGCTGTTTTGATAGGTGCTACTTGTTAATAATAAAACTTTATTATTTCTCAATATGTATGGCATAGCCAGCCTGACTCAACCAAGGACTGCCTTTTAGAAGCCTTTCACCTTGTTCTGCTGGAGAGGGAAAAGAAGAAGGGCATTCTCATGATACTTCCTTCAATTAAAGAAATTGAACTACATTTACTTACTGTGCTTTTAAATCACCCATTAACCAGAGTTCTCTAGGCATTCTTTGAGACCTTAACAACACACAGTGCAAGCATTTAAAACAATGAAAACAGTGCAGCACAGCACCAACTTGAAACCAGCAGTATAATAGACTAATAAAAGCTCTAAAAACAATTCCTAAAATGCCTGGGAGAATAAAAAGCAGTTTACCTGGTGCTAGAAGGACCATCATGTGGGCACCAGGCAACCGGTGCCACAAACAGGGTGCCAGCAGTGAAAGGGTACCAATGTCATTGGTACCAAAAGCTGCTGAAAGGTCAAAAAGGGGTGCACTTCTCCATCTTGCTTTTGGCACAGTCATTCCACAAGATGACCAAAGCCGTTTCCTTTATAAATCCAGGTCTGGTGCTGGACTGAAATGGATCCAGATGATGTCTGTGATCCTCTTGTCTATAGTAAATAAGTTCAAACATCTGCAGAAAGGCAGTGAAAATAAAGGGTTTTAAAAATCCACAACTCTTCTCTGCAGTTTTTAAAAATCTATAATAAAATGAAATTGAGCTTAAGATTGATTCGGTTTATAATAGATTAAATTCTTGATATTGTGATATAAATGGCAAGGCTTACTCTTTAAACAGTTTGATATTTTCCCACACAGCATGTAATACAATAGCACAGGTGACATTTTGCATGGAGACTTGTCACATTTTTTAAAAAATTACCATGGAATGCCCTTAGTTTTATTGATTTTTTTTGCAGCTGTGCAGTATTGAAACTGCACTAGTTTTAGTATTTTCAAAGGAACACACATGACATTGTGTCTAGTGAACAAAATATGATTCTCTGTAACCTGCTTCTTTATCCATTGTCAGTGTTTACAGTTCTAAACAGAAAAGTGTTAATGGGAAAACAGTTCTAATGGGAAAAGTGTTAATGGGATTTTGCAAAGATCTGTGGAAAGCAAAATTAGGGAACTCTTTCTCGAAAAGGGATCTGTTAGAACTTCTCATTATAGATAAGAATATAAGAGTCATGCTCAGTCAGACCATTTAGTTCCGCATTCCGTTCATTCAGTGGCAATCTGACTGTCCACAGGATCTCAGAAGAAGCACCAACAGTACCCATGCAGACAACAGTATCCATGTTCCCCAGCAACTGGTACATACAGGCATCCTGAGACGACATATAGCCCATAAGGCTGATAGCCACTGATAGCCCTCTTCATGAATTTCCCCAGTCCTCTTTTAAAACTGTTCAGATTGGTGGCCATCATTAAATCTCATGGAAGGGAATTCTATAGCTATGTGCTGTGTGAAGAAGTGCTTCTTTTTCCCTGTACTGAATCTCCCACGAGTCAGAGTCACAGAATGATCCTGGGTGCTTGTACCAGAGGAGAGGGAGAAAAATGTCTGTTTCTTCTTCGTGGTCTCTGCATAACACACATGGGCTCTGTTCCTGCTGTCAGGAAGAGTTTCTCAGCTAAGCTCAATTTTGGCATGAGCCCTCCCTGCACTTCCTCTAGTATAAATGGGAGGGTCTCCTGCCATTCTCCTCAGCTGTTTTCCAGCCACCAGTTTGGGTCCCTCGGGTTTCTAGCTCTCCATGTTCCTCGTGTCTCCCGGAGCAGAATGCTGGAAGAAAGCTGTGAATGGGAACTTCACCCAAACAGCCTACACTGCCTCTTTGAAACCCTATCCATGGATCTGTTCACGATGCCATCAAACATGGTATGCACAGCCTTCTGCTCCTGTGCCGGGATTGACTGAGGGTCACTGGACAATGTTTTCCTTCAACTGTGGGAAGGAACTTTCTGCTACTTTTTCCCACTTTCTCCTCTGATAACCAGAGTCCTCGCCAAAATCTGGAGGGACAGCACCAACTATCTTCTAGTGACTACATGGTGGCCACTTCAACCATGGTTTGCCCACCTTCTCTGCATGTCAAATCACAAGTTCATCTGCCTTCAAAGGAGATTGGACATCATCTCCTCGAACTGAGGAATGATCCTTCACACAGACATCAAGATCCTTCGACTGACAGCATGGAGGACTGGCAAATAGACTGGAACCTCTGCCTCCATACCAAAATCTAATCAGTTTAGATGCAGCACTGTGACCAAACACAAGGCATTCATACACCTTCAAATGGAACGCTTTCTGGGCCTTCACTTGAAAGGAATCCTTCAACTGACTCCAGGCCTCCCTCCACCAAATCCTGACTTTCCTACATTCACTCCATACCAAAGCACTAAAACTGTTGTCAGTGAAGGTTTACCTAGCAGCCATCTCATTGTTTTGCAGAACAGTCAAAGGTTTCTCCATCTGCACCCATCCCTGAACCATCAGCTCCTGAAAGGTCTACACAACCTGACTCTACCTGTCCAAATTGTCGTACTGGAATGGAGCCTAGCTATAGTTCTCCAGGTGTGGATGAAGCCCACATTTGAGCCCCTGGCTACCATAGACTTATGCCTGGAAGGTAGCCTTTCTAGTGGCAGTCACCTCAGCTAGGAGAACAAGCAAACTATGTGATCTGTGCATAGATCCACTGTTGCTTATCTTTCACAGATCCACAGATCCGCTGTCTTTCATAGATCTGCTGTTGCTTATTTTTCACAAAGACAAGGCAATTCTGAGTACTGAGGCCAAAATGTCGGTCTCATTTGAACTGGGGAAAATGGCAGGAGCCCCTTCTATTTATACTAGAGGAAGAGGAGGGTGGGCTTCCACCAAATTTGAGCTTAGCTAGGAAAACCTTCCCAACAACAGGCACCGCACAGACCCCATATGTGTAAATGCAAAGATGACCACTGGAAGAGCATCGGTTACAGGTAAGCAACTTTATCATCTCCATGCTGTACATAATTTTAAATACCTCTGACAGGTCTCCTCTCACTTTTATTTCTAAGATGAACAATTCCAGGTGCTGTGACTGTTCCTCATAAGGCAGTTGCTTCAACATTTGCTCATTTTAGTGGCCCTTCTTTGCACTTTTTCCAGCTCAGTTATGGCCTTTATTAGGTGTAGTGTCCAAAACTGCACACAATATTCAAAGTGAAGTCTAACTAGAGAATAGTATAAGAAGGGTATGGTCTTGGCAGTGTTATTTTCCTTTCTTAATTATGCCTAACATGAAGTTTGCCTTTTTCACAGTGGCTACACACGGTAGGTTGACATTTGCATTGATCTGTCAAGCATAACTCCCAAGATCTTTTTCTTGATCCATCACTTCTACTTCATATACCATCAACCTACACTTGAAATTGAGATTTTTTTTTGCCCAATGTGCATTATTTTATACTGTATTTGCCATTTTGATGTCCATTCTCCCAGCTTACGGATAATCCTTTGGAGTTCTGCATAATCCTTTTCTGTTTTAATCACTTTAAGTAGTTTGGTGTCACCCACACGCTCAGTTACAGCTCATTCTTAATTCCAAATCTTTTATGAAGAGGTTAGAAGGAATTGCAGATCACTATGATGATATATCAAGATTTTTCTTGTCTATCAATGCAATGTTCAAGAAAAAAAAGGGGGGTGGGTCTTTTTTCCTTAGCATGTGTTAGCATCAACCCTTAAGAACTCTTGGAAGCAAAAGCTTTTTTAGCTTTAGTTCAGTCATGATGTGGATCTCGTTTTGGGCTGAAGTTGCCTTGGTCAACCTGTGGGATTGCCTGTGTTATGACAGAGACAGGGAGCATGGCCCCATGATTCTTCTGCATCCATGCTTTTCCCATTGTCAATCTTAATGCTTTTCTGGACAGTTCAACCAATCTTAATGCTTTTCTGGACAGATTGGCAGTGCTGCTACTTGGTGGTTTTGCGCATACCCAATTGAGAGTGGGGTTTCTTGGGGACTTGGGATTGATTCTCTGGCACTTTGATTTTATTTCTGTGCCACCCAATAGCTGAACAGTGTGCAACAGCACATAAAATGCCTTAAGAATACAACATAAAAACACAAATAATGGTAAAACAACATACAAATTATACTGCAAAATTTGAAAACCTGCTTTAAAACTGTATTGAACAGCTACAGTCACTAACACAAATTGAGGCGTAAGATCTCTGAGACAGCTGACCTTAGCACTGCAATATTCTTTTTAAGTCTTGGTAAATGGCCTGTGTTGCAGTCCAGGGTGCAGGCAGCAGAACTCAAGGCAGAACAGAGTCCAGTTACAGTCCAAACTCTAGTGGTGAAGTCATAGGCAGGATTACAGTCGAGGAACAGACTGAAGGCAGGAACCAGGCACATGTATCACGAAAAGACAAGGACACAGTTGTGAACAAGCCAATGCTTGAGAGCCAGGGAACCACCAAGAGGTAAAGAGCAGGAACCTGGGGCAGGCTAACCAGTGTGGTTAAGAGTGCAGATGTGAGTCGCAGGAGATCTGGGTTCTCGTCCCCTCTCAGCCATAGAGCTCACTGGGTGATGTTGGACCAGTCACAGACTCTCATCCCAAGCTACCTCACAGGGTTCTTGTTGTGAGGATAGGCTTAGGAGGAGGAGGAGGGGAATGATGTGAGCTGCCTTGAGTTCCTTGAAAGGAAAAAAGTAGGATTAAAGTGTGGCAAACAAATCAAGGTAGCAAGATGCTACAAGACAGCAAGGCACAGCACAATACTGCAAGGCATAGCTGGAACCAGATCCAACAAGAGTTAGGTGAGACCGAGGAACGAGTGCATTGCAGCTAGCAGAAAGACTTGCCCAGCTGAGGTGGCACAGTAGGGCAGGAAGCTGCAAGGGTCAGGCAAGATGCAGGAACTGAACCACAGCTAGCAGGAAGACCTGCTTTGCTGAGGCTTCCAGGAAAGGAAATAGCTGGCTCTTACTTAGTCCTTCCCTCAGGTCTCCAGCTGGTGCTCATCAGTAGGCTGAGAGCTCCAGCAGGGCCTGGACCAATCCTTCAAGTAGTGGTAGTTGTTTTGCTTCTGGCCACCAGATGGCGCGTTGGAGCAGGCCAGATCCTCACTCTGTCATCAGGAACAGTCTTAATCAGATACTGAAAAGATAGTAGAGTTTGTGCCAGAAAGGCCCCAGTGTGGATCTTGTTGCACAAGAGGGGGGCTGCTACTGATAAGGCACTTCTTGTTGTCACTATCCAAAGTTCCCTTAGATGTGGCAATCTGAGGCAGGCCACAGGTCTTGATTGTAGTATCTGCATGAGCTGGGAGATGCATTCTGTCAAGAATTGCAGTCCCAAGCTGAGTGGGGCTTTATAGGTTAAAACTAGCACTTTGAATTTGGCTCAGGAACAATATAGGTAGTCAGTGTAAGTGGATCAGAATTGGTGTTATGTATCCAGACCTTCTGGTCTCAGTTAATTGTTGAATTTTGTATCAACTGTAGCTTCGGAACAGTCTTCAAGTGCAACCTCACACAGAGCACATTACAGTAGTCTGGAGATTCAGATTACTGAAACTAGGCTATTCCTGTCCAGATAAAGGCATAGCTGGGACACCAGGTGAAGCTGGAATAAGGTACTCCAAAGGACAAAGATGAATCAGGGAGGACCCCCACCCTACAAACTTGCTTCTTCAAGAGGAGTGAAGCTCTATCCAGAACAGGTTGGACACCCTCCATCTGGTCAGAGGAGCCCACCCCTAACAATGTAGTCTTGCCTGGACTGAGCTTCAGTTTCTTCATCTGTTCACAGGGGCAGCCAGGCACCAGTTTAGCACATCCACAGCTTTATTTGCTGAAGGTGAAAAGAACTAGAGGTGTGCACTCGAAAACTCTGGTTGACCCCACTCAGCAGTTTCATCTAGATCAGGGGTCTCAAACTCAACTTACCCGGGGGCCGCTGGAAGTAGAGTCTGGGTGAGGCTGGGCCTCATCAAGTATTCCACCACCGTGGGCCGCTCATGCCGTGTCGCTCCCAGAGGCCGGCCCAGGCGCCGCCAGTGCTTTGAAGGCCGCAGCCGCCCCCTGTGCCCCACCCATCCTGGCAATTGGCCTGCAGGCCGTGAATTTGAGACCCCTGACCTAGATACTAAAAAGTATGGGGACAAGACAAATCCCTGGGGAACCACATCCTAGAGAAGCCAGGGGGCCAAGCAATATCCCCCAAACACCATCTTCTGGAGCTGACTGTCCAAGTGGAATCACTGCCATGTAGTACCCCCAACTCCACCAGTATCAACAAGCCCACAATCCCTCTGTCTCTCTTCCAATGTAGATTATCCTATAATGCCAAGTCTGGAGCTAATTGGCCATAACCTGCTCAGTAACTTTGCCCAGGAAAAGGATATTTGCCTCCAGACTAAATTTATTGAAATGTGGGTCAAAAGAGGATTTCTTCCAGAGCTGTTGCACCAGTGCCTCCTTCAGATGGCATGGGGCCACTCCCTCTGCATGTGTCTTTGGAAACGCTGATCATGTCCCAGGCCCAGCTGGCTATTTTTTCCCTTCCAGTTTTTCTAACCCAAGAGGGGTGAGGATCCTGTATGGATGTGATTGCACAGTCCTGTCCAAGCACCTTGTTAGATTCCTCAGACTGTACCAACAGTTCCAAACTAATGCTTACAAGCTGTTTCAAAGCCTTTGGACAGAACATATTCATGCTTCCATTCTTTGCTGTTTTACCTTTGCATTACACATCTATTTGCTTTGAAACCTTTTACCCCTTCCCACATCTCGGTTGCTCTCTGCTCCACACTTCCCACTGAAAAGATGGGAAAGTACTGGAAAGGTATTTCTCCCAGAAAGCAGAGAGATATTCCAGCAGGCAGCCGCAAAAATTCAGTACCAGAAGCAACACTGTTGTCTTTGTCACCAAGTATCCCTCCAGTAGAGGGATACTTCATTCCTTTGGCTTGACCCAGCATTGATTTTCCCTTTACAGTTCCATTGTGCAACGTGAATTAAACAAATTCTTTTCCTAAGCCTAACTAATTCTGCAGCCTTTCCCATGGTGATGGGGAGTGGTGGACTTAGCAAAGGAGCTCTGTGCTGCAGCTCAGACCTACACTGTACCCTTGCTTCTACAAACTCTAAATGAAAAGGGTTCAAGGGTTTTTTTAAAGTCACAGTTCATTTTTATTTGGTTTCACAATGTAGGATTCTGAAGTTCTGTTTTAGGCAACAAGCACTCTTCAAAGCTTAGGCAGCTGCATGTGTTTAATATATCATTGACATGCTCTGAGGTAATTTATTTTGTCTCTGGTAATCTATCTTGCTTACTAGCGATCAGTCTCCAATTTCCTTTAATAGGAGAAGAAAAATGATACTTAATTTTTTAAAAGGCCTAGTCTTTCCTTAGGTTTCTAAGTGCCCCAATAAAATATTCACAAGTCTCACTTTTATATATTAGGTCTTTGAATGCAATGAAATGGTTAGTGTCTCACATTCCAGACATTATAATATATTTTACAGCAGTGATAGGCAAAGGAATTTCACAAAGTTCTCAGAGTTATGACCACCATAATGTTGCAGTCCACACCAGGTTGTACATGTGACCATCCTGCACATTGCAGCAGAGGTGATCTAGAAGATAAAGATTGGAGGACCATATAGGCATATAAGTACCTGACTGTCCCATCTTTACATTATAAAAATTACTGGTACTTGCTTCTCCTAAAGCAAAGAGAGCAGCTTGTTCTCTCTGCCAGATGTATTCATATAACTAACTTTCTTCAGTATAAAAAGTGGCAGAACAAAGGATTAGCTGCTGCCATTCCTCCCATTCTGCATTGGTTCAATATAATTGCTTATCCTGAGGAAAGATAGGTGAGCATATATAGTGTTCTTCAGTAAGAAAAGTTAGATGCTGTGTGCCAAAAGACTGAAGCCACAGTGGGTTCTCTGAAAAACGAGAGAGAGAGTTATCAGCTATGCATGGAAAACCCTGAGGTTCTCAGAAGTAAAACCAAAGCAAAACAGCAGAAACACTAAGGGGGAGAACATCTAAAGAACAGCCCATGAGGCCTGACCATGCTCAGTAGCCACAGAATATTGACTCAGTTGAATAAAGTTAAAAGGGGACAACTACTCAGTGGCTTTAGCCGGAGCTGGCTGTATAGCTCCAGTCCTTAGGGCGCAAGGATGCATTGTAGGTCATGAGTGTGAGAGTGGGTTAAATGTCCAGTTTGCTGTTAAGAACATAGGAGTGATGCTGGATCAGAGTAAACTTCTTAGTCCAGCTGGACTTTGTTAGCCAGTCTGAATGCCTTTGTTAGAGAAACTGGAATTCATAGAATAAGTAAATGCCTAAATACATAGGTCATTAAGGGTGCACCAAAAAAAACCAAAAAAAGTCCTCCAGTTCCAGTCCTCCAGTGCTGGGAGCTGTATGATTTCTTTATGCCTGATCATGCATAGGATTGTACACTAAAGCAATTCGGTAACCTGGGGAAAGGAATTTCTGCTTTTGCTCATTGTTGCACCTTTGTCTTTTCCCAGTGCAATTTAAAATCATATTTCAGTAGATCTCGATCAATCATTACATGATGCATTTGTGACAGAACTTAGTAGGAATGTTCATATTTATTTTTTTCACAGTGTCCATTGAATTCTAAAATAACTGTTCTAAATTATGTCCTTAATATAACTTGTTTACAATTGCTATAATCTCAGAGCATTATATGCATGTTCCGTAACAACCTAGTAAGCTGTTCCACCTTTCCCTGCTTCTTTGCCCTGTGACTAATCCAAGGCTCACTTTGTTAGCTCCTTCAATTCCTTTGGCCTTGCTGTTACTGTCTTCGCCATTGAAACTGTATATTTGAGGACTCCTAGCACATGGAGATATGAAGGAGCTGAAGAACCTCTGTATGTTGACTTTTTTGTCCCTCTCTTTCCTCTCCCTTTCTTTTCAATTCTTTCCCCTTTAAGACTTATTTCTCTTCCTTTTGTGTGCATAGGTTTCTGTGTATCAATATGTCTGCATGGAAGTGAATATGGATGGGGTGTGTGTGTGTGTGTGTGTACATACAAGTGAGAGAGAGGGGATGTGTATGTGGCTTTGGTCCTGCCTGCTGCTGGCATATTGCCCCTGGAAGTTTTCCCATCAGGAATCTGAAAAAGGTTTCCCAGCCTTGGATAATTTCGTTATGCTGTGATAATTTCTAACAATGCTGTGTTCATTTTTGTAAAATTTCTAATTTGTGTGTGTGTGGATGGGTGGGTGTGCTTTAAAGAATAAGACTAGCTTGGAAACTAGAATGTCTCCTATGAAGAGAAAGGCACTTCTGCATATGCAAGGCAGCCTTGCCAAATCCCTCCAGTTTTCTCACCTGTTTTGGCCTATTCATGCCCCATCATATAGCATTTCAGTGGGTTCTTTGGCTCTCAGGAGGGCCCACCAGAGGATTTCAGTGGAGGGTGGGGAACCAGGAAAGCTCCATTACACAGGTGGAGTTCTGCCCTTCAGTGTCTGAATTGACATTGTTGGGCAGTCCCTTTAGCTGTGAGGTAATCTAGATGCATATAGATTGTTATGGACTTACATGCACAAGAATTGTGGCATGGTGGTTAAAGTGTTGGATTGGAACTAGGGAGATCCAGCTTCCAGTCCTTGTTTGGCCATGAAACTCAGTGAGTGACCCTGGGCCGGACACTGACTCTCAGCCTAACCTACCCCATAGGGTTGTAGTGAGGATAAAATGGAGAGGATAACTATGTAACTACATTGAGTTCCTTGCAGGAAAAGCATAAAATATAAATACATACATACATACATACATGTCAGTTTATTCCAAGAAGCTTTAGATAGCCTGCAGTCAATCACCCAGATGCTTTAGACTACAACTTCTGTAATCTTAGTTGACTAGAGCCGATGGGAGTTGTGTTCTAATACTTCTGGAGTTCACCAAATTGCCTCATTCAGAGTTTTTTTTAAAACCCTCTTAATTTCTTTCTCACTTCCTGTTTGACTTCTGTGATAAAAGTAGATTTCATTTCCCTTGGGATGAAGTCTGTACTGCTTCTTCCAAATAGTAATGTACTATTTACATTTCATTGGAAATGGTCTGGTGGGCCCCAAGGTATTCGCTCAGCATTATTACTCTTTGAAAGAATTTAGTTGTAAGATTAAACTGATGTGGAGCAGATAAACATACAAACCTGCAATTCATTTAGCCCATCCTGCTGATGGAGCAACTTCCATCAGTGGAAAGGGGAAGGAGTAGGTTCCTCTTCCCTTCTGCAGTCACTCCATACACCCTTAAACTCTGCTGTGGAGGGTTTCAGGAACTCTTTGGAGCTCTTCCTGGAATGGAATGGGAAGGGGGCAACAGGAAAGGGAGGAAGAGGAGGAGAAAGTCTTGTTGCACAAGTGGAAGTATGGCCATGTGATTCTGGAGTTGCTCATAATGCTAATGTGAAGGTAAATGCCCACAAATCTAACCCTAAACCCTACTGCCTCCTAACTTCAGGGAAACCTCTTCACAGCATTTTTACAGTGAATAAACTTGTTAAGTATTAAAGCAAAGCAACAGTTCTAAAATGTCCCATTCAGTAGATCCTGTATATTAAATACATTTGTAAAAGGCTTTCCAGATTCATGCTTCAGTACATGTATGCATCCCCAAGAAATGTTTTCTGCTTCTAGACTGTAATGGAAGCCATAGTTTTTATTAAACACCTCCTTTTATCGCAACAAATCAAAGTTGACCTGCAATTTAATTAATGCACAAGCTGTACATGCTTTTTCAGTTTTTGTTTTCTTAAAATAATTGATATGCTGTTTATGTGTATGTAAAAAAGGGGGAAGACTTTCAGTTTAGTCTTTTTTCTAATCAGTGGATTATTTTTTTATGTTTCAGACAACTATTTAAACCATTAACATTCAAAGAAATAATCTTGCACTTACATTAACTACTTTAAAGGAAGATCTTTATTCAATCTATATTTCAAAATAATTGGCAACTGCAAATATCTTTGTTGCTGAGGGTGGGATAAGTCTTGGAGGGATGTCTTCAAAACTGCAACAGTTGTATTAATAATCCATCAAAGCTCTTGCCTTACAGAATTGCCTGCAAATCTCACTGGTTTATCTCTAGTGTACTCTGATACACATCATATGATGCACTTCTACTTCATTTGGTCTGAGGCAAACAATGACCTAAGTTTAACACTTTCCTCGCTCCTGAACAGAAATGAATGCCTTGTTCCCTATGGTAACATTGTTATAGCTCCGGTTTTTCTCTCAGTTTTGGGGGCAAGTTCATAGTAAGTTGCAAAGAAAGTGCTCTTCTCAATGGAAACAAGCAAGGAGGCGCTGCAGGAACTAATTTAACTCAGGAGGGTTTCTAAGACCTGACAAAAGCCACCCTTGTTGTTCAAGGTATGCAGTATTTCATGTGGTTATGGGTATGGTGTATTAAAAGAACCTTTATTGTGTTTAGTTTCCTTTACAGAAGATGAGAAAGAACAGCTAAGAAAATTCACTAACAAAACTTTCCTGCTTGATAAAAGAACCTGTCATCAAGTATATCTGAGCCTAGTTGATATACTTCTGGCATATTGCTATGAAGTTTATGCCACCGAAGGAGAAAAAAACGTGAGTTCTCCCCACCCCACTCCATACTTTCCTGTATTAATTTTAGTTTAGAATAGCAGTAGTAAGGCTAAAAGGAATTACTCTGTCATCTGTGGGACATGGCTTTTGAGGTAGGCTTTGTTTCTGGATTTAAAGCACATTATGTAAAAACTCTTTCACTAAGTTACTTTGAAATCAACAGTCATCTGTGAGTGGAGAGGGGTGGGGCAGTTGTTGTTTGAATGCCTGTTTAGCAGCTATGCTGAGATGTGTATGGCAGTGAAGTCCAAAAGAAGCTGAAATGGTTTTACAGGTAATAGCTAAGATGCTGATTATCTGGTTTATTAGGTTTTTTGTACTCTTGAAGTGTCGTGGAAAACATCCATTTTATATGTATACATTTGCTGTGCATAAATTATTATCCTTTTTGACAGAAGTAAAGCTTATATTTTGAGAAATACAATCCTTTCTATTTGCTTACTTTTTCATGTTATGTTTCATGAAATCTTCTGCAGTTTGTCTTACACTAATTGTTCTGAGTTTTGTTAAGAATAGCCTGGACATCTTAAATTAGTGCTTGTGGGATGCTTTTATGCACCACCTGACATAACATCCTTGGGGACTAAGGGAGATTGACGAAGATTTTAGGTAGCACCAGGGCTATACTAGAAGTATTATGGAATTGGGTCTGGGAATGCGGATGCAAGGAAATTGGTAAGGCTAGGAATGGGAACTCAAGGCAGAGAGTAAGCTTACAGGAAATGTTTATGATGGTCTTCCCCAACCTGGTGCTCTCTGGATATGTTGGACTGCACTTCTTACAATTCTGTATTTGCATGGCCACTCCCTGGGAAACTCATCTAGAGGATATGGGGTTCAGGAAGGCTGTTTGGGAGTAAGCAAAAATAAAGAGCCAGAAATGGTAAGTAACATAGGTTCAGGAAGTAGGACAAACTTATTACAAGGATTTCCTGAGATCAGAGTACTATAATCATGTTGTTACATGATAAATTGGGCGTAATGTATCTGCATTTCTTTTGTTCTTGCTATTTAACACCCTAGCTTTGAGTTATTTTTATCAAATTGGACTTCTTATAGAACAAGTTGGTTTCTATCTCACCTTCTGTGCACTGTAAATTTTAGTCTTTTCAAAAGAATTACCTTCAATCAGTTTTTCTTCAGTGTATAGTATATTGTGTTTGGTTCCCCCCTCTGCGCACACACCCCTGAAAATAAAAAGTTTATAAATGGAGACAAACGGGTGAATATTTCAAACTTTTAAAAAAATGAGACACTTACTCTAAAGTTAGAGGGGGAAGTAATTGAAATTGTTTGGTGCCAGCCAATGCTAAAGACAACTGGGATCTTTCTAGCCTTGACATTATTTACCAGACTAACAGTATCTTTTTGGGGTCTTGCCCAGTTCGACAGAGAGCAAATGAAATGACTAGTCAAAGTAGTCAGTATAAATTCCAGTTAATTTCAGCCTATTATACTATTTTGATTCACTAAAACTTGAAGCATATCTTCCAGTTTCTATTTACTTCCATGAAAATAAACTCTGTTTTTAATAAACACAATGTTATGTTCTAATCAAGCTACTCCCTTCTTTTTAATAAACAAGGTTGAGTCAGCATGGAATATCCGAAAACTGAGTTCATCTTTGTGCTGGCTGGAGGTAAGATACAACAGTATTTGTCATGAAGTATATGTTAAATCTATTGACCTGATAACACGGTTTACTATATTTCACTCCAATGTGAGAACAGATTTGGATTTTTACAGGTATTTCTTTAGCCTTACTCTTTCTAATCTACTGTTGAAATACGCATGCTTTGTTGTCTTTTATAATCTGACTTTTTAAACAATGTTCTACACAGAGTTTTACTAGCATTTCTGAAGTCCTGGTATCCTTTGGAAGAAGAGTTCTATGCTATCCACTCTACCGACACTTCAGTTTAGTGACCCGGGCATTAAGTGATACAAGTATGATATTACATCTAGGTAAGATGTTTAAATTTTATTATGCAGTTTGAGTTGCAGGCATGCTGTCTTCATAGTATGGCTGTTTCAAAGAAATTCTCAAAAGTTTCTTTTCCTCTTGAGAGAGAGAAATCTTGACCTTTTAAACAAGAAGACTGAACATTAGGATAGCGTAAGAAAGTGTACTTGAAGGATGATTTCATAGAATACTGTAGTAGAGTTGGAAGGGTCCAGAGGGCTATCAGGTGTATTTTTGACCCACAAAATAAAGGTAACTGAGTGAATAGGTCCCCTTCAGGGCCTAAGGGTACAGCTGCACATCCTGTCCAAGTTCAGATTGGTAGAGGTGAATCCTGAAAAATGCTGTAGCCACAGCATTAAGCTGCTGTGCAGATATGGTGACTAGACAACTCCAGGTGCTCTGGGAAGAAACCGAGTATCTGGACACATTTCATTCTGGCTTTTGGCCTTGTTATGGAACGGAAGCTGTCTTGGTTGCCCTGTGGGATGACCTTTGCCGGGAGAAAGATAGAGGGAGTGCATCCCTGTTGGTTCTCTAGACCTTTCAGCCACATTTGATACCATCAACCATGGTATCCTTCTGGATAGGCTGGCTGGGTTGGGAGTTGGGGGCACTGCTCTGCAGTGGTTCTGCTCTTACCTGGCTGACCAATTCCAGATGATGTTGCTGGGGGAATGCAGCTCTGCACCATGGCAAGTACAGTGGTACCTTGGCTCATGAACGTAATCTGTTCCAGCACTCTAGTTGTGACCCAGATTGGTCGTGAGCCAAGTTAAATTTCCCCATAAGGTTCAATGTAAATAAGATTAATCCATTCTGTAACTATTTTTTTTAATCAGAAAAATGTGAAACAAAGTGACAAAGAACAGCAAAGAACATGGCCATCTCTTCCCCACCTCCATCATGACTGTGATCGTGCCCGTCATCCCTGCACACACCCATCATCCCAGCACGCTGAGGGGGACAGATGGGCACGAACGCGGGTGCACTCAAGGGGGGAGACAGGCGCAATTGTGCTGCAGGAATGGAGATGGCCGAGATTGCAGTTGCGGTTGCGCTCGTGCAGGAAAGACGAGCACAATCATGGGCATGCTCATGCAGGAAAGATGGGCGCAATCTTTGCCATCTCCCCCCCCGCCAGCATGATCATGGCCATCTCCCCACTCGGGGAGGGGGGATATGGTCATGATAGCGGTCGCTACCCAATGCAGAGTTCATGACCTGAGTCAAAAATTTTATGAAATTTTTGTTTGCGACCTGATTTGGTCGTGAACTGAGGTGTTTGTGAGCCGAGGTACCACTGTATGTCATGGAGTAGCACAGGGCTCCATCTTATCCCCAGTTCTTTTTATCATGGGGGGATAAACTGCTGAGAGAGGTTATCAGGACTTGGGCTGAAATGTCATCAGTATGTGGATGATAGTCAGCTCTATCTCTCATTTCCATTGAACCCAGGTGAGGTGGTGACAGTCCAAAACCAGGGTCTGGCTGGGGTGCTGGACTGGATGAGGGCCAACAAATTGAAACTTAATCCAGACAAGACAGAGGCTTTGTTGGTAGGTTGCTCCCATGTCTAGATGGAGGTTGTTTTGGGTAGGGTTGCACTCCCTCTACCTGACAGGGTCCAGAGCTTGGGGATGCTTCTGGACCCTGAGCTGTCCTTAGAGCACCAGGTTGACTTGGTGGCCAGGAGTGCCTTCTATCAGCTCCGGTTAATTCATCAAGTTTGACCATATATAGACAGACAGGACCTAGCAACAGTAATCCATGCTCTGATAACCTCTCGGTTGGACTACTGTAATGCGCTTTATGTTGGGCTGCCCTTCAAAATGGTCTGGAAATTACTGCTGGTTCAAAATAGAGCAGCTAGGCTGTTGATGGAGACTGGTAATACCAAACATATAACACCTGTTCTTTTTGAATTACACTGGATGCTCAATGAAGTCAGGGTGCACATTTTGATGTACAAAGCCCTAAATGGTTTAGGACCTGAATATCTGAAAGAACATCCCCATCCATATAAGCCTAGCTGAAGGATGGGTGCCTGAGGCAGGGCTTTCTCAGTTCTGGTGCCCCATCTTTGGAAGTGAGATATTCATCAAGTGCCATCCTTATACATATTCTGGCACCAGACTAAGTCGTTTTTATTTAAGGAGTATTTTAATTGTTGATTATTTTAGTTGGAATTTGATTTTAATCATATTTTAATGTAAATTTTAGTATTCTTAATTATGACATTTAAGATAATTCCAATCTGTTGTTAAACTATTACTTGTTGTTCCTGCTATGATGTTATGTTATTTATTATTGATATTGTGGTTTTAATTGTGTTCAATTGTGTCATTTACGATGTTTTATGTTGTTGGTTTTTTATTATGTAAACCGTCTAGAGAGCCATTTAGCTACAAGATGGTATACAAAAGTGCTAAATAAATAAAATACATCTTACTGGGGGGTGCATTTCTAAACAAGCTAACGTCTCTGACTATCTGGAATACTGCTTCTTTGCTGTCTGTCTCCCTGCCTGACTTTGCAGTAAACTTTTCAGATTGTATAATAGTGTGTGGCTTGTTACAGCAAAACACCATCTGGAGAGTGCTATTCCAAAAGTATACTGGACGCTCACAGAAACAGCTATTGGAACAGTAGGGGACACACAATTAATTGAAATGCTCAGTAGTCAACGTCTTATGATGTGAAGCAAGCACTTGCTGTCCTGGTATAGTGGGATTATTTGTGTCTGTGTGGCCAGCCTGGAAATGTTGCTGGCTGGTACATGAGGGATGGAGAAATCTGCTGTTCCAGTGACTGCTGGTTTGGTAGAAGGCAAGTTGCTTTCTAGAGGATAGTCTCTTAAGAAAAGCATCAGGCACGTCCAGGCTTATGATCTTTTGTTGCCTTGTCTGCAGTGGTATATAAATATGCATAGAATCAAAGGGACTCAGGTTATTATCTTTCTAGCCACTGGGAGCAGGGGGCTTGAAAGGTTTAGCCTACAATCCTTTACATCTTTACTTGAGTAACTCCCACTGAACTCAATGGGACTGACTTATGAATAGTCATGCATAGGATTGCACTGTTAGTGTACCTGTAGCAGTCACTGAGCCAAGCTTTCTGTTGAATGAACTAGGTAGAAGGACAGCACAAATCTATTCTTTACCATTGCCCCATTTTTCCAATCACCAGTAATGTTTAACAGTTTTAAAGCATTGTAAAAAGTCACAGTTCATTTTTTTTTCTACACTGGCAAATCCCTTTGGTTGTGTAAAGTTACCTAGGAAACCTTTGTAAGTTGAAATGTGATTGGCTCAGTTGTGGGGGGATTCAAATAACTTAGGCTCCACTTGAGCATGTAGTTGACAAACATGAGTTCTTAACCACGTCCACTTGTATTATTTCATTAGGAAAAGCGAGAGCACAGAGCATGATTATGGTTTTCCAGATGCTTTCAGGGAAGTTAATGAGACATTAGTGAATGAAGTAAGTGGAAGAGTGGTCCTAACAATGGAGTATATAAAATAATTACTATGAATAGAACATTATGAGTAAAATCTGCATTGAAAGTGTCAGTATTTGTGCACTTAATGCTTCTGCCTGTAAGTATAGGGTATAATCCTGCTTGTATTTATCTACAGTTGGAGGAACAAACCATTGATCTTTACAAAACCCCCAAGGTTTTTTTTTTTTTTTTTAAAAACCTCATTTAGAAAAAAAAATCAATCCATAGGTAACTATTTGACTATTTTGCCTCTGTGTTCTCCCCAAAGCATTGGAGATTAGATGAGATCTGCATTGGAGATTAGATGAGGCTGGGGATTTAGGGGCACAGATTAGAGTCATCCCCCTTGAAGTCGAATGGCTCCTCAGGGCATTGGACATTACAAAGGCACCAGGCCTTGACGGGTTACACCTGAGAGTACTTAGGTGGTAGGGGTTCTCTCACGCCCGCTGGCCTCCAGTTTTGAGGCCTCATGGAGAACGGGTGAAGTTCCAGAGGACTGGAGGGTGGCATCAGTGGTCCCAATTTTCAAAAAGGGTAGTAGAAGGGACATGGGGAATTACAGACCAGTTAGCCTTACGTCCATTGTAGGAAAAATAATGGAAGGGCTCATAATAGAGAGAGATCTAGTGATGCTAGATAGGGAAGGGAGGCTAACAGCCACACAACACAGCTTCCGCAAAAACAGGTCCTGCCAGACAAACCTTTTAGAATTCTATGACAAGGTTTCCAGATGGCTAGATGGAGGGGATGCAGTGGATGTGGTATACCTGGATTTCAGCAAGGCCTTTGACAAAGTGCCCCCTGATATCCTGGTTGAGAAACTGAGGAGTTTTGGGATACACCAAAGCACTGTCTGATGGATTAGGGCACGGTTGACTGACCAAGAGCAGAGGGTAACCATTAGTGGGGAATCATCGGGATGACAGGCAGTGACAAGTGGGGTCCCCCAGGGCTTTGTCCTGGGGCCAATCCTGTTTAATCTTTTCATAAATGACATGGAAGAAGGGGTGAACAGTCTGCTGATCAAATTCGCAGATGATACTAAAACTGGAGCAGTGGCCACAACTGAGGAGCAGGTACTGGACAGTCTATGGAAGTGGGTAGGAGACAACAGGATGGTGTTCAACGTGGATAAATGCAAGGTCTTGCACTTGGGGCATAGGAATGGGTGTCATAAGTACAGGTTAGGGGACAAGTGGCTGGAGAGCAGCACTTGTGAAAGGGACCTCGGGGTGCTGGTTGACTGCAGGCTAAACATGAGTCAGCAGTCAAGAGGGCGAATGCCACCCTTGGTTGCATAGCCAGAAGCATGGCTTCCAGGCTGAGAGAGGTATTCCTACCACTCTATACAACTCTGGTGTGCCCGCAACTGGAGTAATGTGCTCAGTTTTGGGCCCCTCATAACAGAAAGGATATAGCCAGGTTAGAGTCAGTGCAGCGTAGGGCCACAAGGTTGGTGGCCGGTTTGCAGGGGATGGGGTATGAGGCGAGGCTGAGGGAACTGGGTCTCTTCAGCCTGAAGAAGAGGAGACTCAGAGGGGATATGTTGGTGACATACAGGTATGTGAGGGGATGTTACACGGAGGTGGGTAGAGACCTGTTCTCCCCTGCAGAGGAAGGCAGGACGCACTCCAATGGAGCAAAGCTCAGGGAGCCAAGGTTCCATTGGATGCCAGGAAGCACTTCCTGACAGTCAGGACCCCGAGGGTGTGGAATGGGCTTCCACGAGAGGTCGTTGAGGCCCCATCAGTGTGGGTGTTCAAGGATAGGCTGGACATGCACATGGTAGGCATGGCGTGAGTGGAACCGGCTGGAGCCAGGGGTCAGACTGGATGGCCTGGGAGGCCCCTTCTGATGCGCTCTGTTTCTATGTAACCATCCAAATTGTGGCAATTTGTTTTAAAATGTCTAACATTGTTTTCTCCAGTATCATCCAAATCAACTAACAAAATGGATCTGGAGTTGGCTCTAATAACGTTAGTCAGTGACTGAGTCTACAGTTTTGGCTGACCTAGGTATCTAGACCGAATTCATAGGTTATTTTTTATTAGCAAAAAGATCCAGCCCAGGATAGGTGAGAATAGCATGTACATTGATGCAGTGAAGGCCACAAGCCAACTTAGCCAAATTGGATACATTATGCCTGCATGTCTGAGCAAAGACATGATTATTGGTACCGTTAGGAACATCCTATACCATCATGCTCACCTATAGCCCTCTGGGGAAGGGATCTTTCCACTCCATTTTCAGACTTCCTTCTACAGCAAGGGGGGCAGACCTATATTTCTATGTTCTTTGGCCTACTAGTCTCCCCAGTTTCAGACTTTATGACCTGCAAAGCTATATGCTTGCTTAGGAAAATCTGCTCCTTGTGATTGAAGATACACTGCAGGCTTCCACCACAATGACACATTAATTATATTTAATTTATATATATCCGATTAATTAATGCATATTAAAAGCAAAATAACCCTAAGATATGCATATCTAGGGTCCCCTTTGTATGCTTTCCTGTATTGCAGATGTCACACTCTTGGAGCTGTGGTGGTGACAGATGGACTTATGCATATTCTCTTATTATTAATGTTGTATATGTGAATGTGTGGGCCTCCTCTGGGGCCAGATAGGGTGACCAGTTGCTGCCTTGGCTCTGCACTTGCCCTATACTGAGCTTATAGTAGATTTTTTAATCTCTCTCAGTAGATTAATAAATTTGCTTTATAAAATTCTGACATGGGTATGACTCCTAGATGACAGTGACAGCAGATTGAACTGAACTAACGAGTATTTTAAGGAAACAGCTAGTGAACACCCAAGTTTTCAAAACTGGCAGCTGCTGCTGGCTTACTGTGAGTCAGTTCAGAAGCTGTGATGCCTGACAGCCTGAGGGTTGTGCTGCCCAGTCTGCAACAGTCGGCCAAACCGCATCTCCTGGGTCAGCAGCACTCAGAGCTGAATATGCAATCCTGCTGGCCTTCAGGCCCAGAACCTGTGGAGCGGCTGTGAGAATTTCACTTTGCCCAACTACGGCCTTCAACACATGGAAAGTTTGGAAACATCTGATCATTGGACATTAGATCAGTCTATATAACCTGGAATTTTGAAATGCTTATTTTTCTGTAGAGGATGTGTAGGTAGCACTCTGCCCATAGACTTCCTTTTTGTGAGAGGTAGAGTGAAGGTGGAAGATTCCTGAGAGTCCCTTGGATTGCAAAGAAATCAAATCAGACAATCTGAAAGGAAATCAACTCTGACTGTTCTTTAGAAAATCAGATATTGGAGATGAAACTCAAATATTTTGGCCACCTAATGAGAAGGAAGGACTCACTGGTGAAGCTCCTGATGTCGGGAATGACTGAAGGCAAAAGGAGAAGGGGATGGAGAGGTTGAGGTGGCTAGATGGAGTCACTGGGGCAGTGGGTGTGGGCTTGAGTGGACTCTGAGGGATGGTGGAGGACAGGAGCACCTGGAGGAATGTTGTCCATGGGATCACAAAGGGTTGAACATGACTTAGCAACTAAACAAACAAAAGAGTGAAGGTGATCTCTCTTGCTAGTTGCCCTTCTTGAAAAACTGTTTTGAATAGTCACAGCAGGAAGAATGGGCAAAAATTGGCTTCTCTAGTCCTTAAGTGCCTTAGAGACAGCACTCCTTGCTGTTGTGGTAGTGTTGGCAGTAGCAGTTTTGGAAATTGTGACAGTGTCCTAAGCGGCCAAATTTATCTTTAGAATAAGTATCTAAAGTTCAGTTTTTCTGCTTCATTTCTTCAGTTTTAGATCGTCAGTCATGTAGGCTATATTTTTTCATTTTTTCCAAAATAATTGAGGCCTGGAGTTCTTGAGATCACAAGTAGATTTCTCCAGCTACTGCGGAAGTGTTTTGGGGTGTGGGATTGTATGCAAGCCAGGAAAAATACATTTGCAGTTTAGAGGTGAAGAAACCTGCATAGGAGTTCTGTTGAAGTGAGATTCTTGATGTCTTCAGTGAAAAGGTCGACTGGCAACTATTGTCGGTTCATGCTTGGTCTTAGGATGGGTATATCTAGAGTCAGTGTAGCCTAGTGGTTAGAATGTTGGACTGGGGACCTGGGAGATCCAGTTCTGATTCCCACTTGGCCATGCAGATCACTGGGTGACTTTAGGCCAGCCACTCCCTTTCAGCCTAACCTACCTCACAGGGTTGTTGTTTGAGGAAAAAATGGAGCCATGTAAGCCACCTTGGGTTCTTCACAAGAGGAAAAAAGGCAGGATATAAATTCAATGTACTAGTTAGAATAATAATATATGGATTAGGTATCTTATGAGGAGCATTTTAGCTTGCTGATAGTAGATAATATCCTGTAATATTCTGGCTGGGTGGCAAAATTTGGTGTTAAAACCAGTAATAGCTCTTGTGGTGGCTCTTTAAACTGCTATTTAAACTTGCAGCGTAAGTAGTTTTGTTGCTAGGGAAACTCGACAAATAAACCTAGTTCTCTAAACATATGCATGCCTCCATCACAGGCTTTTGTCTTATGAACAAAATATGTTTATGTGTTTGGACTGTATGTCCTTTGATCCGAAGGACATTGAAATGTTGGCGCTTTCTTCTTTATGTCTTGTTAGATTTAATTTAAAAATGTAGCATATACAAACTGAGTTACATTTGATAACAATTGGATTAGTGAGTTAGAAGTACATAAAATATTAAAATAGCTCTTGACATAATTAGTAAACTGTGAGTGGTGGTATAAAAATAGATTAATCACAAGTAGCTCAGATGTGATTGTAAATGTTGCTGTTGTTCTCCTGTGAGCTCTGCAGATAAAATATGTTGCTAGCCTCTGGGGGAAGAAAGTATTCAGTTTGATGTTCATCTACCGTTACGTTTACCTGCTTGGGGTAAAAGTAGGAGCGGTGAATGCTGTTGTTTCTCGGGGTTTACTGCCTATCTTCCCTGCGTTTCGGTACTAGTCCTAAACACATTTACTTAGGACTAGTAAATCTCATTTATTTTGAGGGTGTTTGCTACCTTGATATACTTACTTGCAATGACCAGAAATGAAGTCTTACAGCTATTTGCTACAGTGGAATAAACAATATTTAATATGTAGGATTTAAAGACGTTATTAACCATCACCTACCAGCCACACTGTATCTTTCCTGAGGATTCTCCTGTTGGTTCAGACTCTTTGTGGAGAGGTGGAACATTTGGCACAGAGGTAACCTTTGAAGGTTGCTTTATTTAGTTTGCGTTCTGGTAAACCACCCCAAGATAGGTCTTACTCCTTGAAATGAACTGATATAAAGTTCTATATTCTATGAGGCTATTACATTTTGACCTAAAATGTCTCACTCTTTATTATAATTTAAATGTTCTCTTTCTACCAGCTATGGCTGCCATCTGATCCAGAGTGAAAGGAAAACAGCTATTGCCCTCTTTACCCCTGTATTGTGAAAACTCACAACATCTTCATAGTGGGGGCAGAGAGGAATAAAGACTTAAGGCAACCTAAGTCTCTGGACTCGTATCTAGTATCTTTTCCCCTTTCTCTCTTATTTTTCAGTCTTTCCCCGCTACCATGCCATGTGCTTGGAACAAATGTGATGCCACAGAAGCCCTAGGCTTGTTTTGTACAGTGGAAGTGGCAGCCCATGGCGAACAAACATGTACAAAGCATTTATAATTATTTGATTGTGTTCAGACAACAGTATATTCTGCACTCAAGGATTGAGCATGGGTTGTTGAACTCTGCATTGTTGACGTGTGGGTCATCACGTTGTCTAAACTTAGCTATGCTAACAAGCCAATATGACCAACCCATGAAGAGAACTCATGGTGTGTTGTTAGTGCCACGCAGAGATGGGTCATGACCTTTTCCCCCCTGCAGCGGAGGGCAGGGTGCGTTCCAATGGAGCAAAGCTCAGGGAACCAAGATCTAGGGTGGATGTCAGGAAGTACTTCCTGGACCCCTAGGGTATGGAATGGGCTTCCACAGAAGGTGGTTGAGGCCCCCTCGGTGAGGCTAGGGATAGGCTGGACCTGCACATGGTTGGCTTGTCATGAGTGGACCCAGCTGGAGCCAGGGGTCAGTTTAGGTGGCCCAGAAGGCCCCATCTGACTCACTCTGCTTCTGTGTTTCTATGAACTATGGGTAATTTCTCATGGTTAGCTGGTTTGAATAAGAATAATGCACACTTAACCCTTGAGTGTGCATTCTGTTGCTTGAGCTCAGTCTTTATGTGTTTTATGACACATTTTCCCCTTCAGAGTATCAGTCCTTCCCTGCACCATAGTTCTGATTCAGATCAGGGAGCACAAATCTGAGTTGTGTTAGATGCAAGCCAGGAATTTTTAAAAGCAGCATGCATAGCATGACATGTTGTTTCAGGTAGTGCTTGTGTCCCAGATCTGGCTCCAGTGAGTTATAACTGTGTGTGTTCCATTGCTTTGAACAGGATTTAGCCTTGACAGTCCTTGTTTGGATTGGGGTCTGTGTCTGGAGCAACTGGGAATAGTCGTGATGTCTCAAGGCACAGCATGAAGGCACAGGATGCAGCAGCCCTGCTGAAGCTGGGCAGGTCTGGGGCTTGTCAGTGCCTGGATGGGAGATGGCCTGGGAACGCAGTCTGCATTGTCCTGAATTCCACCATGGAAGGATGACTATAAACAAACTTCATTGTTGAAAAGAATCTTGTACAAAAGACTAAAACAGGAAACAAATTGGCCATGTGTTTTAGAATACCATTTTTTGAATGCTACTGTAACATTTTCTCAGGTTCTGGTAAATGTTGCTTCCGACGTCTGTTTGGACGTATCTCTGAGCAACCCTAACCATAAGCAGCATTCTTAATCAAGAATAACCTTTGTGATTTAAACAATGATTTTCTTGCTTGACATTTTTAGGCTAACTGAATTTCACCATTCCCACCCACCACCCAGGCCTTAACTTTGAGATGCAGAAGAGAAGATAAACAATAGCTGTAATTCAATTTTAAAAAGTATTTCACCTGGATTGCATGTACTGGCAGCAAATTGTTGTTTAATTAATAACCTACAATTAGTGGTTAGACTGTGATTTAACCCACAATTAAGCTATAGTATCTGAGTTTGAACATCACATAGCAATCTCTGATCAGCCTGCTTCGGCTGATAGTAAATAGTAAAAAGTATTTTACTTGAATAGTAAAAACAAACAACAAAAAAGGCTGTTGTATATGCCTGTGAAATGCGTTGCTGAATGTTAGATGAATCAACCTTTGATTTTTCATCATTGCATATGAACAGCTGCTTTGCTGATACGTAACTTCAGTTGTCAACTTGCAGAGTTTGCATGTATTCCCTCCTCCTGCCTTCCTTCTTCCCATTTTACATTAAGTTTCATTCTGAAAGTACAACTGTTAGGAGTGCGCACTTTTTTTCTTTCATAGTACAAATATTTTTCTGCACACTTGTAGCCTATTTAGTTGCGTCTTGCTCCCTACAGATAGATATTCAAAATCATACCATCTTGGACAGCAGGGGGAGTTTGGAGTTGAATATTTGGACGTTTTGCCTTGTCGCTTACATGTTGCTTTTCCTCCCTTGTACTTGGGCATGGAGTAACTGAGGAATGCAAATCCCAGAATCTTTGAAAGCTGTCACCCGCTTTTTAAATTCAAGTGTTGATATGTTCATATGGAGTTATGTCTCTGTGTTATCCCTGACCCATGAACATCTCATGAGAAGGCATTTGAATTGTAGCTTTACTGTTCCACAGATCTTCTCAAAAAAAGCAAACTTCAAGCAGTGGTAGGAAGGTGAATTGAAGTTTTCCAGTGCAGTGGTCTTATGCCTCAAAAATATATTTAGAACTGGACCTTCATTCGGTTTAAAAGCTCATTTCACTTTTCTACCAATCGCAGTTGAGATGGCACTCTGCCTGTAATAGCAGCTATCAGACAAATGTACTTGGGCTCATATGGTCACATTATAGAAAATGGTGTAATCTCTTAATATCAAGATAGCTAAGCTGGAACACTAAACTTAAACAAGGAAAATTCCCTTCTATATCCAGCTTTTTGTCTCCATACAATTTCGGCTCTCTTGGTGTATGTGTGTGTGTATGTATATATATATATATATATATATATATATATATATATATACACATTTTCTAATATCCAGTTATACATTACCTATCTCATATCATTAGGACAACTAAGTTTATTTACTTAATACCAATGAAACATGATTTATATACTCTAATAAATTTGTTCTGTTGGGGTAAGCACAGTTCAAAATGAGTTTATTGTTTTAAATACTAAGGGCTTCCACAATGCTAGCTTGGCTCCCTTGAGAACTGTTGCGAAAAGAGGCAAAGGTTAACCATAAAATGGGTTGATCATAAGAGAGAGTCATGCGGCATAATTTGAGGCTTCATGGTGCTGTTACCAGGGCTGTTTAATATTTATACGAAGTTACTGCAAAAGTTCATGTGTAGCCCTGGAATTGGGCATCAGAATGTCAACAAAGCTAAGACTGGGTTCACAAAAACAAGTTAAGCCATGGTGGTTTAGCATGTTGTCTGAATTGAGCACTCTTCCTGCAGGGTGGTTTATAAGTCACCTCGGGCCTGGGGTGCCACAGTCTGTAGTAGGGTTTAATAAACCCACCATGGCTTATTGTGTTGTTCACATCCATAACATAACAAGCCATGGTCATGTTAAAAAAATAAGCTGGTTGGCAAGAGTGACAGGAAGGCTTGGCACTTTAGCCAAAGGGTTAGAAGGTGACCATCTTTCCCAGGCACTCTAAAGAGCCAAGGTAGTACTTGGAGACAACTGGGAAGAGCTTTCCTCCTCCCACCTGGTAGCAGGAGGCACTATTCAAAATTTGAGGAAACACCCAAGTTGGGAGGCAGGCTGGTCCTTTTAAATAACAAGCCTTGTCCCACCACCGCTGGAATTCCCCTCAGGGCTTGCCACATCTCAAGATGCTGTCACATGGGGTAACTTGCAGAACCAAGGGGACAGTTGGGGCTTCCTAGTACACCCCAAAAACCTGGTGAGCCTGCTTAGGAGGAGGAGAGAATTGAGGCAATATCCCCCAAAATAGATGTTATAGGTTCCTTGGTGGGGGTTGAGGGGTTGTATCCCTGTGTTATTCACATTTGAGAAAATGAACACACCCCGAGACTACATGTGATAAAATTTGAAATTAGAAACACCTTCAGTCAGTTTTGCAATGATTATACTGGCTGTCAGTTGGTTTGGAGGGGGGATTAGAATGTTGGTGTTTTATCTTCTAAAGCCTTTAACATCTTTTTAGAAACTGGTTTCCCCCCCTATATGAGCCCTCATGTGAGAAAGGTCATGATACCATCCAGAGGGCAAGTGACACCTGAGTTTAATCCTAATTGGTGCCCAGGTTTTGGTGCAAGCCACAAATCCTGTTGAAGCAATTTGAGAATTCAGACCACAGTGCAATCAAATCCAAAATGTATGTTAGTGGGAAGTTGCTAAGGAAGTGAAGAAAAGTTTGACTTTAAAAGTATAGCTCTTAAAAAGATGGGTAATTTAAAAGGAAGCTGGAAGGGTTGAAGGTAAAAGCTTTCCAAAATGCTTGAAGTCTGCTTGAAACCACAATAATAGAAGTTCAGCTAGAAAGTATACCACATATTAGGAGAGGAACCATCATGGCTAAGGGGAAATGTGTTTATATGCTTCCTAATGATCTAGACCCCTAAAATTTGGTGGATATATAGTTCAAGGCATGCTAGAGAAATCTGAAAACAGACATTTTTATATCTCTCCCTCCAAAGTAACCCCTCATATTCTTAAGATAGTGCTAGGCTTCTGCAGAAAACTGGACATTGTTACATACCTGTCTGCATAACCAAGGGCTGGTGTGTGTGTTGGGGGGCACCGTAGCTTATTTCCCCCTTTGTGTTCATTCAGACCCCATCATGGTCTGCATCAGGGCTGAGAATAGTTCAGGCTTTCAGGATCTAACTGGTTCATTACTAGAACCTGGAGATCCTGGTGCAAATGAGACACACATTTAGAATTATACAATTCAGAGCCCAGGAATTATTTCATTGCACATTCCCCCCCCCCCACACACACACACTCTTGGTTTAATCGATATTTCTCATTTCAGTAGTGAAGGAAAAACCAATCATTTAAATTAGGGAGGGTATAAAAGTCATTTTGTTGTTGCTGTTACTAAACAATGGGGAATCAGGAATTCTTACTAGTCAACCGCAAAACACTGTTCTCCTGATATTATTATTATTATTATTATTATTATTACATTTTTTTATACTGCCCATAGCCAAAGCTCTCTAGGCAGTTGACAGCAATAATCATAGAATCATACACTCAAGTCACCCATCCCACTTCTGCCCAGGCCTGACGCTGCTTAGCTTCCAAGATTAGGCAGGATCAGGCACTTCAGGCTACATGATAGAACCAGAACTATTTTGTGCCCACCTGTGGTATAACAGTAGTCAGTACTCTGATTGCTAGATATAATATTTGAAGGGGCAAGTTTGCATCTAGCAGTCAGAATCCAGCACAGAGAAATCCTTGTAATTCTTTACCATGTTGTTGAATAAATTGCATATTACTTGGGGGCTAGGACTCTATAGCACATTAATATATCATTGGAAAACTGACTCCTAAGACAATTGCAGAGACCAGGTAGTTGCTATGCAATGTAAACCCTTGGAAATACTGGGATGCCAAGAGGTAGAGGAAGCAGCTTAATTTAGGCAAATGATAAATTAGCATAACATTTGGAGCAAAGGTGATTCAGATGGGACTGTAGATGGCACTTCTGGTGATTTTCTAGTCACTGGCACCAGTATCGGACCATAATATCAGTACATAGCATGCTGTATATTGACTGAGAAAGATGTTTTCTTTATAGTTGTTCTTCAGACAAAAGCAATTTATTCATAAAAGGGTCAAAATTTCAATTTTCAGAATTTTCATTTTAAATTTAGCTACTTTTGGAAAAAAACTGTGGATGAAGCTTTAATAAAAGAAACCATTTTTAAAACAAATATGACTTTAACTTTTTAGATGTTAAAGCAGTGAGTACTGCAGCCCTTGTTCCAGATCCCTGTGTTGTGAATATGAAAAGAATTCAGGATGTTTGCATGGGCTGCTTTGGTTGCAGCTCCAAAGTCATTGCTAGTATTTCACTGCTGTCTTTACACATTTTTCTTGGGTATTCTCTTAGTTGGATGGTACTTCAGATTGGGATAGGTGAAGATGATAACTTGATACTTAGAAGAGGTTCTTCTCATGGTTCCTTAGAGAATTCTCTTTACCGCAGTCTGAGTGAGGCAACAGCAATAAGACTGTTGTGTTGTTTTCACCAGAAAATGTCATGTGGTTATTTTCAAAATGGGGAGGAGGAATTTCCGCCTGTATGCTATAAACTGAACAGTTCAGTGGAGCCTTAAGCTGAGAACAGGACAGGAGAGGAGAATCATCATTTCAGTACCTGGCTAAATATTGCCACTTACGTTCAAATACTAGAGCTCCCTCGTTCATGAATTTTGACACACCTGGAGAGTCACCATGCTGGCAAATTTATCTGATTTTCATCTCCCATTGATATAAAACTTGCTTGAAAATGGAGAAACAATAATGGCATTGGGGATTTGAGCTGGCAACTAACAATATGCTTTTAATAACATGGTCTACTCAGTTCCCATCTACATTTTCAAGTAGAAAATTTACAGGAAGACAGAAATTTTAATGTGATTGCATTCTCTGTCTCTTACAGGTAAAAGTGCAGTTTTGAAGTGCCTGTTAGATATTCACAAGATTTTTCGTGAGAATGATCCTGCGTATATTCTTAATGACCTCTACATCACAGATTACTGCATTTGGATTCAAAAAGCCAAGTAAGTTTTAAATCTGTAGTTCACTTGATAAAATCATTTTGGAATACCTGATCTGATAATCTCGTAGAAAAATTAGTGCAGATACTGCAAACATCCATCTAAGCTCTTACACAGAAATTTTTATCAACCCATTCCTTCCTGCACTATCCACTCATTGTGTTCTTGAAAGGCAAAAGTAGGAACTGAAGAAACTAGTCCCTGTCATTTACACAGAATTCAAAGTGCATTTTTATTAACTTTGATTCTGCAGACACCTCAAGCATTACCTTAAAAAGTTTACATGTCTTGTGAGAATGTGGAATATTTTGAGATGAGAGAAACAACTGACTACATTAAAGTAAAACTTCAAAATCATTGTGCGTTGCACTTACTCAGCTGAGGAGCTATATGAGCAGTTGTTCAGATTTTGTATAAAAGAACTGTATAATCTGATAAAGCAGATTCCTCCCATAAAGCTGTACACAGATGTCATGAAGGCACTTGATCTGTAGGCTGAATCTGTTTTGCTTACATACTTGGAAGGAAAGAGTTTCAAGATCAGACGGAAAAATGTGAGTTGGCACTAGGTAGCATAACTGGGCACAGTAGGGCTGGGGAAGCTTTTTTCTGTGGAGTGTGTATTTCCTCAAGGTGAGGAAAGTGTGAGTGAGAGGGGCAGGGAGCTGTGTGAGTGACAGACAGCCACACACACATACTCTGTCCCACTCTCATACTCACCCCAGTCACATTTGGCTTTTGTGATGTGGTGAGAAAAGGCCTTCCTTCCTCACCATGCAGCCCAGGAGACAAGTGACCAGTCCATGGACAAAGGGATCGTTCCTTTTCTTTATGTCTCGATCACTTAGCTTCTCTGCTTCACCATGAGAAAGGGACTCTACTTTTCAGTATAGTGAAATGCAGCTCCCTCTTTCCTCTGCCTCAGGAAAAGCTGAAAATTGGAGCTGTAGTGTCCTGCTTCAAAGCACTCCCAATGGAACAGGCTTCTCCAAGATTTCTCTCGTCCATTGCTTTTCCTGTTGAGAAAGGTGGGAGGCAAGGGAAACCTTAGGGAGCTATCTCTTTAAGCACATGGGAAAGTGGTTTTAAAATGGCTGGCTTCTTTGTCCCAAACCCTTGCAACAGAAGAGTTTCAGAAGACAGCAGCGTCTTGGTGATGCTTCAGTGGGCCACATGGAGCCCATGTTCCTCAGGAAGTTGCTGAACTGGGCCAGAGTTTCTCCAACACTTTCACAGATGTATTTCTATTTTATTTATTACATTTCTATACCACCCAATAGCAGAAGCTTTTTGGTAGGCTCGAATTGAGGGTAGGCA
Source organism: Varanus komodoensis (assembly GCF_004798865.1). Classification (NCBI taxonomy): domain Eukaryota; kingdom Metazoa; phylum Chordata; class Lepidosauria; order Squamata; family Varanidae; genus Varanus; species Varanus komodoensis. Next base: position 7,587,547 of record NW_025336347.1, read on the forward strand.
TACATATGTGTCCATGTGAAAAGGGACCAAGTCTGTTGTTTGAACCTGGGATCTTTTGTAGATACTGCATGCTGGGTGTCATTTCTCTAATTATCCACCCAGATGTGGTCTATTGTAGGGATATGTGAGGTCGTTTCCCTTATGTAGAAGCCATGCCACCTGGATTCAGGTGACATGACAAGCTATGCCTGGGTAAGAAATTAGGCAAATAATGTCTGATACTTATGGCTGTGTGAACAGTCACCATGACATGGTTTAGCTGTGGTGATTGGGTTGATGTTTGTAGGATTTGAAATAGTTCTGCATCTATGAGAATTTGAATCTTTTTCCTTGAGTAGTTTGAGCCGAAATCAATTTCATTTGCATCCTACATGCCAGATTATTTGGGACATTTTGTATGTATTGTAGACAGATTATGCAATGTTAAAAGCCCTAGCAATACTTAAACATTCATCTACTGGAAATGTGGATAAATGGGACTGCCATGCAAATAGTTTTCCACTGCTGTGGAGTTGCTTATACAGGATATGAATAAGCAAAACAAAATTTTACGTTCAAAAAATGTTGTGGGTATATTATACTGTTTGAAAAAAGGTTGTTTCCATGTCAAACTTAAAGTGCTGTATAACACTAACTCCGCATTTTTGTGTGTTGCAAAACCTGTTCGCATGTTTCCCAGATTTTGTTTTATAACAACACCTGGAGTTATACAGCAGATATTCATGCAGAAATGTTCTACGATATCTTCTTGTTTCATCTGAGCTGGGGAGTGTCATTAGCAACATCAGGCTATTAAATCCATTTAAGAGAGAGATCTTGTGGCTACCTTGACAGTGTGTAGGATGCCATAGGATACACTGGATTGCAAATGTGAGGTCTGCAGCAATACTTTGATCTTGGTGGTGGGGACCATGATTGGACCCCCTCCCTTCCCCTTGCAGCTGGCATGGAAAAATCACACTGGCTGTTCTCTGAGGTCAGGGAGAGGGAGAGAGGGCAGTGCTCCAGCCTCCTTCCTTCACTCTCCCAGCTTGCTCGGGTGGATGGCAGAAACTGGTTGTTGCCTCTGCAGAGGCTGCTTCTTTGCCCTGGATGCTCATAATATCTAGGGCACAATTGATAGGATTGTGTCCTAAGTTGGTTAACCATTTCGGCGTGTTCTGAAGTTGGTAACCACTTTTTCCTGGTTTAGATGAAATGGGAAACCTTGGTTGATTGGATGCTTCCTTATTTGCTTTTCAGTTTGCACAAATGGAGGAACAAAGTAGCTGCATGTGTGCCCAAAGGCTTATATCTTTGTTTATTAAGCTACAGTATTAATTGTCTGAACCAAACCTCTGTGTATGTGTTATGGTGACAGCTGTTTGTTTTCACTCTCAGGAATACAAAGAAATCCCTGCTTGGTATTAGGCTAATACATAAAGGGTAGGTGCAGAACAGGGTTGGTGGACTTCAGGCTTGAGGAATCGACTTCATTTTTCCCTAGAATGCCACCATCAACCACCCTTAAGATCCAACTCCTTGTGCAAAGGATGCATATTTAGAATTAAATAATTCTCAGCCCAGGAATCTGGTGTAAGTAGCATACCTGAATGAAGCAATCTCTTCTTTCAGACAAAAATCCACTCCTGGTTACTCTAAACTTCCTTAACTTCAGCCATAGAATGGGAGTCAATTTGTTGCTGCTGTTAAACAATCAGGAGTCAGATCTACTAGTATCATCATTCTGTCTATTGCTTGTGTAGACTGTAGTCCTAATTTATATTCAATTTCTGAAGGCACCATGTCTGCACATGGACAAATATAATGGATGACTGAATAAGCAGACTGGAGAAATCAGCATGAATGAAGCTAACATTTTTGTAAAATAGGTTTTCCACCAAAAATAGTAGAACAGCTTTGCTTCTATTGTCAGTGAACATAAAATCTAGGAAAAACATAGACCATCTATTAACACATTCAGTGCAAGATTGTATGCTGTGTACCAGTAAAGCAGAACTTATTTTCTCTAGAAAGAGGGGAATTAAGCTATTTTACTTTAAAAAGACATGGTACAATTGTTGCATCACATTAAAGAAGTTTGAGAGATGGGCAACTTGAAAATCTCCTGTTGCTAATATTTCTGCTAAAACATATTGCATCATATTGTTAACAGCATCTGTAATAGACTCATAGCTGCCTGCTGTTAAGGGCCTCCACTTCTGTGACCATATGCAAAGGAAGATGGTCTTCGTAATACAGAAGAGGGCATCTTGGCAGACACAGCTTGTTAAGACAGGGTAAGGAAAGCAACATCTGCTATTTTCTTCTTTTCTCTTTTTCCCCTTCATTTTTAATACATGGTTTCCCTCTGGTTTGAATAGACCCCTGAATGTAGTTTTTGTGAGCTTCAGACTGCAGTTAACTGTCTTGCATAGTATTATGTGAATTGAGCATTGTTCTGTAAAAACTGTGGCATACCTGGATTTGGCTACATTTTATGTGTTTGTTGTCTGTTTCTGATTTAGAATTTCTCTGTGGTGATTTGAGCAGACTCATGGTTTGTACCTCTGCTTTTGGAACGTGCTTCTATTTTGATCCTGTAGCCTTCTGCTAGAAGAATGGTGAAGGGCTAATTAAAGTTCAACAAGTAGTGTAGTAACTTTCTCAGTAACCACAAGCTAGAGTAATGTTTTGGAGCCAAGCCTTATGGCCTTAAGCTTGTTAGGAAGAGCACCAGAGATAATTACCATGAAGCATCCTTTCCTCATCATTTCTTTGCTGAAGCAGGTTCACCCCTTACAACTTGCAGGAAGGTGGGGTTAGAGCCTCTGTGTACTAAAATACAGAGCAAGAGACACTGTCTTTTGGTTCTTGGCTTGAGAAGAGGAACTGACATGTCACTCACCCAGGCAGCTCTTGAGGCCCATGCAGCATCTCCTGGCTTATTCAGGCAACCGGGACTGCCGTACCGTCCTTCTAGCACTCCCTTGCACAAACAGTCTCCAGGACATTCACTGTTAAATTAATGAGTCTTGATGGAACTACTTCATCTTTTTCTCTTCAGTTTTAAAGAGTTCCCCTCTATATATCTATGACAAAAGGTGAAATACAACCCAAAACTATTTCCAGTGCATATGAAATTTCAAGCTGTAATGGAATAGTTTGTGAGGTGCCAATAGGTTTTGTTACCTTTGGAAGATTAATGCTACTGAGGTAAAGGTACAGGAACCCTACCTACCCCATCCATTTGGTCCTCTAAATCATAGACCACCCTCAGCATGGATATGCAATTGATGGAGCTCTTTTTTTGGAGAGATGACTTCTGCTGGTAACTCCTACATCCACAGGGAACTCCTACATCAAGTGAATGCACGTTCTTCATGAAAATACCAGACTCAATGCCCCCTGACAAACCCATGTATCAAAGGGCAGGACATGGACTGAAAAATTAGTGTCTGTCCTGTCCAGTCATTCCTGAGAATGGCAACATGGTGCCTGGAGGACCCCTTAGGAATCCCCCTCTTTAGCTTCTCATTGAATACTTCAAAGGGAGTTTAATCCTCCAATATTTCTTTCTTTCTCTTACAATCATGCCCCCCTCTCTCTTTCTTTTCTAATCTACCTTCCCTTTATGTATTATATAATGCCATACTGACATCTATAGCTACTTTCAGGGGAGAATGACTGCTTCTGGAAAGAAAACAAAAAGAATAGCTTGCCAATGAGCTCTTTGGGTTGGAGCCTGTAAGACTAATTTATTAAGGAACCATTATAAGAAGCCACAGAGGTTATTGGATCTCTTTCCTGGAGCTTTCCAAAGAAATCCTAGGTTAGGAATTTTTTTTATAAAAGCTTGAATTGTAAGGTGTCCTGGCTTTTTGCCTTCATAAAGTCTTGTTTTTCGACTCCAATTGAAATATCGAGGGGCTGTATTTTCCAGAAGGGATTACAGTTGGTTTAGATCTGTGGCTGAGAGGTAAGTGTGTGTGTGTGTGTGTGTGTGTGTGTGTGTGAGAGAGAGAGAGAGAGAGAGAGCGCACGAGAGCGAGCAAGCACTGTTTGGAGATGGCTTCTACTGGGCCTGATCCTTCCCCTCCCCTTTTCCTGGCTGGTGAGTGATGATGCTCAGCTCAGTCTGGTGGCCTTACTCTACCTGGCCTCCTAGCTTGAGCAGGAGCCGGCTACAGCCACATTCCCTTCGGTGGATGGTACTAGCATATGAAACTTAAGGAGCTGAGTAAATATAATTGTTTTCCAAGACTCACTGTATTATGCTGTCTGTTTCTAAAGACTTGTTCATCAAATCTTTTCAGAAACTGATGGGTTTTATTCCACATTTTAATGGAAGCTTTCAAGGCAGCTAAGCAACCTGGTTTTCCCAAAGGGACTCTACACTCCTCCCTGCATTCCCCCAAGCAATCATTTGTTTGCCAGCATTCAAAATGGCTAAATGCAGGTTCTTGAAAATGGTAGTTTTCACTGCAGCAAGTCTAACTAACTTGTAAAAACTATCTATTCATTACACAGCCAAAAGCAGAAATAACAAAGTAAAAAAGTTCCTACTTCCAGTTCTAGTTAAGCATGTAGAATTCTATAGCCCATTTTTCCCTTTTAACGTTTCTGTCTGGGTGAGTAGTGTAACACGTACAGGACCATGTGTATCCTGTCTTTCAGATTGGTTAGTACTCTTGTACTATGTTGCCTAAAAATTGTAAGCCTAAATCCTGTTAGAAAACGTATAACTTGTGGACCCATCTTAATAATTTTAATAATCTTAATTTATATTATAATTATTTTAACTTAGTGATGTGAGCCGCCCCAAGGCATAAAATGTTTTAATAAATAAATAAATAAATAATAAACTTGTGATATAGGACATTTTCTTCAATGCTGTAATAAATTTGCATTAAGTAAACTATATTTCAAATACCCATAAGCATTTTAAGGGAACTCTGAGGAATTATGTACCACTGATATAGGGGATGAAACTTTCTATATTTTATACAAAGAATGTACTTATTGTACAATTTCCAGTTATTTTCTAATAATGGGTCACTGACAAGTGTTTGTTTCAGCTATTTAGTTTGCAGGGATGAAATGTGCTTTTTACTGTCCCAGGTACTGCTTTTTGACATAGCTTGCAAGGCATCTTGGAAGCTCCAAAAGTGCAACATTGTGACCGTCTCGTGGAAAGAATGCAGAAGTACGGGGTTGGAGGAGCACCTCTTCTTTGCCCCAGAGAGCAGTGTTAACCATCACCCCATTCAGTTATGTGGGGATTTGTTTGCTGTGGTAAAATACAAGGTGAATAAAATAATCCCCCTGAAAAAGGACTGTTAGTCTAAAAGGACCTGCAAGGCTTCATTTTTCCACCCCAAAGCCGCCACCTCCAGGTTCTTTTAACAAAGTAGTTGGCAGTATCAGATTTTGCATATGCTGTACTGTAAAGCAAATACCGCATGCAGAGTGGTTTCTAATATTGTTTTAATTACTCCCTTATATGCATTCCACATAAAACTTTCTGTTTATATGCAGTTCAGCAATTATGGATGGGTGAGACATATTGCAGAAATCTGCAAAACACAAATGGAGAAAGCTGGTAATAGGCTCTCCCAGGTTGCAGCGGATACATAGAGAGCACTGGAGGCAGCTCTTACAAGAGTCTCGGCAGGTGTTGTCAACATTTTATGTTGAAAAGCCAGATGCGACCAGATGGAAAATTGCATCTTTAACCCCTGAGGTCATACAGCATGTTGCCTCTTCACTTGATCTTCCTGCTAGGCAAGCTTATAACATTCCCTGCTGTCACTGTGGTACTACTTTCATTTTTACAGTAAAATTAAAATAAATTTGTCATGATTTGATGGGGGAGGGAATCAGATATTTAAGGAGTATTTTTAAATGGTATTTAGAGAATGCTGGAAGCCTGTCATAGATAAGGAGAATCCTGTTGTCTCCTTATGTACTACTGTTTTAAAAAAAGCTACCTTCTGACTACCTTCTCATTGCTTACATGTTGGGCCTATGGCATGACTGTGGATCATTGTAGGAAAATCCATGAAACAGGGCAGATATATTTTGCAGTTAAGTTGCAAAGGGTTGTGATATGGGAACCGAAGGCAGCTTTTTGATTTCTTTGAGTCAAGAGGACTATCAGGGCTGTTGTGGTGAAAGTATACCAGTTTCTTTGCCTCTGGGCTGATTCTCTGTGATAAGCCATCCTGAAATAAGCTGGGTTGTTTGCTTGCTAATCTATATTACTCCCATCAAATGACTGCAGTTTGCAAAGGCTTGTTTCCCCCTTAGTCCTGCTGCCTGCTATAGGCATCCAGCATTTAGCACATGGCCCTTAGTGGGGAGTAGAGAATTTTTAGTAGATTTTTTTCACTTTCAGGGAGATTTGCACAGATTTTACTTTAATCTTTGGGGAAATACATGCATTTTTTTAACATTTGAAGAGAGTTTCACATATGTAACTTTTTTAATCCTATGTGGTATTGGTGTAAATGTAACTTTAAAAACCATGTTTGAGGAGAAATAAATAAATGGCACAAATCTGATAAAGCATAATAATCACGCTACTGTAGCTACTTTAATGAATTTGTGTAAATCTCCCTGAATGTTTTGTTAAAAACTAAGGCAAATTTGTACAAATAATATTGAAAGGGACAGCCCTCCCCCATTAATTCACAGAAAAGTCACCAAAAGTGGTGGTGGGGAAATAATGTTAACTTTGCCCAAATCTTCCCAAAGGTGGGGGCAAAAAAAATATTGCTGTCTAAGGAGGTGATCAAAGTGCAGAGTAAATGGATGGTGCCATTTCAAGATGTCATTGAAAGAAGATGTCCGTAGGGGGATTGCCCAGGAGATTGCTACAAGACCCCTCCCTCCCCCCATCTTGCTGGGAGGCCCTCTTACTCTTTGAAGCAACCCACTTGTGAAGCAACTCTGTCAGGTTCAGGTGTTACAAAAACCCACCCTAAACAACCTAGCTACAACCCAAAGATTCTTTTTTTTTTTTTTTGAGGGGGGGCAGGTGTTATTTGCCAAAATAAGGCTGCATCTGGTTTCTGTATTGCAACAAGCCACTGCAGCTACTTACGGTGGCAACTCACTGCAGCTTAGCATAATGAGTGAATCAGGATTCTGATTCTCACACAATGTATGGTTGAATTATAGAAAGACTTTCCGATTATTCAGGGAGGTTGTGGGCTCTCCTACACTAGAGGCATTAAAGATGGAATTGGACAGCCATCTGAGAGAGATGATTTAACTTGGAGTTCTGCACTGAGCAGAGGCTGGATCCGATGACCCTCTGGTCCCTTCCAACTCTACTATTCTATGTTTCTGTGGAAGTGGTGCTGCCATGGGATGTAGTGATGGCTCCCAGTCTGGATGCTTTTAAAAATGGATTGAACAGATTCATGGGCGATGAAGCTATCAGTGGCTACCAAGCTTGCTGACTATGTGACACCTCCTTTAGCAGAAGTGACATAGCTACCCATACCAGTTGCTGAGGAGCTAGGGTAGGCAGAGGTCCCTTATCTATCCTGCTTGAGCGATTCTGGTTTGTCACCATGTGTTTGGAGTACTAGACTAAATGGCCCTTTGGTCTGATCCAGCATGGCTTTTCTTATGTTCTTAATATGGTTGTTCAAACCAGGCCAGGTGCATTCTTCTTGGGAGTGTACAAGACTAGTCCTTTCAAATTGACCTCTTCCCAACATATTATACCAACTCCAGTCCTGTTAACAATGGAATCTTAAGTGGACTTCCATGGAATTCCTTGTACCTTTCAAGAAAAGCTGGTTAATAAATCTGATGCAGGTGTAACATTTGGTACTCATTCATCAGGAGCCAGCCTGCGAAAGTGTCCTTGCTCTCATGCCATTGCAGTGCTTTAGCCATGATTTAGTGATACATTTTGAAATCAGAGGAAACCTGATTAGCATCAACCCTGCCCAGGGGTTCATGTGATGCTAAAATATAATCGAGGCAAACAAGGAAAGGGAGAGGGGAGTTTGATCTTGACAGAGGGGGAGGAACTCTGCATTCCCAGAGCTGGCTCTCTCTTGTATACTATGGATTGCAGAGAGACAATAGTTGAATAGACCATAAAATCAGGCCATGTCCTTTTGACCGCTTCTCTTTCTTAGCGGCTAGATTTAAAATCTAGCTTTCATGTGTAGAACATTACACAGCCTTTGTTATATACTAATATGTGTAAAGGTCTGTGGACTAAATAAATCCTTTTGATTGCTACAATCATACCAGCAGTTGCGTAGCCCTCGGTATGGGCGATTTCATATAGAATAATGGTCATATATTGGCTCTGATACTTGCAGCCATTAACATAGAGTTAGAATCTGCCATTTATGGTCAAAGTGGAAAACATCCACACTGAGGACCAGAAGTGATTTGTGTTGATAGTGGGTCCTTGCAGGTGCTTGTCAGTTTCGCAGCAGCCCGAGAGTGCCGGTCTGTCCTTGAGTGACAAACGTGTTTGGGATATAGCGCAATCCATGAAAGCTTTAGCTTATCCAGTGATGACTTTGCAATGGCAGCTCAGCCCTTCGTGACCCAAAGGCTCAATTATTGTAATTCCCTCTTAGCACAGCTTACACACACAGCGTTGCTGTAGCTGGCAGCGCTTTTAGAACATAACAGCACATCTGCTTATACCTCGGAGCAGACACGCTGTGTTAAGCTTGTCCTTTTATTCTGTACATGAGTGGCCTTTGGCCATGGTTAGGGTAGTTTTAAATCCCCTAACTGATAGAAATCATTGTTACTGTTTTATCTTCCTTGGAGTTGTTCTTAGGAGGATGTGTCTGTTCAACTGCCATCTGTCTTGTTAGAATTGCAGTGTATATAGGTTAGGCAGCTGCATTTTCTGGGCTTTTGTGATGGGCTTCATTTTATCCAGGACTATATAAGGCAGCTGCTGTGTTGTGGTTGACAATCAGTCTTAAATCAGAGAGAACCAGTTCAAATGTTGGCCTGAGGCCAGCTGTATTTTTCAGTTCTTATCTACCTCATAGGGTGGTTGTGAATAGAACTAGGATGGGGGTGAACAAATGGGTCCCCATGTGTCTGGTAGGTTTATATGTCACCCCCTCAGTAAGTTCACTCCCTCCTGTGCCTTCCCCGTTTTTCTCCAGGTGGTATCCCTGGGGATGTGGCAGGAGCAATGGGTGCTTTTCCTCCAACACTCAGCCCTTTTTCTTTCCAAACACTTCTTCTGTTCCTTCAGCTCCCTTGTCCTCTCTCTGGTAGGTTATAGCCACTGCCCATCCCTCCTTCCAACTCACTCTTGTCTTACAAGACTGTCCTAGTTTATTCACTGGCTCATGACTGCATCCATCATGACTCCTCTTCCTCTGCCTTGACTTTTTCTTTCACATCTTGCTCTGTCTCTGGACCATACTTCTGGCCAGGTGGCTCAACTCCTGACTCACAAACTGGGTTTGCATGACATGACAACCAGCTAACCAACCAGTGATAAAAATCAATGACTGGTGGTTGAGCCATGCAAAACCAGCGTGGATTACCAAGCATTGGTGGGCGCTTTTAACTACCCATAATGAGAACCCATGGGCTGTAGGGTTGCTTCTTACTATGGTGGGCTCATGTGTCATCAAAATCCCATCTCAAGTAAAGCTAGCCCTTGCCACTCTTCCCAAGCTAATCCACTGAACTGCTAGTGCCAGGCATACCACAAATGCCCAAGGAGCACTTGAGGACGGCTGGTATTTACTTCCCAGTACAGCACCATGGTCTTTGCAGCACATGTTGGCCTCTTTGGTTTTTTTTGGGAGGGGGTTGCATAGGAAAGAGAGATCACAGAAGCTGTCTTGACAGCCAGTGTTCCCAGTCTCTGTTTGGGTATTTTGTTCTTAATTTTTAGTTCTATTGGTGAGCAACACATTTGCACTAATGGTACTAATATAAAAAAAATGCTGAGCAGCCAAGGGGTAGTTCTACACAAAATGTAAACAATTAAAGAGGCAGAAATGGCCACCGGAGCTGAAAATAGCTCATTATCACAGTGTGGGGGAGGAGAACTCCCCAAACAGACCCTCAGGCCATATTATAAACTGCTTTTGAAGCTTCCCTCCATTGCAAAGCTGGATTGCCATGCAGGTGGGGTGGCTGGGCACGCAGAACCAGTACTGCATGGCATTTTTATCCAGGCTGATGAAGATAAAAGAACTCCCAAATGTATTTCTTTTTGATGAATTGCCCCTTGAAAGCAACTCAACCCCTTGAGGGTGGTTCAAATCAGAATCTGGGTTGTATTGGTCTTTTTGCCTTATTATTTGGTATGGGTTTTAACAATTACAGTGTGTTATGTAGATATCCTCCTGAAAGGCATAGTTGCAAGTGGCATAGCATTGATTGGCAACTGGAGGCAGCTGGGGTCTGATAGGACTGGGAAACTTAACAAGGATCAGAAGGCATCTTGCATGCAGAAGTTGCATTTTTAGGGTAATTTTTTGGAATTTATTGAATTCTTTACTAGTGTATTCTATGCCATCCTCTTCATTAGCTATTTTCTGATGCAATAAAATGTGTGTGTTATTATTATTCATAAATTTATATCCCACCATTCTTCCTCTTGCAAGGGATCCAAGGTTCCTTACATGATTGTCCGTCTCACCATTACATCTTCACAACAACCCTGTGAGATAGGCTGGGACTGGTGCAAAATCATCCTGTGGGTTTCATGGCTGGAATCCAGCTCTCCTGAATCTCAGTCTAAGACACTAACCACTGTGCCACACTTAGTGATACTCATGCCGTTTTATACTACACATTATTGCATTTTAAATTTTATTTATAATTTTCTAGATATCTTTACCTCTTGCTATAGCTTGTTACTTAAGAACTGGTAATATTAGTCTAGGTCAGGGGTCCTCAAACTTTTTAACCAGGGGGCCAGTTGAAAGGTGCCAATGCTGGGCGGAACTGTGGTGCCGGTGGTGCGCGCGGGCAGGGGCGGGGCAGTGCGTGTGGGCGCGCACACTGAGGCGAGGCAGGGGGCAGGCATGCGCCGCAAGGCAGGCGCACAAGGCAGCGGCGTGCTGGCTTGGAGATCGTTTTCTCCGAGTGAGCAAACTGCTGCCTCCCCATGTGCGGGGTGAGGCGGGTGGCAGCAGGAGCACGTGGCAGGTCTAAATGGGCATGGCGGGCTGGATTCAGCCCCCGGGCCGTAGTTTGAGGATGCATGGTCTAGGTTATCTTGTTATCTTCCTCTCTTCTGCACTGGCAAAACTGCATTCAAATCCCCCTTTTCATTTGGTCAATGACCTTGGACCTGTTGCGTATAGTTGTGAGGACCAATTACTCCCCACAGGAATAGGGTAGTTATGCACCTCATGATTGCATGACAGCATCAATAGTTTGCCTGTATTTGTGCAGTAAATGCTTGAAATCATGTGTGTGTGCGTGTGTGTGTGTGTGTTGACATGTCTTGGAAACCTGATTGACACATGCCAGTGATACCTCTATATTTTACACATTTGATGTGGAGAACAACCGTGACATTTGTCACCAACAGTCTAATAAGTAGCTGTGTCAGTTCAAGGCTGCTGGTAGGTGGCATCTGAAAGAAATATGAGATTTTGTCAGCGCGCTTGCTTGCAAAAGTATGTTTAGAGATCAAAAATTACCTCAGATCATCTTTTCAGCAGTGGCTCTGTTCTGCAAGATATCCAGAGAAATATCTGAAGTCCTCCACTGCTTTGCTTCTGTATATATTTCAACATATATTTAACTTCCATTTCCTTCCTGTGTTTCTGCTGAAAGTCTTTTTACTTGCTTCTGGAAGGAAATGGCCTCTATACATAAAGAACAAATAATTCACCCAATGCATTCTGAGATGGAGGACAAACTTTAAATCAGTGCAGAAAGGTTGTCCCCTTGTGCTCAAACAGGTATTCTAACAAAAGCCTGCCCACCCTGTTGCAGTTGCTTTCTCGGACATGGCTCAGCTAACTTGGATTTTAGAGTAGGGAACCATGGGCTGAAATACCTTTCATAATTAATACTAGATATGCAGTTTTGAAAGCAGAGTTGATAAAATGGAGGGGGGTGTTAATGATGGGTGGAGCTGAAAACAAGATCTCTTTGCTGTACGAGTCCAAAGTCTATTTAGTGTGTCACTCTGTCTCCAAAATGCCTGGCCTGATATTTCTGGGAACTAGTCCCTTATGGTGATACCTATACCCTGATCTCTCCTGAGCAGCTAATCATCAGAAGAAGACTACCTCTGAATTAGGCCATTTTTCAGTGGAATGCTTCACTGGAGACGTACTCCTGTCCCTGCAAAGTCCTGATTTAGATAGTAGCCAAGCTCCAGCCATAGTCACACTGGATAGGAGAAGGGCTTACTTATAGTATATAAACAGAGGTGGTTTGGCTTCTCCTCAGGTGCCAGTTCCCAGCCCCTTAATCTAGCTATTTGGTTAGCTGTTTAGAAACACTTCACTCCATTGAGCCTCAGACTAGTAATTCCCAAAGCCAACTTCACTATGCCAGTCTTAGTGGCTAAGGCAGCTCACTTTTGCCTTGTGTTCTCTTTTGAGTCTCTACACCCTCAATCATGAAGGTGACAGAGTGGACAGACCATGGTAAAGAGCAGTAGGGATTGAATATGTTGGGTATCTGTTTCCATGGGACTCTGTATCTAGAGCTTTCAGAAATCAATCTGGTTTTAGTCATCACATAATTCTATTATGATTATGATTACATTATATGTATACCCTGCAATTCTTCCTTTTGCATGGAAGCCTTCTCTCTGTTTTATCTTCACAGTAACAGTCCTGTGAGGTATGTTGGGCTGAGAGTCTGTGACTGGACCAAAGCCACCTTGTGAGCTCCATGGCTGAGCAGGGACTCGAACCCAGAGCCCTCAGATCCCCAGTTCAGCATTCTTACCACTACATCACACTGGCTCACTATGGGGTGAATATGGATAGAGGAGGATTACCCATATTTTGTCCATATATGGAATGTCTCTGGATTCCTCTTTTTTCCTTTTCTTTCTGTCTCAGTGAGTGAGTGAAAGAGTGAGCAAACAGGGAGAGCTAACAGAAGTTTTTCAGCAGAGTTCAGCAGGGGAGGTCCCTAGCAATTTTTTTTCTTGCAGCACAGACTTTATAAAGGGAGTAGAGACTGTAGATGGAAAATCTATCTAGAAAGGTCTGTGTAATTTTTAATTATTATTTTATTTTTTTGCCTAAGATCAACATGGTCTACATGTGGAACAATGCAAGCTGGTTGCCCTCTGGGAAGAAAAAGTGAGAGTACTAGAGTAGCAAGTGTCCCCACTCAAAGGAATAGAAGAAGATGGAGAATTCTTAGAACAGAGGAAGTATAGCAGGATGAAAATCTTGAAAAGCAAATTGCCAGTGTTTCAAGGAGGCATAATGTAGTAGTAATCTGGGACTTCCATTTCCCTGATGCCTGTAGGGAGATAAATTCAGTCAAGCATGGCTCCTCCAAGAAATTCCTGATTTGTGCACTGATAACTTCCTCCTACAGAAAGTGGAGGAAGGAAATAGAAGTTCGACTGTCCCTATCCTTGACTTGATTCTAACCAACAGGGATGACCCTCTGGATAAAGGGGCAGTTTACAGAAACTCTGGGGAAATGTGACAATTTCATACTAGAAGTCTTGATTCTAAAGAAACAAAAGCCAAGTATATCCAAACATATCCTGGGTGTTAGGAAAGCCATAAACTCGAAACAATGATAAGTAAACTCCCATAGCAAACAATTCTCACAAGAAAAGGAGTTCAAAATAGGTGGGAATTCTTAACAAAGGAAATTCTAAAGGTGCAATTGCAATCAATTTCAACAAGAAAAAGGAGTAGAAGACAACAGTAGAAGTCATGTGGTTTCACATAAAGTGATAAAAAACAAAAAAGCATATGTATAGGAAGTGAAAGGAAGGCCAGGCTACCAAAAAATAATAATTATGGACAGGTAGCACAGAATCCTGGGAATGGTGTCAGGAAAGTTAGAGCTGATAATAAGAATTTAACAAAGGATGCTAAAAGGAACAAGCCTTCTTCAGATACGTGTATAGTAAAAAACAAGAAAAAAGGGTAATTCAGTGTGGATTAAAACAGTAAAATAAGAGATGAGAAAAGGCGGAAGTGTTCAATTCCAGCTTTGGCTCAGTCTTCTTCCAAAGAAGCATCTATGATCCTGCCTGCCCAGCAAAGGCTAAATACAAACTGAAGGGGCAGGATTGCTGCTTGAGACTGATAGGCAAATGGTCGAGGAACACCTGATTACTTTGAACAAATCTCCAAGTCCCAGTGAACCACATCTTGGAGTAATAAGGGAACTGGTGGGAGAATTCTCAGAACCACTGTTTATTATCTTTGAGAAATCATGGAGGATGGGTGATGTGCCAGATGACTACAGGAGGGCTAATGTAGTTCCTATTTTCAGAAAGTGAAAAAAGAACCTGAGGACTAAAGACCAGCCAGTCTGATATCAGTCCCTGGGAATGTTCTGGAGAGGATTATAAAGCAGGCAACCTGTAATCACCTTGAAAACAATACAGTGATTAGTAGAAGCCAAAATGTATTTGTCAAGAGCAGATTGTGCCATACTTATCTGATCTTAAGTTTTGATCAGGTAACTTCCCTGGTGGACTGTGGGAATGCTGTGGACAGAATATATGTTGACTTCAGCCAAGCTTTTGGCAAGGTGCCCCATGATATCCTAACTGGCAAACTAGTGAAAAGCGAGCTAGATGGAAAACTTCAGGTGACTCCACAGTTGTCTAGAGAATCAGCCAAAGAGTGCTTATCAATGCCACCTTCTAGATCTGGGTGGAAGTTACAGGTGGATATGGCAGGGTTCAGTTCCAGGCCCAGTGTTCAACATTTTAATAATGATTTCGATAAGGAAGTGCAGGAAATGCTTGTCAAATTTGCAGATAACACAGACTGGGTGGGATAGCTAATACTGTGGAAGACAAACAAAATTTAAAGTGATCTTGGTAGGTTGGAGGAGTAGGCTAAACTCAACAAAATCAAATTGAAGAGGACAAATGTCAAGTACTTGGCTGCACAAGACTACAAATGAGAAGGATCTAGAATTGCTCTAGTTCTGAAGCTGATTATGAATCAACAACGTGGCTTCAAAAAAGGCAGATACTATTTTGAGCTGCTTTAATAGAAATACCACTTCTAAATTGCATGAAGTACTAGATCCCCTCTGATCAGCCCTGGTTAAGCCTCATTTGAGTTCTGCACCCAGTTCTGGGCACCACAGTTCAAGGAAGATACAGGTAAGCTGAAAAAGCTCCAGGAGAAGGCAACAAGGATGTCCTAGGGACTGGAACTGAAGTCCTATGAGGAGAAATTGAAATAATTGGACATGCTTTGCCTTGAGAAAAGAAAATATATGAGGAGGAGATATTTGACAGCACTCAAGTACTTGGAAGGATGCCACTGAGAGGAGAGTCAGGATTTCTTATCATTCATACCAGCGCACAGGACATGGAATAATGGGCCCAAGTTACTGTTGAACATCTGTTGCTTGAGCAGTTTAACAATGGAACCAAGTACCTAGGGAGGTCATGGGCTCACCCATATTGGGGATGTTCATAATACAGCTGAGCAGCCATTCATTAGAGATGGTTTAACTTGAAGTCCTCTGCTGAGGATAGGATTGGACCCAATGGCCTTATTGCAATTCTGGTATTCTTCCACCATCTCCAGAAACAATGAATTAGTGTTTTGTTTTTGAGAAGAGTGAATGTATTTATTTAAAACATCTCTGCTGCCTTTTTCAGACTTGAGCCAATTGAAACTAAATGCAATCAAATCTAAAACTGTAGTTTAAAACAGTGAAGACATTGCAGCAAAACAGATTCACTAACCAAGAAATCAGCCTGCTGCTGACCTACTCAGTATAGTTTCATCTCCCAACAATTTGGTTGCTACAAGTTAGCATATGAAGGTCTTGCAGCCTTTTAGAAGGTCGTAAGGGAAGGACTAATTTGACCTTAGTAAGAGACATTCCAGATCTTCCTCCTGAGTTTGCTTCACATAATAAGGGTAATCAGAGCAATCTTAACTGCTGCCAGGATTCATAAAGGGATCTGCAATTTGTTCTAAGTTATGTTGGTTCCTGGCTATAAATTCCTTTCAAATGAGCACCTTGAATTGGGCCTGGAAGAACAAAGTCTGCCAGTGCAATTCATGCTAACGTAGCTGAATATGTACTTTCCATATTTATCTGGAAGTCTGCTGAAGGCCCAACGCACAACTTCAGCCACCATACCATAGGTAAATGTGTCTTCACTTTCAGTAAACCTTTTATGTATTTTTATGTTTGTATTTCAGCCTTCGCACTTTCCTTTTTAAATTTCATTTACTTTCCTGAATCATGATGTCTCTAACACAGATAGCTGGTACCCACCTCCACTTTTTTGCCATATTTCTGTAAAACAGCAACTGCACTAAGGCCATATTAGCTATTATGTGTAAGAAACTGTGTGATTCAGTGTAGAAACCTGGAGGAGCAATAGACTCATCCTGAGGACTGGAAGAAGCAACAGTTGGGAGTAGAGGATGCTAGAAATATGCTTATTTTTCTCTTTTCACAGCCGTGTTAAATGGGGGATTCAAACTCCCTTCCTGGCTGTTCAATCACGCTTCCTTTTGATGGTCTCCCTCCCTCCCTGTTTGTTCCGTCTTGCCACAGTCTCTATTCCTTGAGGCTGTGTCCAAATGATGCACCTTGCCATAGGTAGAGAGGAGATGTAGGAAAGCCTCTTCGCTCCCTTCGGGTTCCTGCTTTGATTCCTCTGAAGTTTCAGTGCAGGAGGCAGTTTGCTGCTAGCTTGCAGAAGGGGGTCAGTGATTCATGTCGTCTCTTTTCAGTCAGCACTTATTCGCTGTTTCCTCCTGTTTTGACTACAGGGAGGACATGTAGCCTATGTAGCTGATGCCTTTTTAAGCAGGTGCAGCATGCAGCTGTGATCAAAGGGGGGAAGCTGCTCTCCATGCAAATAGCATCTTTCTGTTCTGTTCTCAGCCTTGTCAGGAGCTGACATCCTTTGGCAGCAATTCTGCCATCAACCACTTAACTGGGGTGAACAGAGACAGAAAGAAAGGAAAGGAAGGGCAAATGTTCCTTTCTCCCGCTTCCTTTGATGTTACATTGAAATGATAATCTTCTGT
The DNA here is from genome assembly GCF_004798865.1 of Varanus komodoensis. Lineage (NCBI taxonomy): Eukaryota > Metazoa > Chordata > Lepidosauria > Squamata > Varanidae > Varanus > Varanus komodoensis. The sequence continues at coordinate 7,604,739 of NW_025336347.1, forward strand.
TTGGTGGGGCATGTCCCTTCCCTATCAGCTGTTCTGCAGGGATTCTCTTTGTCACCAAGAACTGCTGCAGGCCAATGTCGAGGGGCTAGTGGCAAAGCAGGGGCAAAGTGGGGGAGATGAGATACCCAGTGGACAGCCAGAGGAAAGATCGTACATTACAAGCAGTGTGTGTCTGACATTGTATGGGAGTGATCCAACCGGTTCCTGCCATCCGTCAGGCATCTTCAGAATTCTGCAACACCCTGTTATGTAAATCCACAGGTTAAAAGCATGCAAAAATCTTGAAAGAAACCCCAAGGGAGCTGTGCCTCTCTTATGATGTCGTTCCTTTTTTGCCCTTCACAATTATTTTTTAAAGTTTTGATGGCGTTAGGTAGGGAACTGCAGCCATGGTTTAAAGTTTAGCCAGTCACAGCAAGGAAATCAACTTGCTTATATGCCATCAGCTGATAAATGGGTGGATGCTGGTCCTAATCTTGTTTCAAGGGGGATCATTTTCTACAAGTTCCTTAATGTTCAGAATCTAGGCCAGTGTTCTTGCTAGCTAATACTTGTTCTGAAAGGAACTTGCGCAAGAAAAGAGTTGATAAGGGGACTCCCATTGCAAAATCACAGTTGGGCGATGAAGGCGATGGCAACTTGGCTCCCATTCTACTTTATCCAGATTGGAACCTACTCCCTATTTTTCCCTTTCCTCTTCCCTAAAAAGGGGTATAAAGTAACTGATGAGCACAAAGTCAGAATCAGTGCAGCCTTGTCTTTCATGTGAACATATCCCTAAAAGTCTAAAGCTAGTACCCACAGTTGTGGTAGGAAAATTTAAAATATTCCTTGCAAATAAATTTCATGCATCTCATTATAGTCTCATCCTGCCTAATCTTGGAAGCTAAGCAGAGCTGAGCCTGGTTGTAATCTAGATGAGTACCTTAATGTACCTTCCAAAGAACTTCAGCTATTAATATTAATAATGATGATGATGAATAAGTACATCATCAACAACATGCACATTCAGGATTCAGGAAATAAATAATAAATAAATGCATGCACAGAGTTAAGAGCCAGAAGAGATCTGATGCCAGCAAACCTGTGTGCAGAATCAGGTTTGTCGCTGAATTCACTATTAAAAAGACAGTGGGACCTAAAATGCAGCATAGGCAACTGGGGGACAGGGTCTGATCCCTCCTGAAAACCAACATTTTTATGAGGAAAGTTCTGCTGAGGGAGAGATCCTGCCAGATGCTGCTAATTACACTGCTTATACTTAGACTTCTGCTTAGGGAACTGGTAGTACTTGACTTAGGTTTTGCTGCTGTCATGACCGATTATAGCTTTGGTTGGATGGAAGAGTCGTCTGAAGACTAATATTATTCCTGAAACCATTGTTCATAACTAATTTAATTAGTTTTGTTCTGTGTGTGTGTGCAGTGAATGAGTCATCCGTTTCACTATTAATATTATTTTTCTGTTACTCTCTTGGAACATGACACTTGCTCTTTCTGGCTCAGTTGAAAGGTCCATCTAATCCAACAAGGGCCAGCCCTTTGCCAGGAAACTGTATTGCTGCTAAGTGCTTTGCTTGACTGCCAGTTTGGACCTAGTTGACTTTTTGGCATGGTGAAGCCATTTCAAAAGCCTTCCTCCCACAAAAGAAAATATCAGTATAGTGCAGTTTATTCTTATCGCTCTATAATCTGTGACTATCTCTTGCTTAACTCTTTTTTTTAGCATGTGCCTATTAATTCACAGTGGAAATTAATTCTTAAAGAAATTTGCTGCCCAGATTATGCCTATGTCATAGCTTAATGCCCTGTTGTCTTTCAGGATGTTTTATGCTTTCTTCATTTGTAGCAAGTGTCTGAAGTTCTTCCGAATCCAAGGTAACTGGAAGGAAATAACATGCAGTCTCTAATCGGATGTCATTACTACTCTCTTCAGAATAAAACAGTGCTTGAAGTATCCTGAACCGTTGGGGCCTGTGGTGTTCCAGCCGGAGTGTCTGGTTGGACACTGGGAACAGAATGCTGGACCACACAGGCCTTTGCTCTGTTCTAGCACAGTTGCTGGATGTTGCATACAAATGTCTATAGATCAACTCATGGTTTGCAATTGGGTTGTTTAAACCATGCGTTGTTTTATGCGCAGACCCAGAAGCATGGTTTTTTTTTTTTCCCACCTGGCTGCAGAGGAGTTAAGAGCAGTAAAGCAAAACACAACAAAAACCAAACTAGTCACTTTGCAGATGAGTATTACAGAACCACAGTGCCATTTAGGGTATAAGGAAGGGTCAAATGAAAGATTGAGATAACATACCATGGTTTGTTCAGTTGTGTGCCAGATAAACCCTGGGTAAGGCAACAAAGTGTTGGTTAAGTAAACCATAGATTGGCATTATATGTGAACCCTGTTCCTAGAATGAAGATGAACCAGCAATAATTGGAAGAAGAAACAGTGCACACAGTAGGTTGGGGAAAAGTTGGCAATAGAATGAATTCAAAAGCTCAAAATAGAGCAAACAATCTTATCCATATGTGCACTTTCTAGAAATAGCTTGTCACATTCCCAGAAGCAGTATTTTTGTTCTCAATGTTTTGGTGTAGCCCAATTTCTTAACCCTAGAAATTGATTATCACTGCTAGGGATCAATAGAGCCATTCTAATATTCTTATTTTTCTCTTTGATCTTTTAACTGAAACTTTATGTGTCCTCTTTTTTCTTTATGGTCTAACTTGGTGTCCTACACTGAGCAGGGGTTTAAATCCAATGGCCTTCTGTCCCCTTCCAACTCTACTATTCTCTGATTTTCTGATTCTTTATCAGTTAACTGACAAGAACGTGCTGCCAGGCCTGTGGTACATCTTTGTTTTGCCTTAGGGTGAATGACAAGTTAATAATATTAATGTGATACCAGCAGATATATCTTGGGATCTTGTAGTTGTGAAATTTCTTTCATCAGATATGTCAGCATCTTTCCTTGTCCCTTGGATGTTTCAGTCACTCAGTGGTGGAGACCAGGGAAAGAGGTGATAAAGCCTATCATAGTTTGCTTGTGGTTTAATCTGATGGTGTGATCTCATCCCCAGTCATGTTTTTGGAAGCCTGAAGCAGTCAGTTTCCTTGACCATTAGGGAATTTTGCTATGTCAGTGCTGAAGAATCTATTATTTAAATACAGCATGGCCATTGGAAAATGTCAGCCTTAAGAGTCGCACATTTGTACCCATGCTAGGCATGAGATGATGTAGCAGGGAGTCAGGAAAACTGACAGTGCCATTCTGCTTAGAATCTGCCTTGCTGTGCAGAATTCATTATGTTTGGACATAATGTTCATTATGTATTCATTATTAATTATGTTAGAAATTGAGAGATCTGCATTGGTCTTTTATGTCAATTAGTAAGACTTAACTAATCTTTAAATAGAGGGAATCTTGAATTAGCTCAATGGTATGGAAAGCTCAGTGGTGGGGCTTAAGTGCAACTTGCCATATACATGCACACACCCACAGACGTAATTACTAGATTTACACTCAAAGCCCAGTGTCTGGTTCTTTTAGACTTTCTCCATGGGCAAAGCAATGTGAGTTGATTTAAGTCAAGGCAACTTAAATCACTGATTTAAACAGAGAAGAAGATTAGCTCAAATCAAGTCTTCGATTGCTACCGTTTCATATATTTACTAAATAGTAGTGCACATCTAAATACTAAATCATGATAATTTGCAACTAAGTAGAGTACTGTTTGACCTAATGCTTTCTTACAACCAGACTTTGCATCTTTCTGTTACGCTGTGTGCATTTAGCATGCTTTCCTCTTTACCTATAGTATGAATGCCTTTAAAATATTCTTATGTAAGGTTTTTCTTACAGCCAGTAGCCATGGTGTTTTGTGAAACTAATGATGAGCATCTGGGTGAAAAGTGGGTGAAGCTCTGTGGATTGCCCACCTGTGATACAAAGAAATGTTCACACTGGGGCCATTTTGTTTCCTCTTGTTCTTCCCAGTGCCACTCCTTTCTGGTTCACTCTGCTTCAGCCAGTCTACATTGGTAAAAATCAAGTAAGTTGCAACCCAACACAGAATGCCCATAACTGTGACATTAATGTGAGGATGGACAACATTTTGGAAATGAGAGCCACAGTCCCACATGGGATTGTGGGTGGGGATAGCATGCTGCAGGGGACGGGTGGGTGCAAAGCAAAAAAGTAGGCAAAACACCTCTCAGAGGGTGTCTGAGGGCTATCTGTGGTTTGCAGGTTGAAGTGAGACGGATGGATAGTGGGCAGATGAGAGCTATTTATTCTCGTGAGATGAAACTGAAATGCCTTTGATTGGTAGGTAGAGTGCGACATTCGTATGTGTGAAATGACCAGATTTACATAGAAAAGCCTGCTGGAACTCTGGCAGAAGGTTCTGGTTTTGTTTAGAGACTAAATGTGGGGCTAATGAGTTTATATTCAAATAATTAAATATTAGCCACCTTTTAATTTAAGAATATACCTTAGTATTTATTATTTTAAAATTATTTCAGTGCTAATTTTAAATATATATTGATCTTACCCACAAGCGAGTGCAGCAATAGAATACATTGAAGAAATTCAGCAGTGGTATGTCCTCTTCACCAACAAAAGATTGCAGCAAAGATTGGAAATCCTGCTCTTTCTAATTGCTTTCTCATTTCATATCAATTGAATTTGTAAACATTTTGAAAAACATGTCTGCGCACAATAAATGAATTGTATATATGCAGCTTTGCAATCGAAGTAGATCGACCTAACTGGCTGCAAACTTAAGAGGTATTTTCTGTTAGGGTCCCCCGTCCAGCACGAGCCACCACGCCACCCTGGCTGCAGCAGTTTGCATGTTCAGCTGCTGCTTTGGGCGCTCTCTCCTGTTACTGCCTACTGACCTCTTGTGTCGAGTGCAGCAGGCTGTGCCATAGTTTTGGCAGCTGATAACCCCTGCACAGCACTGTGGAACTGGGGCTGGAGGGTGCGGTTCTACTCATGCCGAGCCTGCGGGATCCTGTGGGCAGCTGGCTGGTCACCGTATGAGCAGGACACTGAGCTAGAGGGGCCCTTGGTCTGATCAGCAGGGCTCCTCTGACGTTCTTCATCGTCAGAGGCGGTTTCATTTCCGCTGCATTGCTTGCTGCCATGCCTTGTTGAAGGACTGCTGTTTGCCTGCGGTGTCCAAGTAACGTACAGCGCTGTTTGCCTGGGACTGATAAGTCCCTGAATGTTTTAGAAACAACGTTCGTTTTTATTGGCTGTGACTTCTTATGTACAAATGCAAGGAAGATAAATAAGAATATTTGACAGCTCTGTTTGACAGGTCCGATGTCAAATCTGTTTGAGCTGTGCCGCACTCGAGCGCCAACCTTTTCGGCACTCTCCAGCTGAGCCTCTCTGTGTGCAGAAAGCTCCCCCGGGAACGGTCGTGAGACGTGTGGCTGGCTGGAAGCGCTGCGGCGAGTCACTCGCCACATGCTCTCTGCAGGGATGTCGGACAGGTGTGTTGCGGCTAAGCACTGCGACAGAGCTGGAGATGGGGAATGGTTCCCGACTGCCAGGCTCATTCAGAAAGTCCTGTCAGGCCCTTGCTGTGGCTCAAGCTTGACCATCACACTACCAAACAGGCATTTTGATGTCCTCCTCCTCTTGATTTCCTGTCTCCCACTGGAAAAGCAGTGCTGTTTGAATGCAGCTGTTGTGCTTCAATGCAGATGAGATTGTGGCGGCCAATGTGAAGACTTTCCTTCTCAGAAATTCTCAAGGACAAACAGGCTACAAAAGTGGCAAATGAGATGGGTATTTTTAAAAAAGCTGCTCTACATGGCAGTATGCAGCATCACAAAGACATTTAGGATGCAAGGAATGAATGGGCAAAGGAGGAGAGAAACAAAAAAAAAATCCAGGAACTGAGAAAAGAAACTGGTTTGTACAATTATTTCCCAAATGTATTTATTTTTATTTGTATTTATTTTAGTGCATACCTTGGGCAAGGCAAGAAACCATAGGTCCATTCTGAAGTGGACAACTTGTGGCCCTCCAGAAATTTTGTTTGTTAACTCCTATAACCCTTCACCATTGATTATTCTGACTAGGGCTGATGGAACTCGTAGGCCAAAATATCTTAACAGGTCACACGTTGCCTTCTCCGGTTTAAATAAACCATGGGTTAGTGATATGTTTGAACCAGGCCAGTAACTGGTGCAAGATATCCCATGAACTTCCTGGCTCGTTGGGCAGTTGAAGCTGGGTCGCCTCAATTTGAATAACCTGATTTTCAGTATTGTACTGTTCAGGTTCCGGATGGAATGACTAGCAGTTTTAGCCTTCGTCACTTGCAGCTAATGTAACTCAGGGCGGTGGCTCAGTGGTGGAGAACCTGCTTTGCATGCACAGGGTCTCAGGTTCAACCACCAGCATCTTTAAGTAGTGCTGAAAAAACTGCCTGAAACCCTGGAGAGCCACTGCCAATTGGTGCTGACAGTACTAGATTAAATGGACGAAACGTCTGACTCAGTGTAAAGCAGCCTCTTTTGTTTCTATGTACTCCAGTATTAAGTAAATAACTATAGTATGTGTATATAGTATAACTGAAGAACAAATCTTAAGCTGATAAATGTGTATGAGCTGCATTGGCATCTATAGCAGAATCAGGTTTTGTAAAAATAGGGGTGCATACTTGCAGATAAGAATCCCCAGTTTTTGGGTGACTGACTGAGTGGCCTCAGTAATCAACCAAGAATTGAAGGCTACCAGAACCTTTCCCCAGGTGTTATTCTCAACTTCATGCCACCCTTCTGCAACTCAGGGCAAGGCTAGTGGCATTCTCTTGCTGCCATGCTTTTCTTTTCCAGGGTTTAAGGTTGGGGGCTGGGGGAGTGTTCCTGCAGTCAGCTGCTTTTTCACCGTCCTTGGAGCCCCTCAGTGCACAGCTTAGAAGAGAAGAGCCCCAGTCCTTTGTAGGAGCTGGCAAGTTGTTGTGCTGTGCGTTCCAGCTGCTTCCAGGGAGCAGCACAATGATGTGGATGATCTCCAACCCTTTACCAACTCCTGGCTCTGGTGGACCCTCAGAAACGTGGCTCAGCTGTGTAGATAACCTTGTCTCCTGAAGGCTTGGGCTCGCCATGCTTTCCAGAGGACATCTGCCATGGAGAGTATGGTAAATGGGATTGCATAATGTATACAGGTTAAGAATTGCACTTCAGTTGGTGTAAGATCATGAAGTGAAGATTTGTTTGTTGCTTTAATGCACACGACTACTTCTGTCCTGCTTGTGTTCAAAGTCGTGCCTCTGGCTTGCCAGTTCTGGTACGAACATTGTCAGCACTGCATACCATCACACCTGATTCTGTGCAGTGTATCCCCAGCATCTAAGAAGTCTACCCCTGGCCAGGGCTACAGACAGACTAGAACAAGAGTCGTGTAGTGCTGGGCAGGCCCTTGGGGAGTAGGAGAGAAGTTTCACAAAATGGGGAGAGAAACAGAACACTTCATTTCTCCTCTGATCCCATTCCTGCCTTCCCCTGCTGTATTACTGGTCTATGGGTCTCAGACCCAAGCATTTGGTAGTTATAATGCAGGACAGGGAAGAGCATTATAATTCTAAAAAAATCCTCTTTCTGGAATATCCCTACATAATGCAGAGGGAAGTTTTGTTCTCTTTACAACGTGCACCCTCCCTACAAATCCTAATCATTCTTTTGGATACTTACTATAAGTGGTTAGGGCCTTGACCATGTCAGTTCCCTCCTACCTTCTCTCCTCCATGTCCCCTTTGCATGCATGCATTTTCAGCTGAACTCCTAATACTCCATATTCCAGCTTTTCTCAGTCATAGACTTGGGGCATGCTGGGAGTGCTAGGCCTTTTCTCCCTCTGCTCATGCATGGGATCCCACCCTGACTGAGTCTGCCTAACTTCTGCTTTCTTTAGAACTCGCCTCCCATTTTTTTCTGTGTAGGCTCAAGTTGCCTCCTGGAGACTCACACATTCTCGTAGCAATGTTTTGGGCTTAAAAAAACCCTTGCAGGTGTTTTTACGTACCTAGAGAGTATCCTGAGTATGTGGAAACTACTGTCTTACTCTTGTGTGGCTTGTTTCACTCAGCCACCCATGTTTGGTTGATAGGCACTGAACCACCTAAATGCACCTTAGGAGAGAATGATATTGTCTGAACTGTCCTGAAGTAGCTCTGGAGTCCGTAAGAGAACTTTTCTATGCAAATCGTGCCAGTATACCATTTACAAAAGCAGTGCGGTGTGGTCTAGCTTTTGTTGGCTGATCACTGTTTGCATCCTGTTTAGACCAAGTAGGAATGTGCGAAGAGAGCATGGCATCACTGCCTGAACATAATTAGCAGATGCAAGCGCTCTTCTTTCCAAGGTTCCACAGCTATGATATTTACACAGCCACTTAACCAAAGCTGCAATTATAAAACCAGTGGTATTCAGATGGTGTATAATTTGTTTACACAATACCATGAAAGACTAATCCATCCTTTAGGCTAAGTTCCTGTTGAGTCTAGCTAATTACCACGGGACACATCATGCTGCATGTGTTTGCAGAGAAGCCTGAGCCAGTGCTCAGCACTGAATATACAGTGTGTAACCCTTTAAATGAGCTGTTTGGTTTCTGAATTCCAGATGAAAGAGCGCATCCATCTTGTTGTATCTGTTACGAGTTTCTACAGAGTAAATATGGAGCATATTTTAAATTTCTAATATGCACACAGAGTTTACACACAGAGAGAGTGAAATGTAGATATTAATTTAAAAGTTTGACGATGACTAAACCTGAAGTGCTTATTAGAAACAGCCTTGAAGTTGTAATGAAGGGCATGGAATTATGCACCTAGGCTAACACTTGCACAGGAGAGTCATGATGGCTGGAGTTTTCTTTCCAGGTACAGTTTTCAAGGCTTTTACCTGCTGAAAAGATATGCTTCAGCAAAACATGGGGCTTTGAAGACTGAGGAATGTCTTACAATTGTGGTTTATTTCATTATAAATAGGTTCATTTGTAAAGGATTTTTGTCTCTAAAACCTGTACATAAGATGCTATTCTTGGTTCATTTATAGGATTCCACCGTGCTGCCTTGCCCTTCTAAGCTGGCAGAAAAGCATGCTATGCTATTGACCATGGTGGCTTCTGTGTAAGAGATCGGCTGCTTCCACATTCCATCTGTGATATCTTTCATTTTTTATTGAAGCTTAATTGAGCTTTTCATGTATTCTAGTTCTGCACCTTCTGTAGTTAAATTATGTTAGTTTTTGTCATCTATCTGCAATTACTGCTCCTAATTTATATTGAAATGTTATTTTCAAGGTGTGTGACCTTAATTTCCTGGCTTCTTGAAGTTTTAGAACATTAGTGCAGATGGACTTCTTGGCTCAGTCTGGTTGTAAAAATAAGCTTTAATAATCTTAACAGCTCTTCATTTGCTCCTTCAAGAAAGATTTCCTAAGTGGCATTCTCACATAGTCAGTAGTTCCCTTGTTTGCAAGATCTGTTTTTAGAACCTTGAAGACATAGCAGATCTAAAGTCTAGATAAAGCATTTTCAAAGTAAAGATGCCAGCAGTTCTTAGGGGAGATGAAAACGCTACCATGATCCTTTGCTCCTACCTATCTCACTGTCTAGATGAGACAGTGAAGAAAAATACTTATGTGCCCCAGTTAAAATGTCCAGCTTTTTCCTCAGATTTGACAGCTAATAGCAGCCCCTTCAAAGTGCCCAAGTGGCACATTGTGGGGGTAGTCACTGGTTTGCCACCTGCTTTTTAAGAAAGTGCAAAAGGAGGAAAAAGGCTTCTGCAAGCAGAAACGGATAGCATGCTGCCAGTGACAGTCACTCCAAAATGCTTCTTGGGCACTTGGGGGCAGTCTGGCAATGGCCCATGCGAGCTTGGCAAGAGGGGCTAGGAGATGTTGCTGTTCTTGCCACGAGTCTTGCTAGCTGCTTCTCTGGTACCCATGATGGGCTTGATTACTTGAATTTTGTGTGACACATCAAGTAATTGTAGGTACAAGAACCCTAGAACAAGACATAGGTTGTCAGGGAATCTTGTTGCTGACAAACAAGCCATCCTATAGGGAACAGTTGGGGTTCACATGACGTGAGCAGAGCCAGCTGGAGCTGGGGGTCAGACTAGATGGCCTGGGAAGCCCCTTCTGACTCACTCTGCTTCTATATTTCCATGTTTTCTGTGTTTCTATGACAACAGACCAGGGCTTGTCAATACAATGGGTTGTACTGTCATTGCCTTTTCTATTTTTAATTAAGTGGTCTGCCTGGGTTAAACTCTGGGTTGTTTCCCCCTCAATAATCCAAAATTCCAGATCTGCAGATTCCTGGATTGTTTACAAAAGTGGAAATGAAACAGCAAGTTGGCAGGGGGCCGCGGACTCACTCCTGGCACCTGTTACATGCAAACTAGGTCATAGTGTGCATGTGTGCAGCAGCCAACACACAGCATGGACTAATTCCACAACTGAAGGTATTCAGCCCTCCAAAGCCTGACTAGCTGTGAGCACAGTAAATTCCAAAACTGTGTTAGCAATTTTGAGTTAGACCAGGGAAATGCTTTTAGGCATTCCTACACAAACAGGGCTCACATCCAAAAGCACAACGGGGAGGAGAGGAGGCTTCCCCAAACTCTGCTGCATACTGCTGCCCTGAGGAGTAGACTTTTTATGCAGCGGGCAGGGCAGTCTAGGACACACTGTGCCTCTGTGGGCAGCAGCCCACATGAACATGGGGCAGCAGCATGGAGAGGACGCCTGTGCTGTCAGCTGGAGAGTCTCCTCTCAAAGCAGCAACACAGTTAATTGCCTCACCTTCTGCCACCACTCCGTGAGGACATCTGTGCCACCAACTGAAGATGTTTCTTCTCCAATCACTGGCAGGGGTGCCTGGTCCCTGCTGCCATTGGGACTCTGTGCAGCAACAGTGGGGGCGGGGGGGGATGGAGAGGCAATTGCTGCCGCCAGCTCTGGAGGAGAATTTGGCAGCAAGCAGCAGGGCCGTCCATTGTATGCTGGCACCACAAAGTCCAATGGGGCTTGTTTTGGCATGCAGCTGCGGTTGGTGGCATTGATCTTTGCTGCACGCTGCCACCCCAAGCACCTTGAAGCAGGGGTTGGCAGCATGCAGCAGAGATCAGAGGAGCCTCTGACAACCACTCCTAAGCGCCTTTGGGAAACTGGGGGGGGGGGGTGTCAGAGGCACACATATCCCCAGTTGATAACAGCATCTGTTCTCCATCACCTCCAAAAGCTGAAAACATCAGACGTAGGGAGCAGAGGAAGCCTTTCGGGCACTTTGGGGGCACCTGTCATCTGTGTTCACTGGTTAGCCTCTTGTCCAGAGTAACGGGGGAGTTTGCTGCTCTTGGCAAGTGCTCACTTGTTGTGTTGCTTGACCCACAATGGCTCATGTCATCCAAGTTCAAATAAAACAAATGATCATGTGTCAAACAAACCCTAACAACTGTCCATTGGTTTTATTGTGGTTGGCAACACAACCACTGCAACCATGAGTGGTGATGTACAGACCAATAGGTAGAACTTTCATTGGTTAAATCACGCAATTATTGATGCATAGCCAGGCCTGAGAAAAACCTTCTTTTCTAGAAATCAGCATGCTTGAAATGTAGCTGACACTGACCAGGCACAGTCCAGAGAAAGCTAGTTGGCTTTTGGCAAGATAACAGCAACTCAAAGGGTAATTCACACCAGTCCTTCTCCTTTTCTATATAATAGGACCCCATCCTCCCCCTTTCTTTGGAGCATCTTCTTTGGTATGCAAGTGGGAAAGATCACGCCATTGTAACTTTTTACTTCTGTAACCTACTGGAAAGTGCTAACTGTGTTACATGTAGCCCTTTCATGATCAATGTATAAAAGGGCCAACTGAGGACTGCTCAGGTGCACCATCTGGAACAATTTGCTGGTTATTCTCAAGAATAAACCCTTTAATAGAAAACCTTTCCCCGTTCTGTATTTTGGGCATATGCACATCAGGACACGGACCTCTTGGTCAACAGTGGACTCACATGACAACAAATAGTGGTAGTCAACAGCTTGTTGTTTACTTGTGCAAACCTACACATTCTATTCCCTCCCCACTTCTTCTGATTAGAGAGGAGTGTTGTCCATGGGGTCACGATGGGTCAGACGCACTTCACAACTAGCAAGCAAGCATCTCATACTATATTTGTAGTAAGCAGAGATATCAAATCATGAAATGCATGCTTTATAAGGAGAAAATGACCATTCATTTCAGCTTTATCTCTACAAAATTCCAGATACTGAAGTCTGTGTGGGGATGAGAATGGGCAGATGTGTATTTGGGCAGGGGAAAGTGATGACTGTAGGCCATTATCACAAGTTTGTATTGGATACCAAGTCAGGAGGATTCATGGTGTAATTTCTGCTTTCTTTAATGATTCATCTTTGTTTGCAGGATTTGTATGTTTTGAGTCTTGGAATGTTGTATGTTTCCACAAAAAAATCCACCCTACCTATCAGAACACCTTACAGTCTGGTGAACACCTTGGTGACAACACCACGAACATGATAGGAACCACCTAGACAGTATCAGCTTAACAGTGAGGACAGCAAAAGGTTGATTCAACATTAAATCCTGAGAAGGCATACAAATTGCAGGCTTGTCTCCCTAAGGAATATTGGGCAGGTTTGATCATTGTAGACAGGCAATAATCAGGACAGAATCCAAGTGGATTTATGCTCCTGGCAGTCTGCACTGTCTGTGCTGAATAATCTGTCTAGCTAGTTTTCTTTCTGTAGGTAAGGCAATTATGCTGCAGTTTCTGGGCCCAGCTCTGAACTTTTGCAGGGCCTTGCTGAAGATTACTTGCATTCAAGCCTTTGTTCTTGCTAAAAGCTGTTAAGTTTTTGGCAGGACAGATAATAGAGTGGCAAGGTGAACTGACACACCCTACAGTTCAGCACATTTTCTTTCTTTCTTTCTCTTGCTAATGCTACTGCTCCTTGTCCAGGTCTCCTGCTGGGTTCAGAAACATTAAATAGCACACTCTCTTGCAAAGTCAATCAGCTGTACTGATGAGCACAGGGGGGTGTCTCTATGTATGTGAACATGTCTCAGGACCCATATAGTCCCTTGGAGATTGAATGGGAGCAGTGGTTGGTTTTCCCCTTAATCATATGACAGGCCCATTTCTCATGTTGTAGAATCCTGAGGAAAAAGTTGGCTCTAACACAGCATAAGAGGTTTGAAGAATTTAATTCAAAGGTATGCTTTCTTAAAAACAACTTGGAAAAGAAAAACAAAAGTCACAAAGTGTATGTACACCCCTTTTCCCTCTGCCAGTCACATGCTACAAATAAGCAGAACCTCTATTTTCCCTGAATGACAGGAGAGCTGTCAGTCATTATCAGGCTGTGTATTCCCACAAACCTGGGGAACAGTGTCAGCTGCTAAAAAGAACGGCTCATCATTCTCCCAGAGTTGTGCTACCCATTCGCCAGGTACCACATTATATTTGCATTTTGCTTATTGTTTTTATTTAATTTTAACCGTTAAACTCCTCCGCTTTTCTCTCTCCTCTCCAACACATCTATTTAGGGACATGGCCTGGGCTTCCTTTCTTCTGTTGCTTTTAGTGCCCACAGGGACAGTAACAAGCGGTGGGGTGGGTTGTCTCGGAAGCCCTGTGTGGCCCATGACACACTGAGCTGTTGACATCAAGTGCTGCCCCCCAGCCCAATGCCCACAGTTCCCTTGAAGGAGCTATTAAGATAGTGTTCTTTGTGACCATCACATCCACTTTGAGGTCCTCTGCGCTCAAGACATTTGTCTCTCATTCTGGGCACTGTAGTTTTGACAGTGATAGGGTAATACTGTGGCCTGATGTGCCCTTCATGTTCAAGGTCAGTTTGGTAGAAGATTGTGCTTCCTTCCTGTTGACACGATCTGGTTTACCAAAGAAGTGGTCTGGGTACCAGCTGGATGTAAAAACCAAGAATGTAAGGTTGTAAATGTTGGAGTCTGGGGCCTGGGGGCAGGAAACATGCAGAGACACCAAGTCCAGGGCAACAGAATCCACAGCAAGGCAGAGTTGAAAGTCCAGTAGCAGGTTCAATAGCAAATCCAATCCATAGTCACAGAATTAGGATGTATCAGGGCAAAACATGGGCACAGTCATGAACAAGTAATGGTCAAGACCAGGAAGACAAAGAGAAGCATAAACACTCTGAGGTAAGACAACTGGACAGAAGACACAGCAAGGCCGGATACATGACAAAGGTCCGACAAAATGCAGAAGCTGAACCAGAGCTTGCAGAAAACCTTGTGTTGCTGAGGCAACATGGCAAGGCAGAATATATGGCAAGATGGGGTACACAACCAGGCAGACCCTATTGCAGCAGGACGAACTGTGTTGCTGAGGCAACCCAGCAAGGCTGGACACATTAGGAACCAGATGCAGCAAGGGTCCGGCAAAGTGCAAGAGCTGAGCTACACCACAGTTAGCAGGAAAACCTGCACTGCTGAGGTGAGAGCAAGGCAGGATACAAACAGTGAGGCAAGATTTGGGTCAGGCAATTTACAGGCACCACAGCAAAAAAGAACACCAGTTTTGCTGATGTTCTGGTGGGAAGGGCCTGCTCTCATATAGCTCTTACCTCAGGGCTTCCAGGCAGCACTTACCAGAGCTGGGCCTGGGAATGATTCTGTCAGTACTGAGATAGGTGTCCTGGTTCTGGTTGGAGCCCCAGAACAGCCCATATCCTGACAGTAAGAACCTATCCAGAACCAAGAGACTGCAAATTTGGAGTACTGTTTATACCTTACCTGGAAAGATCACTCGAATAAAAGATTTCCAAAATGCAGACATTCAAGTTTGGAAAGATAATGGCCCAGTTCACATACTTACCATAGCTTAAATAACCCATGGTCTGTGTCAGGTGCCATTTGTCTTAATTATCTCCAAGACACAACCTGTTCTGTGATCTGAACCAGGAAGAATGTTTTGTTTGAGAGAGAACCAACCATCAGATAATCAATGCCTGTTGCTGACTTATTTGATACTTGTTTCTCCCTCAGCCATTCCATGCCATCCAAGTTTGGATGACACAACAAGTTCCCACCTAGTCTGCAGTTATACCTGGGGGAATGTGCACTAAATACCTTCATCTTAGTTTTAATAAAATTGTGAGCTGTTTCACTTAACAAAAATCATAAAAACTGTGCAACCTTCTCAGCCTGCTTTTGTTCATAGAGGTTACTCTCTGATGGTGTTTCACCACAGAAAGTGGAAAGAAACTTGAACTCCTGCAATAGAAGAACAGAGTTTTTTGAAACAAAAGATGTCATAGGACAAAGAAAATTTATGGAATTCTTGGTCGTCTGACTTACTCTGCTACCCATTAATATTCCATGATAAAGTAAAGAAGGGGGAATATAATCCAATCCATCTAGTTAGGGGCATTTCCAAAAGTGGTGCTGTGCTTTAAGAGGAGCAAATTAGGTTTTCCCAGTGTTGTTTCTAGACCAACCCTTCTCCTATGTTTAAAGAATTGCTTGTCTGCTTGCTTGGATCAGATTCATTTTGGTCCAAGACTTAGTTGGCTTGAACTTCCCTAACATAATTTGGGGGGGGGGGCAGAGTTGAAATACTGTGAAGAATAAGCATATGAATTTCCCTGATACTCAGAACCATCCTCTTGTCCACACTGAAATGGGGATGATGATTGGATAATTCACATGTATGGGCTTGGCTTCCGTTAAGTCCCTCCTGTTGTGAACGAGTGATCGTTACTGTGTGAGTTAGGAGAGTGACTAGTTGATGAGGGTGGCTGTTGTTCTTAGTACGCATTCCTGGGTAATGCTGATCTGGGCTCTGAGAATGAAGAGGAGGCGGAGGGGGCCTGGGATAATGGAGTTCCAGACTTTGCGATGAGAAGTCAAGCAGAGCCACTTAACTCTGGGCCATTCTCCCCAAGTGCTCAGGCAGGCTCTGAGAACAGCTAAGAACAGCGAAGTTGGGAGCGGGCGTGGAAGAGGAGCTCTCAGACAGATGGCGCTGGCACGACTCTTGACCACATGACATGGCGCTGGGAGAGGAAAGCTGGCAAACTAGCAGGCTGGCATACAGAGCAGAGTCATGCGCACTTCCATATGGGCCCTCTTGAAGGGATTGGGCCCAGACATACTCAAAAGGAGGGTTTCCAGAAGTAGTTGTTCAGATTGGGTTCAACAAACTGCTCTGTGCATGCTTGGAGATATACTCTGTGGTGATGGAGTTTATTGGGCATACTTTGGTTTATAAAGAGCTTTTTGCAAAAGAACTGTCTGTTGCCTTGAGTGTGCAAAGGGAAGAAAACACCAGCCTGCAACACTAATATCTTTTGTTGAACCATTACAATTAAATGCAATTAGGCCTGGGTCACTGTGTGTGCTTACCACACTTAAAAAACACATTGCTACTCTGTAAATGAGAGATCCGACCCCCCTGGCAATGGTCCAAACAGATATAGGTCAATTTGATTAAACCCCTGGTTCTTTTATAACTCAGGTCATAAACATGAACAAGTTAGCTACCTGTGACCTCCCATGAAATCCCAACTGTATATAATAAATGGATAGCATCTCTGTATCTTCTTTCCATCAGTCATCCATGTGTTTTTGTGACCAATTATATTTGGAGACACAGAAATAAGACTTCCGCAGGAAATTGGTTGTGTTCTTTTACTTAATCTGATTCTTTGTCTCTCCATTTCTTTGTCTCACTCCATTGTCTCTCCTTCCCTAATTTTCCATGTTTATTTTCTATTCCATGCTGCCCTGCAGGGTCATCTGTCTTACACTATGGCCTCTTGCAACTCATATAATACTTAGCTCAGGGTCAGAAAAAGTGAGGCCAGAAATGTGAGCAGCAGTGTGCTGAGTTTCCTATGCATCTACCACTGGTTGTCTTTCCACTAGTCTCTTTGGTGGATGCCTTCATCTAGTCTGGTGGCCGCCATCTTCGGTGGATGCCACTGTGTGCCTTGGGTACACCCCTTTTCCAGGTGAGCCTGCCTGCTTATCAAGGGCCTCAGATTGGTCATCTTAAGAACTTTTCTCAAGGCTAGGTCTTGATGGCATTTGAGAATGAGTAGCTTCTTCCTCTGCCTGAAACCCTGCTATGAAGCCTAGCAGAGACCAGCCTTTCCCAACCTTTATCTTGAGTTGGGCCCTAAATCATACGGTTCTGTCTCTGAATCAAGGCTTTCCCCTAAGATTGTAGCATGAAGGTTAGCATGACACCTCCCCAAGAACTGACCCAAGCATAATGGCTTGCTGTCTGGGAACAGCCATATCTGCAACCCTTAGAGGATGTTCTCCAGATAAGATGTGTGCAGCAGCCACATAATACAGGAATACATATTCAGAGCAATTCACTGCATTGACAGACACTGCCTTTGGGAGGTGGGTCCTTCAAAGGGTCACGTTTATTAAGAATTGCAATTCTAGCCTTTCACAACCATGTATGTTTTCAATAGTGCTGCATTGTATCCTGAAGGATAATTACTGTCGTCCTGCCATTCCTCAGAGAGAACAGTATTTTTTAAATGTGCAGGCCTCTGCATGTTGACACAGAAAAGAATCCTACAATTCCCCAGCCGCCTATCCTGGCTAGAGCGTGCTTGGAGTTGTAGGACATTTTTACTATCTAAAAGCGCATTGGATTGCACCCCTCCTGGCTGTTTTTGAGGGCTACATGAAGTCAGTCTCCCAGCTCATATGAAGTTAGATGTGGCTCATCCTTCTGGACAATAGACTAAATATTTCTTAGCCTGGATGTATAGACCACACCTTCATCCAAAAATGTATTCCAGAGTTGTAGCAGGGAAGATGTAAAGGATATTTTGAAGTCCATTCATGCCTATTTTTGTTTGCATTTGCATTGGAGAGGTAAACAGCAATTTCTGTATTTTTTTTACATTGCAAGTTTATTGATAAGAGATTTGAAGTGGATCTTGAGGAGCTGCTAAGAGTGCACCGATCATAAAGTGGGCTCTGTATATATAGGCTGATTCCAGCAATCTAGAGAAGGAATCATACATTCACCTGTCCCTGTCACCATGCTTTCCGCATGCGTTACTCCACAGAAATCATTTCTAAACACGTTTGTGCGGGGAGCAATATTAGATTAAAATCAGCCCAGCCTCTCAAGCAGAGGTGCACCGGAATTATACAAGATAACAAGTTACATTTTTAAATTCTTCTGCTACCCAATTTTCAACAGACTTCTGAAATTAGTGGAGGTTAGGAACATTTTGGACAAGACATAGCAGGAGACCATAGAAGTGAAGTAGTGGGTGGTAGCTACCATTCTCACTGCCACTAACACAGTGTTGTCTACCTGTTATCATTCCAGGTGTGTGGGCAACTTCCAGGATGCTTCCTCTATTGCTTTGCCTGTTCCCTGGAGCTGTATGTTAACTAAAACATGCATACTATCAATTTAGCTTGCAATTAAACATTTTCCTTAAGCAGTTGGCACTACGACAGCTGATAATTACCATGCACAACACTTTGAAAAAGCCTTATTATGCTTGTTTATGTAGGATCACTCTTGGCATAATAAGAAGCTATCATTACTACAAATGTACTTACTGTATGAGCACACCTTAATGTAATCACAAGACTCAATTAATCACACGGGAGAATTAAATTGAGTGACTTTAATCTTTCTAAATTAAATGCTTATCAAAAGAGCTTTAAAACTTCAGGGCACGTTTACCAGGTCCCCATGCCCCTACGCTTTGCATCATCCACTGCCTTTTTTTAGCTGTTTTAAACTGCCTGGGGTCACTTTCACGCTCTGTTTTGGTGCTTCTTCTCTACTGCACACTGATCATGGAGCCCCCCCTCCCCCAGTGCCCCTCTCTGGGGGCAGCTTTCCCCAAGTGCTCTCTGCAGCTTGGCTCAACCCCCCCCCCCACGGGGAGTCCCCATCTTGACTGCACACAAGCACCCCATTTTACTTGGCAAGCTGATCCCTGCCACGTGGTTCATCATGCAGCTTCTTTAATCTTTCTAAGGAAACACAAGCAGATAGGCAATTCCTGTTGAATACTGTTTTATCAGCCTCAGTATAGCCTTGAGGAGTGACCATAGTGCAGTGGCAAAACATGTGCTTGGAGACTCGTATCCCATGTTAATCATACTGAAAGTAGACCATGGTGGACAACTCCAGGGGGCCAGTGGCCAAACCCAGCCTCCTGTGGGCTAATTCTGGCCCTCCAGGGATCCCGAGATGGCCCTGCCCCTTCCCTCAACCAGCACTTGATGGGTGGTTTCCTGGCTGTTGTGCAGTTGTTTCCAATTCTAAAGTACTGAAATGCCTCTTCTAAAGTGTAGTTACTGACAGCTACAATGTACTGGCCTTGGTGGTATACTGATCCTGCTCCTTCTGTCTTTTGCTCTGTCCGCCTGTAAAACACCTCTCTGAGACCTTCTCCAAAGCTTAATTTGGCCCTCAGGCTCAAAGAGGTTAGACCCACTGAAATGAACGCAACTAAAGTTATACTAACATTGGATACAATCCAGAAAGCCCAGTCCTGGGTGTTTTCTAGATTTTGAGAGAGAGAAGGAGACGGGCCACCTGTTTGAGGCCTTGGATAGGTGGCGAGAGTCACAGTGGGCATTACTGGGCTAGATGGACCCATGGTTTGTCTTGGCATCAGCAGGCTTCATGTTACTACTGTTTCCAGGAAATATCTTTGCTTCTCGATTTTTATGCCTGCTCTGTTACTGGGATTTCCATTGTGCTGAGAGTTCTCCTTGCATTCAAGCAAATACAGATCTCTACACTCAGAATAATGAGTCTGTTTGCATGATGAGCTATGGTGTGTCATGCAAATATAGTTACTGAGGTAGGGAATCTGAGGGGGCAGGGCAGCATTTGAAGTATCACACCCAATTTTAGCTTTCAGGTGTCAGTAGGTGTTCCTTTCCACCCATAAATGAATGCAAATGTTGCCAACTGCTTTAGGAAGGTGTCACAGTAAAAGC
The DNA here is from genome assembly GCF_004798865.1 of Varanus komodoensis. Lineage (NCBI taxonomy): Eukaryota > Metazoa > Chordata > Lepidosauria > Squamata > Varanidae > Varanus > Varanus komodoensis. The sequence goes on from NW_025336347.1 coordinate 7,624,786, forward strand.
TTTTTGAATATCAGCTATGATGAATACCAAAGTCATTATTCTTGTGAGAAAATAAGACAGATTGTGCATCCATGTAAAAGTTAACCACTACTCAGGGATCCTATTTTCTAGTGTCAGTAGTTAGAACTATCATTTGGACATAGATTGGCTCAAATGAAGGGTCTCTAATTTGCTGAAATGATGGAAAATTTGTGTGGAGTAAGCAAGTTGCACTGCTTCCAAAAATCTTGGAATAAAAGTATAACTCCAGATTCCAAATGGCACTGAAATATGGTAGCTGGCCTGGAGATATTTCAGCATCTTCAATCTTTGCTAAACACTCCAGGGCCATGACCTTTAGTTTTAGAAAGAACTGAAATTAACATCCTTCCAGCAAATTGTAGTTCACCTATATGTATTCCCCTGTTGACATAGAAAGATTCTACCAATTTGCAACTATATGAGCAAATGCAGTCAGACTCTACCATAATGGGAAATGGTTAAAACGATCCTATCTTAGTTTTTATATGGTATTTATAGAAATTAAGATTTGCCTTGGTACTTCATGATTCCCAGTGCAAATCCTCTATATATTTACTCAGAAGTAATCCCTATTTTCTTCAGTGGAATTTCTCCCCAGGTAAGCAGAAACAGAATTGCAGTCTCACTGTTGTCATGACCACCGGGAACAACTTCTGTCTGAATTGTCTAGGATTCACAAAATGAAACTCTCATTCTGAACATTCTGACTAATGTCCTCTCCTGTTTTAAGATTAGTGATGTCAAAATGTTCCTTACCATGAATGGCGCTGCAATTGCGTTGAAGAGAACAATAAATAGATTCTCTGGTCCCCTCTCTGAAGCTGTGAAGAGTACTTGCTTGTGGTCACTTTTGTCATGGCCGCTGTGAATTTGGATTGTGTGTTTCTTAAGGTTTCTGTTATGAAGGCCTACTCTTGTTTTTAACTCTGCTTTTAAATCAGTAGTGGTGGTGGTTCTAGAATTGATTTTCTGTTACTCATATTTCTCTTTTTAATTCTTGTTATGACTGATAGCCAGGAAGAACAAAAAAGAACTGAAGCACCTCAGTAGTAGGGAGTATAGAGCAAGGCAGGCCACACATTCAGTCTTTGCTTCATTCAGAGGTCTGAGCCAGCCTCGATGTGGAAGAGCCAGGAGAAGCCCCAGGAATGTATGTCCAGTTTCCTGACTTAATCCAGGTTTAGCTGTGGTCAGCATGTGGCTTGCAGTCTGCCAAGCTGCTGGTGAATAGTTGAGAAAATGCCAGAAGCCATTTTCTTTCTTTCTGCTTCTAAATGTTCCCTGCTTGATGAATGGAGAGGCTTTCCCAGTTTGGGAGACCCCAAAGCAGAGTGCGAGGAAGCTGATCCCTTCCCGTCCTGATCCATGCTACTGGGTCAGGCCTTTCTTCCTTCTTCCAGAGCTGTGTGGTCAGGACTAACGTGGAGCAGCATCAGTCTTCAAGAGGTCAAGGCAATGCACATCAGAGTTTGTGGGTGGAACTGCGTGTTACAAAATACACTGGGCTATTGCTGGAAAGGGCTGTCCTGTGCAGAGTTCCTCCCCATTCCCGTGTAGCGACATCTGGTTCGGCTTGCCCTGTGCCTTTACCAGGCGGTGTGCCTCCCTGCCCGCCCCTGGCAATCAATAATGCAGAGTGGGAACAGGAAAGATACATTGTAAAACCAGTGTGGGAAAAATTGTGCTGAAAATTATGAAGGAGGAGAGGAGAACTCTACATGGGACCGCAGTTTCCAATAGCAGTTTTTTGTAAAATAAGACTCTGGAATTGCTGGTTTTCTGAGTGCTTGTCCCATCAGAATACTTGTATTTTGCTTTGTTTGGAGGTTGTGGGAGCACTGCCCTCTAGGCACTACGCTTTTCTATCTCTTTGCTATTGTGGCTTTTCAGGTGTTGCCTGACTTAACCATGAAGAGCTAATTGTGGCTAAGGTACAGGGTGTCACTTCCACAAATAGGAGAGTTCTGTCCATCTGTGAGGACTGTGATCCAAAGGACACTTGCCCTGCTAGAAAGCAAGATTAGTTAATTCTCCTCCCCTGCACCTCCAGGGCCACATCCCATAATGTTCTGCAGAGTGGAAACAGGCTTTTTGAGCACAAAAAGTGCGGCTGTGGATCAGAGGAATGAATGCATAAAGAGCACCTCTTTTTGCTTCCTCTACCAAGTGAGTCCTCTGGTGACATTCACACAGAGCTGGATCCAGGCCATTCTGTTTTGAGTGATGATGTACAAATATAAATAGACACACTGAAAGAAATCAAAGCAAGGTTTTGAAAGGTATAAGACACTTTCTGATACATGGGATATTGGAGGAGGACTGTAAAATTTCTTTCTTTGTTACCTATCATCTGTGAAATATCAGTTTCCCACTCCCTTACCCAGACCCTTCCATGAACTTACGATTTCTTAATGGCCATGGAGACATGAACTTGCTGTCTCAAACACTTTTTTCATAATATAGCAGTCTTTAATGATAAATGTGCAGGCTTTTCAGGATATAAGTTTGTCTGTCAGTCTGCAATCGAACAAAATGTATTTGTATCTCAAAGGAATCTGGGTTTTGGAACTTCTGTCTAGAAAGAAATGAAATAAATCATCAGGAAAAGGGCAGAATTGCTTAGCTTGGGAATAATGCTAGTCTTCTTCAAAAGAATAGAGTATGCACTGCTCAAGAGAGACAGTGGAGAATTATAGGGTTAGTTATGATGGAGAGAGAAAATTTCTCCAGAGGGAACAGCTACAGGATGGTGAAAGTGGGAGTGGACGAAGGAGGGAGGACAGAAACTGAGAATGTGGGTGCTAGGAGAAGCAGGATATGAATCCTTTTAGTGAGAAAATTACTTTTAAGTTTGATAAATTCAGGGGGAAAGAAGTGGCACAATTAGAGCTGAAGATTTGCCTGCAAGGGGATGAACGTATTTCTGTTTTTCTGGTAAAGGAAAGCTTTCTTTTAGTGTGTTCTTTGCCTGGGGAATGCATTTTCTTGGAAGGTAATTCCAGCACCAAGAGCATTGGGAAACTTGTTCTGACAAGGCTTTCAGCCCAAGAGCAGAACTGTCTTTGTCAGAATGCTTCCTCCAGCCACTTGGCTCTGTGTCTGTGCTGCTGCAAAGGAACCGTCCTTTTGCCAGGGAAAGAGATGTGTCAGGGATGATCAGGTGACAGGAAGTTCTGTTGTTTCCTGGGTAGACTACATGATGTGCCACCACTTCTGATACGGCACAGGACTGCTTTTCAGCCCAACCGGAAAACAAGCAATTGCTTTCAAATCTATGAAAAGAGAGGACATCATCTTTCTTTGAATGAATAATACATGTGTCTGGCTTCATGCCAGATCTGTGAACTCTTTGGAAGTTTTGAGAAGTGTGAAGTTTGCTGATGTGGATCATAGCCAAGCATAGGTAATATGCATTCTGATAATGAGTGCTCATCTTTTGAAAATGAAGTTTCTGTGTGCACCCTGGAGTTTGCACCCTCTCAGGCTTACTGTATATACTGGTGTAAAAGACAAGGTCGCTATATTGGGCTGCTTTTCTGGTGTTTGTCATGTCGGGTGTATAATATGACCCCCAATTTTTTGCTTTGCTATTTTTGGTTTCAAGGGGCTTCTAATATGCCAATATATACAGGTATTTGTCAGCCAGAGGCTTCTGGACTCTCGTGACATCAAGTTACTCTAATAGGAACATTACCTCTCCGATTTCACTCAAGCTCACATTTGTCTTGTATACACCTGGCCTCATATGTGTGTGATCATGTGTGTGTCTAGAGAAAGCTTTGTAACGTGATGTGATAGCTTTTTCTTGACCCTAAACCATGGATTGCTGCAAAATAAGAAAATACAATGCTTGGTCTGTCTGTCTGTCCATCTGTCTATACATACATACATACATACATACATACATACATACATACATACATACATACCACCCTTAGCTAAAGCTTTTGGAGCCGTTTAGGAGGGCAATGGCAGCCCGCAAGGGGGCTGGCTGGGGTCGTTTGGGGAGGACAGCTGATGCCAGTGCAGCAGTTGCAGGGGGAGGTGGAGCTCCTGAGAGGGAGGAGACCCGTGTGGGCAGCACCGTGCCTCTCCACAGACAGCCGCAAGGGGAGCTCCCCCCGTCCTGGCCACTGCTGCAGCCGGCCTGGAATGGTGCTCCATCCCCAGCAAGGGCGGGAGGGGGCCTGCGGCCGTGCACAAGGCTCACAGCACAAGGCAGCACATCCCCAGAGCAGGCCTGCCAGGTTTTGTTTTAAGCTAAAGGTTCCTCAAAATGCAAAAGAGGTCATTGTAAGGCAGCTAGAAGGTTTGATGTTACTGAGAAGATGGTTTGAGGTTGAAGGAAGAATGAAGACAAACTAAGGGAAGTATAAGATGACCCCCAATTTTTCTTTGCTGTTTTTGGTTTCAAGAGTTGCCTTATATACCGATATATATGGTAAATACTCAGTGCTCCACTTTTTATACTAGGCAATGGCGATGGGAACCAGAACTAAGCCTTTTCTCTTAACTGTGTGGCAGTGCAGTCTAGACTCTTCTGTACGGGAAAATCCTAAAGCAGCAACAACAGAACTATGGTACCTACATGGGGAATACACTGATACATTTTCTTTATCTGGGCCAGTTCCTAAAAGAAACGTGTAGTGATCCTTAAGTGAATGTTTACACTTCCAACAAATATCCTGTAATTGCACTATGTTAGGCACCTATTAATCTGATGGGGCTTCCATACTCAGAAAGTTCTTTATATTAATCTGCCTTTAAAATGCTAAACAACTTGTGACACACACCCTTTGAGATCATTGGCTTCTCTTTGTCCTATGATTATTTTGATACTCTTCTGAAAGTAGTAAGTCAGTAGTGTCTGTGTGCCAGGGACATTCAGTGAGGATGTGTGAAACCTCTTCCTCTTGATGGTGGGCATGTCGTGAGTGCAGCCGGCTGGTGCCGGAGGTCAGACTAGATGGCCCAGGAGACCCCTTCTGACTCGCTCTGTTTCTATGTTTCTGTGTATCCCAATCTCAATAAGCAATGATGACATTTTTCCTTGACTAAGAGGTTCAGTTCACACATGCCAAGCAATGCTTTGCTGCTACTGGAGCAAGTCTTCTGCATGTGTTCTTTCCCCGCTCTTCGGGTGTTCCAAGTAATTACTCTGAAGTTGTAGGAAACCTGTTCTTTGCTAAGAGCTGAACAAACCAACTATGCTTTGGCAGACCTGGTTTACAATCCTATTTTAAAGGGAAAGCCAAAACCATAGTTTGCCAATTTGAATGTTGGGAAATAAAGTGTTGCGAAGGGCAGAGGAGAAAAAGGTGTGTAAGCACAAAGCCCCAAGCCATATAAGATGCTTCTAGGGTTGCTTTGCTGATCCGAGAGAGAGACTCTACCATAAAGCTTACTATAGCCCACCTCTAGGTAACACATAAACAGATAGCAACAGATAGATGGAATAAAGTAAATTATTCCATATTGTAGGTTCAGAGAAAGTTATGGGGCACAGCTATGATTGACTGAAACACATGCTTGGAACAAAAAGGGAATCAAAAGCATTTTAGTCAAACTTCTGTGGTAAAGCAAGCTGATTACCCTTCAGCATCACAGGAATGCAGCCCCAGCATAGGTGCATTGCAAAAGAATGTTGGATTTCTTCTTTCAGGGCGTGTGTCCGTTTCTTTGAATTGTGCACTGTAGGTTTCCAGACCATTGGCATCTTTTTAATACCTTCTACAGGTACCTAATGGTTCAGAAGGAATGTTTCTGTACATAAATGGGATATGAGTTAAATCCTTGTGGTTGAGTCATATAAAAACAACAGCCAACTACCATGGGACAAAAACTGGAAGATGTCAGCTGCCCTGGTATGCACAATAAAGCTGTGAGCATAGCAAAAAATGCCTGCAGTGTTTGCAGAGTAAATTCATTCTTTTTACCAGAAGTACTTTTTTTTTTACAAAGAAGTGAACAAAAAAGCAATATAGGCGCATGAAATATGGAGCAGGAGCTGGAGAGAAAGGGGAAGAAAGGGAAACCAGGTATAAATAGCAGACGTACATCCTGTTTTTTTGCAGTAGGGTTTTGTCTAAGACTATCAATCAACTTTTCACCACTTCCTGCAACAGCAGGTCTGCTATAAATCCTGCCGTAACTGACTGGGTTTCATTTCCTCTGCCAAACCCTGCTAACCTGCGAGGCATGACACAATGACACCAGAGCGAGCAGCTGATAATGTAATACACAATTCCTGTGAGGCGAAAGTTAAAGTGCTTGTTCTCTCAGTTGAATGATTTTAAAGATCTTTATATTCTAGTTCCCAGGGGGGATAATTACTCAGTATAACACACAGAGCATTTTTTTAGTCTCCTAAAGGAATTTTATTTAAAAGCGTATGGAAAGGATAGGGACAATGGGGTTGTTTTTTTTTAACACTCTCACCCCTTTCTAAATTGCGTTGGTTCCAGAAAGCTATGCAACATCTAAAAAACGTGTCCCAGCGGAATGTTGTATTTCAACCCCAATTATTGGACTATTCAGGGAAAGATGGTAGCTCAGCTGAGCAGCACATCTATGAGGTGCCGGTTCAAATCTTTCTGCTCTGACTTACAGAAGCGGAGGCAGCAGGGCGAAGACACCATGGTACCTGAAATCCTGGAAAGCTACCATGAGATGGCTTTGCCTGTCCTCAACAGCTGAATGGGCTGGTCTGAACTTGCATAAGGCAGATCTTTATGCTCTGAAAAGTCCAAAATGGTAATTCAGTTTAAAAGCATGCAAACGGTATATGTATGCTTCCTAACTTTTATGTTCTTTATATGTTAACAATTTATTAATGTTCAATCTAAAATTTGACCAAAACAAAACTACATCTAAAATGGAAATATATAAAATTAAGCATACAATTAAAATTAGAATAATTCTTTAAAATACTGTACCCATCATTACCAGGATCAAAGGATGCATGTTACAGATTTTTTTTTTAAAAGCCTCATTCAAACAATGGATGCTTCCTAACTTTTAAGGAAATGACACAGACACACAAGCTTACAGTGAAGTATCCTTTAATCCAAGTGTTGTAGATTAGTTACCATGCCATGGTTAATTAGCTGCTGAAGCCATAAATTATTGTACTTAATAATTCCCATTAATTTCTAATTGAACAAGCAAGCTGCCCTTCATTTGAGGAAGGGAGTTGATGAGAAGGAGCTGTTTCTTTCACACATCGGCTCATGTATGCGGCTCATCACACACAAATGTGCCATTTGTTCAGTGCTGCAGATCTCCTGACATGGGAGGAAGCTGATCATGGAAGGCCATGTACTTTCTTCCTGAATCTGTTGGATAGGCGACCGTTCCGTTTTATTCTAAATTGAACAGCTGTTGCATTTGTTTGTTTATAAGGGGGCCTTTTAGGAGAAGCCCTAGTATTTTTGCTCAGAATAATAGTAAATGCATGTTTAAAAGCCACTGTGACCAAAAGTAAACAGGGAAGAAATGGAGTGGGGGTTCATGAAAGACCAAGTGTTCTCAAAAATGCAGGTATCATTGGCCCAGTGCTCCTTTAGAGGCACTTGAATGGCACTGAGCACACTAGAGAACATGGTGGTCTACCCTTCAGGAGTGCTGAAGAGGTTTCATTGGAAATGCAACTGGCCAATACAATATTTAGTTCTGTACACCCTTTGGATTCCATTCCACCTCCTTTTTTCTCCATGTTCCTTTGGTTTCTCCAAACCCTTAAACAGCCACATTTGTCATTGAGTTACTGCTTTTACCCAGCAATGACCATTGGCACAGCTTATTAGGCAAAACAGCCAGGACACGGTGTGGTACAGAAGGGTTCCAGACACCGGCCTGGGCATGAGGAGGACCTCGCCCATCATTGCTTGAGCAATTCAGGCTTATCTTGGTGTTATTAGCAAACGTGGCCACCTCCCTGTTCAGCCCTAACTTAAGCTTCTTGATGAACCAGTTGCAAAGCACAACTCCCAAGGCAGATCCTTATGGGGGACCTGCTCTGTACATCCCTCCATTGTGAGAACTGCCCACTTGTTCTTCTCTGTGCTTCCTGTTGTGTAGTCAGTTGCCCATCCTCAGAGGATCGTTCCGTCAGAGGAGCCCCACACACTCTTCTCCGCTGCCCAGCTGATCAGCCTTCTGCCTGATAGCAGCAGCTGATACTGGAGACAGGGACACACACCTATACAGTATCTTGTTTGAGATAACTGAGGAGGGTGGAGGGGCTGTAACCTCCCTTACTATGATCCTGACGCAGCTAAGACCACCATTTCTGCAGCAGACTTGCCAAAAACCTCTCAGTGGTTAAGAAAAAAGCACTAACCTTCTCTTTCTGTGTTCCCAGTCACTGGGGCAGGAGGGTACTTTTCCTTGCTGATGGTTTATGTGGCTATGAGTGTGGAGGAATGTATCTCTGTGAGTGTATGAGAAGAGGGAAGGGTGTGTGTGTACAGGTGGCTCCACCTGTCCTGACTCACTCACCTCCAACCCAGCCTGTCAACTGGTATGATTCTCCACCTGGAAAAGATTGTCCAGCACTTTCTTATCCCATGGCTTAGTAGCTCAGTCTTAGTAGCTCAGGAATTAATTAAAAAACAGAAGCGCAAGTGGAGCACACAATCAATTTGTGGATATTCTGGAAGTTTGGATAATCTTGGGTGGATATCCTCATCATGACTTAGTTATACATTTGTCCTCCTTAAAGTTGGTTGGTTGAAACATCAAAGCACTTGTGTTAGTCCAGCAAAGTATATTAACATCTCTTGTGTGTTCTGTCTCCCCACCACCCCCTTTTTGTCAAAAAGGTCAAAGAAATTAGCAGCCCTTGCCGAATGTGTGCAGAAAGCCAAGCTGAGTAAGGCTGAATTGGGTTTTGAACTAGACGAGCTGGAAGCAGCGGCGCTTCTTGTTCAAGAGGAAGAAAAGGAGTTAAAAGCCACTGGCGCAGACGTTTCTCAGCAGCAGCTGCCTCCCTCCGAAGGCGAGGCGAGTGACTCTGAAGACTCAAGCAGCACTTCATCATATGAGACAGGAGACTCGGATTCAGATGAACAAGAGTCCTCAGCCAGTGAAGATGGGAAAATAAATCCTTTGCAAAGCACACTCCAAGAGGAGAGGACAGCCCCGCTTATTGACTGTAATGGATTAAGGCGAGACACAGGCACTTTGACGTTAGATGTTAGTAATGAAAAATCAAAGGCGTCTGCACAATCTACATCTGTTCCCGGGAAACTGATTGAGGAATTAGGAAAGCAAATGCAGACTGCAATTAGGCTTACGGAGCAGCCTGAAGGTTTGCCTTCTGCGAATGGTGGCGGTGGCACTTCAGAAGAGATGGGAACAAGCTGCCTCACTCAGCCGCAAGGACCTTCACCAGATCCTCACGAAAAGAGATGTTTCCTGGAGGTGACTCCAGAGCCCTCCACCCTTCTTTTTCTTGGCACAACAAGTGAAGCTCCTTAAGTCATTGTAAATGGGGTAGGCGGGGGTGGGGGGATTGATTTTGAGAGACTTTTTGTTAGGGTTCATTTTATCACTCAGATGTCACTTGAGCAAATAATAAATGGAGACAGGCAATTAAAAATTTTGACTTTCCATCTTTCTTTGCATTTACAATCAAGAGACTTTGTGAAAGATGGTAGACAAAATTTAATCGAATCTCACTTGGTATGTCACTGTTCTACTGTAAAATAGTCAAATATTGGTGCCTATATATCAGAAGTGTCTGTAATCTTGAGTTATATGTTGAAGTGGCATCATTTATCACAGAGTATAATCAAACTTTGGTAAAGGTTGCTGGTTTATATTCTGTAATTGCTTACTCAGAATGTTTATATTTAAATGTCTCTGGTTTTAAATGCCAATTTGCTTCTCAGCTTCTGAAATGTCACTGTGCATTATGGTTCTGTTTGTTACTTTTAGAGGTATCCAGTGTACCTACTAGGTCTTTTAGACTCCAGGCACTGGTGTCCAGTAATACCAGTTATCTAAAATATGCAGTGCTTGTGCAAGCAGATCCAGTGTCTTTTTTACTTGGAGCTAAATCCTAATGTGTTCTGTGAGCTCTCAGCCTGGTAGGGATGGGGAGGAATCCAGTTAGCATTTTAAGGAGAACTTACCTAATTCATGCTTCTCAAACCTAATACCTGAACCAAAATAAAAGTCATCCTTTTATAATCACAGATCTGAATGTTGGCATGCTGTTCTATCAGAAATGCATAAATAGAGGGAATATTTTAAAAGTATCATATTAGGGAAATCTGCATGCAAAAATTCATATATTTGTCAAAATCGCACACACAAAAATGTGGTTATTGGAAGGAGCAACCATGAAAGTGCATCTGAACGTCCTTGTTGACTTTTAAAAAATAGCTGCAAACTGATGTGGATGGAGTAAAGTTAAACTGGGAAGAATTTGAAATTGGCAAGCTTAAATTAACAGGTTTGTCCATCCCTGTGGTCAGGTAAGTGCATGGGCTAGCATCAACCTTGTTTGTAAAATATGGCTGTGCTTGGGGAGATGTAAATGGAATGGTGAAAACACAGTTTTGCTACAAGCAGGAATCTAGAATTTTGTGTTATCAGATTCTAACTATGCTGCTAGCATGTGGCTGAGATGGAAGAAAGGTGGGTTAGTGGTTAGAGTACAGGTGCATAAAACAGGAAAGCTCATTTAGGTGGCTCACCAAACGATGCACCATAATTCAACAACACAGCTCATTCTATAGGAATTTTTCTGTCTTTTAAACTGTACCTGGCTGCTAAATTAGCTTAGTCTCATTTCTTACTAGTTAAGCATTATATGTTAGCAGTAGGCAGTGCAAGTTGGGTGTCTAATTTAACATCCTAAACATTTTGCAGAATACTTCTATTTTTAAAAGAAAAATCTAATGTGTTTCTACCATGGTTAGCTGAGACATACTAAGCTATGCAGACAGTGCAATGGACAGAAACATTTCTTAAAGTACCCAATCTGGAAATAAAAATGGGAATAGATAATATAGACAACCAAAGCATTGTGATACTTATGGTACAAGAGATAAAGTGCCCCATTTTTCACTCTTGCTCCTGCATTTTGTGCCTGGCACTGAGGAGGAAGCGTGCTTCTCTCTTCTCTGAACAGCTGTCTCTCTCTCTCTCTCTCTCTCTCTCTCTCTCTCTCTCTCTCTCTCTCTGGAGACTGAAAACTTCTCTATGAGTGAAATCAGTCTCTTTTCTGTGTGTCCAGAGCATTCTGTGTGTCTTTCCTCTTATGGAGGGAAAATTTTTACTTCTGACTTTGATTTTAGTCTGACTTTGTCTAGCATATTTAGAGCTTGCCCTTTCCACTTCTGCTTTCCTCCTTTCTATTCCAATACTCAAAGAAAATTTGGCTTTCTCTTTAAGTGTTAGCAATAGATAAAACTTGTGAGAGCTCCCATGTAGTTGTATCCATCACTAAAGTGAAGGATGAACTGAGCTATGCTTTGAATGTGATGCAAGACTGCTTTCAAAAATGGAATCCTATATTGAGGGAATTTCCCCACAGTAATTAGTATTTAATCGCTTTTTAATGAGCTCTTGTCAGTAGCCCAGAGAGCTTTAGCTATTGGGCAGTATAGAAATGTAGTAGCAGCAGCAGCAGCAGCAGCCATAGCCACACATAAACCTGTACTGTGATGTCACATGCATTTCTCAAATCCTGCCAATGGCACAGGGCTGTGAAGATGTCACAACACAGGTAATTGCACCTAAGCATTCTGGGAAGCAGGGGACTTCCACCTAAGATTCAGTTTCCAGTGCCATTCCCATAATGGCCACAGCATGTATTTCTGCCTTCTGAGGTCATCAAGAAAGAAGAGATGATTCATGATTCTAAGTGCTAAGCCAATTCAGTATGCCACATTTGTCCAGTCTCATTCTTGGAGGTCTTTGAGCCTGCTCTTCTTGCACCAAGCATTTGAACTATCTGGCTTTTTGCATCTACCCTGTCATAGCTCTGGTCTGTTAGACCATTTTTTTATGTGCCAGATTAACATGCAAGAGAGTCTGGCTATGCTGTTTTCACCGGTAAAAGCCAACAGGGGAATGACAAACCTGTACAAAATTGGTGGTTGCAGAATTAAAGTGCAGATGGTAGGGTAGATGCTGTTAACTATTATGTATGTACGTATTTATTTTTTAAAAAACTTTTATATTATAGATAGATAGATAGATAGATAGATAGATACTGTTCTTTAACAAAAGCTCTCACTAGCCAACATAGCCCCACTATTCTGGTGCACCAAGATTTAAGAAAGATGCAGAATAATTGGAAAGGGTTCAGAGGAGAGCAACAAAAATAATCCAGGGTTTGGAAACACTGCCCTATGAGGAGAGACTGAGAGAATTGGGCATGTTCACTTGAGAAAACTGAGGGGGGACATGGTATCCCTCTGTAAGTACCTCAAAGGCTGTCACCAAGGGGAAGGTCAAGATCTCTTCTCACTGATACCAGAGTGTAAGACACGGAATAACCAATTCAAGCTGTGATAACTCAGATTCAGGCTAGATATCAGGAAATGATTCCTCACTGTCAGAGCAATACGACAGTGGAACCAGCTGCCTAGAGAGGTGGTGGGCTCTCCTCCACTAGAGACGTTCAAAAAGAAACTGGACAGCCATCTGAGTGGGATGGTGTAAATTGGTGTCCTGCAACAGCAGGGGGTTGGTCCCCTTTCAACTCTACTATTCTGTGATTCTATTTTGCCTGTTGCTGTTGGAAAGTACTCTCCTTCCTGTCATCATCAAACTTGCAAACAGGAGTGGGAAACTTGTAGGCAAACATCTAGAATGCCACAATTTCCATAATCCCATATTATTGGCTATAATGGCTAGGTCCACAAGTTGCCTACCCCTTTTCTAGAGTAAACTTTATTTTATTAGTTAGGGTGCATTGTATTTTAGAACACTCCTATATCATGCATATCTGAAATCGCTACAGATCACAGCAGTGGAGGTGAGATGCACATCTCTAAACCTGCAAGTCCCTGGTACATATTCCCTGAACACCTGTGTGTGTTACCTGTGGAGAAACACAGCACTGTGGCCTATGCATAAAGCATGAAGCAGCTCTCTTCTAAAGCACCTGACTTCTGTGTGCCACACCTCATTATACGAGGGCAACATTTTTATATGAAGAGGCATTTTTTGTCTGGAAATCTATCTCACTGAAGACTTGTCAAGACCTTCATATCCCCTGAAAACTTTGTAGGATCTTTTCTGTTTGAGTTCACTTTGGGAAGCCCAGGTTCAGTCAGTTGAAGGGAATAATTTTTATCTCATGTTAGCAAGTCTGAACTGAACCAGTAGCTCTGTAATTGTCCACCCCAAATCTAAGCAATGTAGTGATCAGTATTCACAGAAATAAACAAATCCTCCCAGCTTGCATTGAAAATGGCTGACTCGTACGAGGAGGTGCATCGTTACCCACTGTGGAATGTACTGGGGCTTATTTCATAATGGAGGGCAGGGCTATCAATGACTTCTAGTTGATACTGGGGGATATGAGAGGAGGGGGTGTTGCACTGGTGGGCTTCCTACAGGCAGCTAATTGGCCTCTTATGAGCAGCACAACACTGAACTAGCTACAACTTTGGTCTGATTCAGCAGTGTGTCTATATGCTAGTACAAATACTTAAGAGTTTTCAGTTGCTCCTTACATGGCTTGAGTTCACATACAGTGAACTGAAATAAGCACCCAAAGCAAAACCGTGACAGAGTTTGTCTCACCCTTAGTGATTTGTAAGCATCACAGCTGATCCACACAACTAATTCACAAACACATTTGATCTCTGCAGAAAATAAAAACCTTGTTCAAACTGAAAGGAAGCCCCAGAATAAATCAAATGGATCAGTCAGGAGTTATCAGACTGGTAAGGTTTTCTACCATCTGCACGTCAGTGTAAAAGTGGAAAGAGAGTGCTTGTTTTCAGTGTGCCTGATTATCTACCTCTTAAACTTTTTGAGTAAGGGAGTTCATGACTGAAGTGAAATGTTGTAATCAAAGCCTTCTGGTGTAAAGTGTCCTGCAAGAGTAATGCAGCAGATTGGCCAAAGCTTGGCTTTCTCCTCCACCTTCCATCTTCTGTGTCCTCTCCCTGAAAGATATGTACAGCTGAGCTTATATCAAATGAAGGAAACACTGATGAGTCTTTCTTTACTACAATATATGATGAATGTAGCAAAGAGATGGATTCATCCCTCTGGAGTGAGTGGGCTCAGCAGCCTGCCACTTCTGACACAGCTATTGTCAATGCCGGTGTCTCGAGCAAGGCTGGGGAAAGCAAACAGGGAAATGCTTGTCAGACAGATAAATGGCTTTGCTGTTTAGAGCTGTCCAAGGATGCTGTTTGTTTCTGAGATAAGGCAGGATGCTCTCCAAAGCAGCAAAAAGATAAGATGAAAATTACTATGAATGTGGAATTGTGTCATTATTTGGATGCGTTGCCATCTGGGGGGAAAAGAATGAGCACTCCTGGAAGCTTGAATATGTTTCTATATAAATATTCTAATTGGCACCCCATTGCCATGTTGATATCATGAATCCTGCACCCTGTAGGTATGCTGAAGTCTCTGTGTGCTTCCTTCCTTGCCTTCAATTAAAATGGCAGCTCACTTGCTCATTCATTCATTGCATTTCTGTACCACCCAGCAGCCAAAGCTGTCTGGGTGCTTTACAAAGTCTCATATCTGAAAAATATAGTGTAATGTACTTACTTTGTAGAGAGCCAGCATGTCATTTCAGTTAGCATTTTGGACTGGACTCAGGAGTTCTTCGTCGTGGCCTCTGTGCATCACACATATGGGTGCTGCGCCTGCGCAGTGCCTAGGCCGGAAGATTAGAAAGCTAACGGTTTTTGGAGAGAAAACTCCATTCCCCTCCCCCTCAGTGGTATAAATAGGGTGGAGTATCCGCCATTTTACTCAGTCTTTGCGACTGCCATTCGCTGTGCCTCGTGCCTGTTCATCTCTCACTGCTCATTTTACACTTTATATATCTTGTCTTTATCGTCTTCTTCTACTCCAAGTTTTTTCTCTTAACCCGTTTTTTCTTCAAACCTTTCGTTCCTATAATCAATCAATCAATCAATCAATCAATCTCTCTCTCTCTCTCTCTCTCTCTCTCTCTCTCTCTCCCTCTGCACTATCTTCTCCTTGCTTTTCGCAAAGGTGCAGTGAGCGGCATTCTGCAAATGCATTGAATGCAGTTCCAAAATGTCGCCTGCGGATCTGCATGACCTATGCCTCCTCTGCCTTGGTGAGGGGCATAGAACCGACAAATGCGGCCACTGCTTGGCGTTTACCAAGCAAGCTAGGAAGAATAGGGAGAATCGTCTCCGCAAACTCCTATGGGACCAGGCCTTGATGCAATCTGACCAATTGGTCTTAAGGCCTGGCTTCTCCTTGGCCATGCCCTCTCAGTGCCCTGCCTCTGCTGCCGACGCGCCTTCAAAGCGCCCTGCTCCAGCTTCTGCCACTCCTCCACAGCGTCCTTCGGATGAAGGCGCCACTTCCATGGAGGCCCAGCACCTACCTTCTTCCCCGGCCAAGAAGCGGGAGAAGCGTAAGCATACCGGCTCAGATAAGCCATCTATGCATAAGAAGCCGAGGAAGGAAAAGGCGGACAAGCCTGCCTGCAAGGGCAAAAAACCCGACCACTCCAAACATTGTGGTTTGGGTTCATCAGGCTTTTCGGTACCGACTGCCGCTGTGGTACCGACTCCCTCGGGACCGGCCCTGCAATCCGCAATGCAGGTGACTCCGCCGGGATCCCCCAGGCAGTCTATCTGGCCTGAGAGCGTGCCCCCTCAACAGACGGAGGAGCTGCTTCGGGACGCCATTTCTGACAGGGAGATCAGAGACTCCCCACCGAGGGAACGCTCTCCGACTCCAGTGCCCACAGCTGAGCCACCTACTGATTCACCATTGCTTCCCAGACATCGAAGCCGTTCGTCTGAGCACCGAGATGAGGATTGGCCAATGCCTGGATACAGTTCTTATCTCGGTTGGGGTGACTACCGACCATATGCCTTCTACCCTCGGGATTGTCAATCACCATTGGTTCCGAGAGAGGCACCATCTGCCTCCAGGCATATGGAGAGAGGACGTCCAACCTCTCAGGAAACCTCATCTTCGAGCAACCACCATCACTATCATGAGGACTCGGATGAGTCGGAGGTTGACTCTACGTCTCCTGGTGTGGCTATCACCTCCCAAGGCCCCGCATCCCCTGACGAACGGCATGTCACCTTTGTGGAGCTCATCTCCCACCTCGTTCAGTCTCTGGAAATCGAGGCCCATTATCGCCCCGGTCCCAGTACCAATCATTTGTACGACATCGTCAGGGGAGAGCAGTCCGCAGCCATAGCCCTTCCACTCATTACAACACTTCGTCAGGCTATGGTCCAGCCCTGGGACCAACCGGCTCAGCCACAGGCTACATCTCGTTGGTACGAGGCCATGTACCGGGTTCGAGAAGATGACATCCCGTTTCTGCTCCGTCACCCAAAGCCGAACTCGGTGGTGGTTGAGTCCTCCCAGGGCAGGGAGTCAAGGGGTCACACAACCCCTCGTGACAAGGAAGGTAGGAAAATCGATATGCTCGCTTGTCGAGTCTGTGCGGCCTCTGGGCTCGGCCTGCGCATATCAAACTACGAGGCAACACTGGCACGTTACCAGTATTTCATTATGTAAAAACTGGATAACATTGCCTCCTCCCTTCCGGACCACCAAGCGGACCTGGCCAGAGTCTTTATAAAGGAGGCAATGCAGGTGGCGATACAGCAGCTCTCCACTGCCAGGCACCATGTGGATACTGACTCAAGAGCCCTTGTCAGTGCCATTTCTCTGCGCCGCCACGCATGGCTACGAAACTGTAATTTTCCTGATGAAATGAAAAGGAGGATTGAGAAAATGCCGTTTGACGCCACCGGACTTTTCCACCAGAAGACCGACCATAAGCTGAAGTCAATCCATGAATCGTGCATGATTGCACGCCGCATGGAGCTGCCTTAGCAAAAACGTAAGTGGCAATGGCCTCGACCCTCCTACCGCCAGCAATATCAGTCTCGACAGCAGTACCAGCAACGACAGCAACACTTCTCCCAGGGCCATCGACGTTTCGACACTGAGAAGTGCCAGCGTTGACGGTCTGGGCGGACCATTCTCTCTCTCCACTCTCCACCCTCCCCTCTCCCTTTTGGGGACCGGCTCCAAAGCCGACTCCCCATTTGGGAGTCCATTACATCTGATAGATGGGTGTTGTCCATCATCCAGCTTGGACATAGGATAGAATTCAATGTCGTTCCTCCGTTGAGTCCGATTCGTTTTACACCCTGTTCTTCGGTACTATGCGATGAAGTCTACCAGCTACTTCGTAAAGGAGTGATTCGACAGCTTTTCCACTCTGATGGATTGCATGGATTCTATTCTAGATATTTTACGGTCCCGAAAAGGGATGGTGGTCTTCGTCCGATCCTGGACTTGCGAAATGTTAATAGGTACATCAAACCTAAAAAGTTTCGGATGACCACCTTACAGAATATCTTTCCGTCGCTGAGGAGAGAGGATTGGTTTGCCTCACTAGACTTGAAGGATGCTTATTTTCATATTTCCATCCTTCTCACAGACGCTTTCTACGTTTCACTGTCAGATCCGATATATTCGAGTTCAGTGTTTACCTTTCGGCCTGGCTACTGCCCCTAGAGTTTTCACAAAGTGTATGGCTCCGGTGTGCGCACACTTGTGGACTCAGGGCATACAAATATACCCATATTTGGATGATTGGCTCACTGTGTCGCAGACTAGACAAGACCTTCTCCTAGCTGTGCACGAGACTTGTGCTCTACTTGACGATCTTGGACTTTGTATTAACCGCAAAAAATCATCCCTTATTCCCACGCAGGTCATCGACTTCATCGGAGCACACATCGATTCTACTCGGGAGCGAGCCTTCCTTCCTCCAAACAGTCAGGACACTCTCTGTGACCATATTCATTGAATCCAGCTGTACAGAACGGTACCAGCCATAACCATCTAAAGACTACTGGGACACATGGCTGCTGCAGTTGCCATTGTTCCGTACGCCAGACTGCGTCTGTGACCCATACAACTGTTTTTCAACAGATCATTTCGCCCACAGTGGGACTCTCCCACCAAGCTGATCCGGATTCCACTGTCAATCCTATGTACTTTGACTTGGTGGACTGTTCCAGGCAACCTGTCTATTGGCATTCCGTTCCGACCACCTCAACCGACAACAACCCTGTACACCAACGCTTCTCTGCTCGGATGGGGCGTAGCATGCTCAGGACTTCGGGTCCAAGGGACTTGGAACCGGAGAGAAGCAACAAGACATACCAACTTCCTCAAACTTCTGGCGATTTTCAACACTCTCAAATCCTTCAAGACTGTACTTTGTCACCAAGTTGTCCAGATTGCGTTAGACAACATCGCTGCTGTTTTTTACATCAACAAGCAAGGCAGAACGAAGTCACCGACCTTAGCCTGCCTGTCGATGGAAATTTGGGACTGGTGTATCCCAAGAGGCATACTACTCCTAGGGGTTCACTTAGCAGGAACCGACTACGTAGAAGCGGATACACTGAGCAGACTGATGTCAACAACCCACGAATGGGAGTTGGACAGCCAAATTTGCGAACACCTCTTCCGTTCATGGGGTTATCCTAACATGGACTTGTTTGCTACCCGAGACAACAGGGTATGCGATTGGTATTGTTCGAGAGCAGGTATCGGATCGGGATCGATGGGAGATGCTCTCATGATCCCTTGGGACAATCTGACTTTCTACGCATTCCCTCCGATCCCACTTCTAATGAGAGTGGCATCGAAAATAGTTCAAGACAACGCCACAGGGATATTAATAACCCCATGGTGGCTGAGACAACCGTGGTTTACCACTCTCCTTTGACTATCCAGAAGGATGTTCCTTCGGCTCCCAACAATTCCTCACTTGTTAACACAGCAGAACGGAGCAGTCAGGCATCCAGATTTGACCTCGTTGAAGCTGACCGCCTGGCGCATCAGCTAAACTATGCGACTGACTCGATACCGAAGACATCTCAGGAACCGGGGGATCCGGTTTGACAAACTGTGCAAATGGCTCCTACCTCGAATTCGACAACAGCCGCTTCAGTACCGACAGCTTTCGATCGAGAAATTCAAGCGATTCTCGAATCTGCTTTAAGACCGTCCACCCGTCGGTCTTATGCAGCGAAATGGAAGAGATTCTCAGCTTTTGCTGAACGCCATTCTTTTCCTCCTGGGATGGCTTCGATTAAGAACATTTTACAATTCTTCCAGGAACTGTATTACTCCGGACTTAAACCATCATCCATTAAAGTTTACGCAGCTGCCATATCACAGTATTGCGGCGCTGTACAAGGCTCATCGGTCTTCTCTCAACCTCTAGTTCGGCACTTCATTAGGGATTACAGATTTTGCATCCCTACATTCGCCCTGCTATGCTGACATGGAACCTTTCTGTAGTATTTCAGTCGCTTACAAAACCTCAGTTCGAACCTCTGGCAACTGTTGACCTGCGCCTTGTTTCTTGGAAAACGGCCTTCCTTATAGCAGTCACATCAGCTCGGAGAGCTAGTGAACTTTGTGCTCTTCGAATAGACTCACCATATCTGAATTTCCATAAGGAAAAGGTCGTTCTCCAGATGGACTCATCGTTCCTGCCTAAGGTGGTTACACCATTCCACATGAGCCAGGAGATTGTTTTGCCTGCATTTTTTCCATCACCTTTGAATCCGAGAGATCTCTTCACACTCTCGATGTTCGACGTTGTTTGGCTTTTTACAGATCTTGTACTGAACCCTTTTGTCGTTCTAATAGACTCTTCATTAAGTATGCCGAGCATGACAAAGGGTCCCCAGTCACATCTCAGAAACTCTCTAAATGGATCGTCAAAACTATCGTCTTGGCATATCGGCTAGCAAAATTAGAATTACCTGCATTTCCAAGAGGGCATTCTACGCGAGCAGTAGCAACTTTGTCTGCCTTTGCCGCTGGGGTTCCACTTCAGGATATTTGCAGAGCTGCAACATGGGCTGCCCCATACACTTTCGCCAAACATTATCGGCTGGATGTCCGCGCCAGACAGGACTGGTCCTTTGGCAGGGCAGTTCTCTCATCTATTCTTCGCTGATGACACCTCCCTCCTCCGAGACTGGTATGCTTGCTAATCACCCATATGTGTGATGCACAGAGGCCACGGCGAAGAAAAGCAGGTTGCTTACCTGTAACTGATGTTCTTCGAGTGGCCATCTGTGCATTCACACAACCCACCCGCCGGCCCCGCTCGGTGTCGGTGAGTGGATGTTTTTCCTTGGTACCATAATATTCGGTACCGTTGATGCTTACTGTCATATGCTGTCAACCTCAAGGGGGTGAACATTCGGTCTTCAAGACTGAGTAAAATGGTGGACACTCCGCCCTATTTATACCACTGAGGGGGAGGGGAGCGGAGTTTTCCTGCCAAAAACCATTAGCTTTCTAATCTTCCGGCCTAGGCACTGTGTAGGCGCAGCACCCATATGTGTGAATGCACAGATGGCCACTCGAAGAACATCAGTTACAGGTAAGCAACCTGCTTTTCTGGGTTCTAGTTCCCATCAGTCATGAAGCTTACTGTGTGACTTTGTCTCAGTCACTGAGATGTAGCATAACCTACCTAACAGGGTTGTCCCAAGCATGAGATGGGGAGGAGCAGGAGGACTATATAAGCCACCTTGGGTTCCTTGCAGGAAAAACATGGGATTTTAAATAAGACAAAATTGTTTGCGTGGTTTGCACAGCTTTACACAATTATTTTAAACCCCAGATCCCATCAAACCTCATGTGCTGTCAAATGCCTGAAAGGAGGAGGAGGTCTCAACCTACTGCCAGAATCATTGGTACCAGATGGGCCTTCGTGGGAAGAAAATTCTACAATCGGAGCCCCACCAAAAGGCCTTCTCACTTGCTGCCACTTCTCAGATGGGCATGCTGTTCACACCATTGAAGTGAATGGGAAAGGCTGGGCAGCTGAGCAGTATGGATGCAAACAGCGTTGCCACCTTCATAAATGACTGGCTCTGGAAGGCAAATACTGTCCAGATATAATAGTATGTTACTAGCTGTCAATGGTGGTGCAAGAAGTGAAAAGTACAAATAATGTTGTTGGGTTACATATTCTTCAGCTGTAATGCTTAGAGAGTCCAGAAGGAATTTTGAATAGTTTTTGTCTTACAATCTGTGTTATTTTTCTAATTCCAGAACTTTCCAAAACAAGTGGGAGAAGGCTATACTGGTAGGAAGGAAGCTACCTGGTCCTCCTAGTTATTCTTGGCCGTGTTGCCTTGCATCTAAATCAGGGGTCAAAATAATGTGGAGACCAGCAAGGAATTTGGAGGGAAAGGAAACAAGAAGAGTCTTAGGGTGCAATTGGAAGCATGTTCAGACAACGAAAAAAGGCTACAATTCTCAGCATGCCCAGGTTGGCCTCTTGTCAAGTGCGTAGCCTATCATCCTTGTCTCCTCCACTTTTTCTCCTCCCAGAGAACAGGATTTGCTTGGCAGTAGGGACCAGATTCCAGAAATGGGATGTGTACAAGATTCTAAATCCCTTTTCTCACATACTGCAGGAATCCTTGCCAATGTTTCTGTTCCACATATTCCTGAGAGCAATAAATCAGTCCTTATGAAAAGGCAAAACCAGGAAAGGAATTTCATCAGAGGGTTTTAATTTGCTGTGCTTGCATTCACAGGTCTGTGGGAATACACATGTAGGTCGTGCAGGGCTGACTTTTGCCACCACAAGTTACTTGGCACTGGTATGCAGTACTTCAGCCTAGAGATGCAATACTGGCCTAGTATGTTTCGCACCTGAAGCAAAAAAGAAAAAAGCATACATGTGCATACAGATGTGCTTGCATGGACACTCACTCTCCTGTTCTGGATGGCTGCTTGCATTATTTTTAACGACACAGAAATGGGGACTAGAGGCAGAAAAGCAGTGCATCTTCTGCAATTCGCTGCCTATTTCGCATTACGTGAGGATAAAGTCGACCCTCTAAGGAAGCATTGTTGAGCTGCTGGCATTTTCCTAGCACTATTACCACACTTCACCACCTTTAGTGTAATTTATGATCTCTTATTTCATAGAATTCCTATCTGTCTTTTGCTGAGCATATAGGCTCATGGTGCATTTGTCCCTCCAGGACTGTGA
The DNA here is from genome assembly GCF_004798865.1 of Varanus komodoensis. NCBI lineage: Eukaryota > Metazoa > Chordata > Lepidosauria > Squamata > Varanidae > Varanus > Varanus komodoensis. Next base: position 7,647,080 of record NW_025336347.1, read on the forward strand.
ATTCATCTGCTTTGCAATAAGATCAAGAGAAGCATTTGCAGCAAAACTTCCGCTGTGTGAAGTTGATCTGATAAGGGGCTACTGGGCACAGGTGTGTACAGCACCCAGTAGATGGACATTTGGTGCTTTAGCAGCTGGATGTGTGAGCTGCTGGCACAGAAAAGTGCAGCATTCTGAGACTGTCCAGTGTTCAAACCATGAGTGTCTTGTATGTTCTTGGCCGCCAAGTTCATGCAGGCAAGCCACCGCATTGCTGCTGCAGCCCCCACGTGTGAATGGCCTCCAAGCAGCCTTCTGCCCAGTGCCACAGCTGGAAGGCAATGGCCATACAGTACTAGGATGGAACAACAGGCTATCTAATTAGTCATGAATACAAAAACGGTTCCAGTGAGTGAGTAATAAATGTTAATGGGACTTGTAAGTATAAATCACCTGTGAGCCAAGGTAGGAACTAATCCCATAAATTCAACTTTTAAATATTCTTGGCAGGGGCCAGAGCTGGAGAAGCCCTCCGCCCCCCCCCCGCTCCCTCCTACCAGTCGTGGCATAATTAGTTTCTGCCTCCTGTCTGCACTTTTGGAATAATTGGTGAGAGAAAGGTCCCATTCACGTCGCAGATAAACTGGGGCGAGTGTTTTTCTGAGATGTAGCTCCGCCCGCTCTCATCTGCTACACTGACCATTGACTCGCCTAATTATGTGTATTACAGCCGCAGAAGGCTTACGGCAACGGCCGGGCGGGGGCTGGCGGCGGGATAAGTTCAATAATGATTCCATCTGTTCCTGCAGAGCGGAAGGGGGGGGGGGGCGGGGGGGGGGGGGGGAACCATCCTCCAGCACAGGTGCCTCTGCAAGGGAAGTCCCTTTACCAGGTGCTGGCAGAGAGTGGAAAAGGAAAGAAAAAGAAAAGCGGCCATGCTTTTTGGTGCGTAATTGCAGCATATTGAAGCTTTTCACTTTGAAGCAGTATAACCAGGCCCAGTGGAGTTGTTGAGAGACAATCAGCAGCCCTGATGCCACATTTGAGTCTTCCTGCTTTTGCCTCAAGGTGTTTGATGACTGGCGGGGGCGATTTTCAGCCGGGGGCGGGGTGAGCAAGTGGGATTATGCCACCCCTTTCTCGGCTTGCCACTTTTCTCGTGCTCAGGAGCCAAGAATGTGCCGCGCTTTGCGAGTACATCTGGGATCTGGTGGTTGGGCCCGACAAGCAGAGATGGGGAAAGATGAAGCACGTCTCTGCCTGCCTTTTCCCTGCTGTGAGCTCCCTTGCAGCTGCTTTTCACAACAAGACATAAATCCTGGCCTTCGCAGGCAGGCAGGCAGGCAGGCAGGCACGTGTGCGCGCGCAATGTGTCATTGGGGCCTGAGGTGCAGCTCCCACTGGAACTCCTATCATCGGGGGGGAATGAGGGAGGGGGCAGAACAAAACCCCCTTCCTTCAGATCCAGTCAGTCATTCCTTCAGTCAGCAATGCCCAACAGCATTTCTATTTTTTCATGTTTAGATCTCTTCCTTCCACCCAGCTTCTTGTGCCCACCCCCATCTCTATTGGAGCCTTCTATTATTTGACTATGGAAATGTCATATTCTAAACAATATTAGCAACTGCAAGTCTTGGGCCAATTAATTGCAGGAGGGGGGCATTTGCCCTGAAGAAGCTGCTAGCGATTTTGGACTAGGCAAGCTCTCAAGTTACATTAACAGCCCAGCTTTGAGACTCCTAGACGGCCATTGATCAGCGAACCACACAGGGCAGATCTCAGATCAGCAAGTGACACCATGTGCCCTGATCAGCAATCCATTAAAACGCACCAAGCCCGAGAGCAGGCAGGTGCGCTCCTACGGACCCCTCTGTCAAGGGACCCCTCTGTCATGGTAGCTTCTTGAAAATGCAACTGGACGGCAGCCAGCAAAGTGACCTGTGACTGGCTGCCTGTGTGTGATTCCAGGGAACAGAACAGCGGGTGACGGTACATGAGGCAACCCTCTGCATGTTTCCTTAGAAGTAAATCTGGGCAAGGGTGCAGTCCTCCAGCACAGCCACCTGTGCTGCCTGGGATATGCAGGGAACTGTAGGAAACTTTTCTGTCGAAGCTTGCACAGAATTGCATTTTCTTACATTTTCTCCCTAAAAAGTAAATTTAGCATTGCACCTTCAGTCTGTTTTTTTAGCCCTCTCAGGATAAGGAATCTCTAAAGCAATAGCTGAAAGTAATGTGAGAAAATAGACTCATAGTTAAAAATTAAAATGCCATCATTACTCAAGGGAAAAAATGAAGTCAGGCTTTACGGTGCTGAGAACTATTAATAATAAAGTAAAAACTTTGGCTCCTTTCTGATTGAGCAATTAAAAAAGAGTGGAGGTTGTGGAGCCAATACCAAGAAGGCCTCTGTTGGTATAGGCCATGTCCTAACTCGGTGTGTGCAAACAGACACACACTAACCCGTACCAGCTGCTCTCAGCTGGGGCAAGAACACGGGTGGGTCATGTGCATGGATGTGTTTGAATCCATCGAAATGACTCTTCCGAGTGGCATGAAAACAAACCCGCAGAGCTTCTACTGCGAGCTGATTTCCCTTGGTGCTGCTCCGTTCACAGTCTCAGCGCTAACTGCTTATTGTGCTAATGGCATCCTCTTGCCAGAGAAAACATTATACTTCACATCTGAAGTGGTTGGCAGAAGCTGCAATCGAGGTGTGAAGTGACTTTCCACATAAGAACACGGTTTTCATGCTCTTCGGTGTCGAGTTCTGTGCTTGTGTTGCCACGCGGAACTCTATTATTGCAAACTCCTAAGCAATTAGAGCTTATAAAAGAATCTGGCAGCCTTTCTGTGGTTGTGCGTGCGTGCAGGGGAGATATCGTTACTCTGGGTGGGCCTTGTTCTACATCCCACATTTACAAAGGAGAATCAATACTATTTAAATGCTGTTGCATTTAGCAAAGGCATCTACATGGATTTAACCTGGAAACCTGTGTTACCTTTCAGCAAAAGTGAATTCTTGCTTATTTTTTTAAAAAGGAAAAAGCTTTTGTGGTTTTTTTTTTTTTAAAGAACTATTTCCATTTGCGTGAAACAGTTTCCAACATTTTAAAAAAACTGCCTATGACCAGCCATCTGGTAATTTCCAGATGCATTAGACTGGAGCACTCAGAATTACCAATGCCCATGGCGGAAGTTGAGGGACAACACATCTGGAAAGTGCCAAATTGGGGCAGGCTGCACTAGAGCGATTCAGTCATGAAATTCACTAGGTGGCAGAGCCTGTCACATACTTTCAGGGTAAAGTACTACACAGGGTTGCTGTGAAGATAACACGGAGGAAAATACACCATTCTAAACTATTTCACGGAAAGGTGAGTTAAAAATGAAAGACACAGTTATTACAGATTGTGCTTTCCCTCGGGGCCTCGCATTTACCATTGCGCATTACAAGTACCGAGCAGTTGTTTAGGCGATGCATAGCCATGAATGAGTTCGAGCAAGTGGGTGGGTTTCACCATGACTTGGCTTGTTGTTGTGTGTGAACTAAGCAAAAGTGATGGAGCGTGGTAAGGATGATCTCCATGGAACTACACGGGGAGTCAATGTGTGTTGTGTGGTTTCCGTGCTTCACCATGACTTGTTTGTGCATCAGAACCCAGTTCCCATTCAGCTGCCACATCTCTGCCAGCAAGGCTTGTGGCAAGAACAGTCATGGTTGCAGTGGACACTCCAGCCCACAGTCTCTACTATCCAGGTTTGCCCGGCAACTGCTGACCCAGCTGCGCCCATGCTGCTATTGGCCACTCTATCCCCCTCTCTTCTCTGCTTGCACGCTGCCTTCTTGAGGCCCAGCTGCAGCTCTGAATCTCAGTGGCGGCAGGAAATTTTGCCACACCCCCTCCTGCAGTAGCGACCCTGGAGATGGCCGTGCTCGGTGCTCATGGCCGGTAGCTACAGAGTACTCATGCGGTGCCCTTGCTCTGCTCTTAGAGGCAGCATCCCCTGGCAAAAGCTGCTGTACACAAGAGCAGCACAAAGGCATCCCCCCTGCCCTGCTCCACTCCTGTCTTGTCCCTGGCATTCCTGGGGCCTGTAAGCAAGCCTGGCTGTCCCCTGATGCCCCACTGCTGCAGCCGCGAGACACATGCATCCCCAGCACCCTCAGGAAGCTCTTCCCAGCAGGACCTGCTGCCTCCGTCCCTGGCACTGATGCCCTTCGTGGCCTGGCTGCAGGGCAGAGGTGGCCTGCTCCAGTGCCTGGGTCCTGTTCAGAAGGGACGGCGGACACATGTGCAGCAAGGGCCAGGGAGGAGCTGTGGGCATGGAATTTTATTTATTGATTCCCCTGATACAGCTATGCCTGAAAATGCCATGCAAGCCTGACTAACAGAAAAAAGGTAGCCATTTATTGATTGTTAATATTAGTCAACGGGAGGCAGGACAATATAGGTTTTCCAGCTGAGGCTTGGATTCAAACCCAAGACTAAGCAGGCAGCTTTAGAGCTAGTCCAAGATGAATTGGACTCTTTTCCAAATCACCACCATGTGGTCTAAACCATATCTTGTGGCCAGTGCACAGCTTTTCTAAAAACATCATGTATATATGCAAGAAAACTCTTTGCAAGCAACAGGGCATACTCTTCAGAGATGTACAAAAGAGTCTGATTTTTGAGTCTAATGGTTTGATTATTGCTGGGTTCACCTGTTTCTCCAGCTTGTGGTACTCCAAGTATGCAGAAATGCTGACTCACGGGGACTTCTTGGATCCCTCCAAGGGGCAGGGCATGTTCTCCACTCACGACCGCCATAGGGGAATCCTGAATCAGGGATAGCAGTAGTGATGCAGACGGGGGACTGTGCTGATGCTGGGCAAAGCAACTGCTTCTCCCAGCACTGACCAAGTCTCTTTCTCCATGCTGGGAGAAGGCAGGTCTCCACATCTCTCTCACCCAGGAGAAGTGCAAAAGGGGGCAGGGGAGATGAAGGCAGCAGCATATCAGTGGACGGCTCAGTGAAAATGTCAGCCTCATGCTCAGCTGCTGTGAAGAAGGCAAACTTCATGCTAGGCATAATTAGGACCAGAACAGAAAACAGAACTGCCAAAATCTTACTTCCTTTATACAAATCCTTGGTGTAACTTACAATATTGTATTCAGTTCTGGCTGCCTTACCTGGAAAAGGACATTATTGAATTGGAAAAAGTGCAGAGAAGGGCAGCAAGAGACTGGAGGAGTTCTCCTATGAGCAGCTTGACAAGTGGGACAGTTCAGCTTAGAAAAAAAGGCAAGCAAGGGGAGACATGATAGAGGTGCTTAAAATGATGCCTGGTGTGTGGAAATGAGAGAGAGAGAGAGAGAGAGATTTTTTCACTCTCCAATTACACTCACATCTGGGGACATCCTATGGAGATGATGGGTGGGAGGTTTAGGACAGATAAAAGGCTATCTTTCTTCACCCAGAGTATAGTTAAGCTATGGAATTCAGTGCCACTTGAGGTGGTGATGGCCACCAATCTGGATGGCCTTAGGAGGGTTTGGACAGATGCACGAGGGAGGGGGCTCTCCGTGGCTTGCAGACTATGTGCTCCCTCCTTTATCGGAGGTGGCCTGCCTGCATACACCAGATGCTGGGAAGCCTGGGCGTCCCTTGAGCTCTTGCACCCCTTCTGCTTGAGGGATCCCGTGGCAGCCAGTATTCCACCATGTATTTGTAATAGGTCTAGTGCTGACCTAGATGGTCCTTTGGTCAGATCCAGCATGGCCTTTCTTGTGTTCTTATGAGGCCACTGACCATCCCTGCGGTAACCTGTACCCATTGACAAAGGATTGCCTGAAATATTCACCAGGAATGGCTGCTGTTTGCAGGCAACTGCAAAACTTCCATGTATGATCTGAATGATGGCAACAAAAAGAGTGGCCCATGACCCTGAGGAAAGATCTAGATGACCCAGTTTCCTCCAGTACCAAGAATGAGACGCAATGGATGAACAAACCAAGATGGATAGGCCCTGCTTAGCTTGGGCCACAAAGGGCATGGGAGCACTGCTGCCTATAATGGCACTGTTTGACTCATCCGTTCATTTTTAAAACTTTCAATTGAAACCCCAGTTCTATTCTTTTGCATTATGACTCATGCCATGCATAAGCCTCCCAATTTAGGAGCACTCAGGATAAAGATATGCAAAAGCTAAAAATAGGGAGAAAAATTGGAACAGCTGCAGCTATTATCTTACTAGTAAAGGGAAGAAGATGATTCCCAGAGAAGTCTTTTGCAAACATCTGGCACCTATAAGATGATGACAAGAGGCAGGCCAGTGGCTTTCGATAGTATTATTCCAACTGGCAGTTCCAGCTATCAGTGGGCCTCCCTTAGCCCTGTTTAGCTCCAGAACACATGAATGAAGATAAGAATGCCTTTGAGAATGAAGTGAGCATTTTATCAATGCAGAACTACAGGTAGCTGCCTAATGCCTGAGTTAGGAAATGGGCCTTCCCAGCTGTTACTTCCAGGCAGATGCAAACCCCAGCATCTTCCCTTTGGGGTATTTATGTGTTTTTAGTAATCACAGACAAACACTAGCGTTCCATCAGATTCCTGCTGGTGCCAAATCTTGCAACTATGTGGGAGAGATTGCACATGTATAAAGAATGAAAGTGGCAGCATTTGGGACTTGGAGAATTTTAGATGTTTGAATGCTATCTATCAATTATCTATCAATCATCTGCCTGCCTATCTATATTTCCAGGACTAATTCTGGGTATGGCTGCTCATAGCATTTGCCCAGCTGTAACAGGATCAACAAAATAAGGAATATCTGCTGCTCTTAATGTTCAGAGGGGCTATATCCATAATTAGTAACAATTTATTAACTGCTGCTTAGGGCCCCTTGAAATCATCTTGAATGCACATGTGAACTTATTTAAAAGTAGTAGAGGAATTTTATTGTTTACAAATCTGTCCAGAATTATGGCAAGCAATGTTCTTGTGGTATCTTTCTGTGTTCCTTGTGTTCTATTACTAGAACAATTAATTAAAAAAATGGTAGCACTGAGCCCTATTGATTCATTTAGCACTTGGAAGCTTAATGAGGTGTAAATCCTACAGGCAGCTGCATGGTGAGGCTGACAAAGTAATTTATATCAATTGATGTGATTAGTATAGGTTCTCAATCACTCCATTGTTGCTCCCTGCAATGTGTCATATTCTGAACAGGGAAGGGGAGACTTAACCTTTGAATTTTGGTTAGATGGGATCTACTTTTTGGGTTGTGCTAAGAAGACTGGGAACTCAAAGTTCCACATAGACTAATATGTATTGCCCCTTGTTGCAAAGGGAACCATTTCATTCCAGCCCTTTCCTTGCTCTGTAACTGCTCTCTATAAAACTTGCATCTATCTTTTTGCAAACTGCATGGCCCATTTCTTTAAATGGGTTACCCTTCTGGTATTGCTGAGGGGTTCTGAGACCTGTTTGGCCCGAGGCAGATGGCAAAGCTCTGCTCAAGGTGGAATCTGCGAGGCTGGGACAGGTAGCTCAGCCATCCAGGAACGATTTGCCTTGAAGGGGGTGTGCAAAGACTTGGCCACAAGTGATGCTTGCTACACACACTTAACACATGACCTGGACAGAACGGTCTTTCCTCGTTGCCAGCAGTGGTTAGGAAAGAGCAGAAGCGCTTTCTCTCCCTCTTCCCCCAGCAATCCTGATAACAGCTACCAGCACAGGCAACAGCAGAAGGGCGGTCCATGGCAGCAGGGGCAACAAGAAGACATTCCGCAGGTAGTCGGGGGAGAGATTCAGCAGCAGCCGGGTGGTCGGGGCACTGCTTCAGAAGCATCCTGCAGTCCACAGGCTGCAAGCTGGGCACCCCTGACTGAAATCTTCCAACGTCCTCCCCTCACTGAATAAACTCCCATTCATATTTTGTCTTCCTTGCCTTTCTCGTTTGCCTCCTCCTCCACTTTTTTGCCTTTCCTTTCCTCCCCCTGTTGTTTCTTCCCACTTTTAACAGTTAGCGTGGAAGCTCCATGGTACAAAAACTTGTCTTTCTCTTCTAATAGTGCTCTGCTACGCTGCTCTGTGTGTATTTACAACAGTCTTTATACATTGGCAATATATAAATAAACAGTGAAGGAGGGTAGAGGGGTGAAGAGTCAGCTGAGTAGAAGAGGCACATTGGATCTCTTGCCACATGCTGTGGGATCACCATAAAGCGTTGCTTTATTGTAAGCTTTCCCCAGTACTGTCCAACTCTTAATACGCAAGTAAAGAGATGGAAAAGGACTGCACTCCCTTTCCCCTAAGGGCAGCCTAGGCCTCTAAATACATGGCCTTGCCCTGTAAGATGCAACAGGCCTCTTTATTGTTTTTCCTAACATGGCGTTAATGTCACAGCAGCTACACTAGATGGCTGGACTCCCAGCAGTAATAAGAGGAATTCATCATGATCCTGCAACTAGCCTGTCTTTGTCTCCTTAACACATTATGAAGAAATGCCTGTAATATGTACTTTTTGTGGCTCCTGTTAAGTTACAGTGCACCAGAGGAGGCTTAAGGCCTTGTCTGGTTTCTGCCAAAGGGATGTGCAGTAGTTCCTGAGGGACAGAAGGGAGAGAGGAGTGATCGCTTTGAATATTATCGGATGGGGCCTGGATCAGGTAAATTAGTGAGGCGGAAACAAGCAGTTGGGAAATGGCAGTTGAGGGCACGACAGTGGGCAGCTAGTTGAGTCAGGACTGGGGCCATGTAACCCTTCAGACAGAGGATGCCATCAAACGAGGACTGTCCTCTAATAGCCCTTTGATGAGTGGCCTGCAAAGTGGGACCCATGGCCACCCAGGCCCAAATTTTCATGGCCTTCCCAGCTCTTAAAAGCCGTATTGTTGCATTTGGTGACTTCCATTATGTGAGGGCAGGGAGGGCCACGAAGGATGGGCGGAGTGAAGGCCCAGCTCATACTCAGAGCTGGGTATGTTGGCCTTTAACTCTCCCATGTGGAGGAGCTGAGGCAGCTGCAGCTTCTCCTAGCAGTCCCCTCCCCAGCCTGCTCTCCCTGCCTTTCCCCAGCCAATCATGATCGATCAGATAAGTCATAGGGGAACCTATGATCCTCCAGATGTTGGACTACAACTCCCATCATCACTGACCACTAGTCATGCTGGCTGAGACTGTTAGGATTTGGAATCTTATGGCATCTGGAACTTCACAGGTCCCTCAGCCATAACTATTGGATCCAAGTGCATTTGAGGTGCTGGTTTAAACTATAGAGCCTTACACAGCTGTAACATGCTTAGGGAGCTCATGTAAATTGGAGTCCTGCACCAGCAGGGGGTTGGACCAGATGACCTTCATGGTCCCTTCCAACTCTACTGTTCTATGATTCTATGAGTCTAATGGGGTGGGCTAAACATTCAATTAATTAATACTTGATGGAGTGCCTCTCCCTGACCAAATCTACCACTGGGGAAATTCAGATAAATCCCAGCAGGAAAAGGTTGCTTATTCATGCCTTTGTGTTATAAAAATACTTGCACCCCTTTCTCAGAAAGCACCAGAATTCCAAGCCTGGTCACAATTTAGAATTTGTTGTTACTTTAAGAAGTGGGAACTCATAGCTTTCTATGAAAAGCTGCCAGGGCTATTCTTTTCCCTGATCAGTAAGAGCTGATAATGCTGCCAGGTTAAAAGCATTGTAATCACCCTCATTTGCATGCCAAGACCCACAATAATCCTTTGTGCCTCAGTGATTCTTATGTTAATCTCCTGTAATAGATGGCATTGTATTGAGTTCCCTCTGAAGACCTCTCCCCATCTTCTGACTGTGCTCCCCTTATTTCATCAGCAATTGCCCAGCTGCTGGACCCATGTGACTCAGAATCTATGAAACACTCTGTGTATGTTCTAAAAGCTTGTAGTTGGTAGTGAGGACCACTACCCAGTAGCATGCTGTTGTAAGTAACTGCAGGGGTCCTGAGTGATCTTTCAATAAAACTGCTGAGGTTCAAGGCAAAAGGGGTCTTTCCTGACTGAACCAAGTTATCCTGTCTTGCAGCTGCTATCAAGGTTCCCCAACACGACTTAGACACTAATGATGGCCAAGGGCCATCTCCGAGAGAGGTTAGAAAGGTGGCGACAAGAAAGGGGGCCTTCTCAGTGGTGCTCCCTCCCGCAATTACGATGCTTCTCCCCACAGAGACTCACCTGGAGCCGACACTGTCTTCTTTTAAGACTGCCCTCTACTCCCAGGCATTTAATGATGGAAGCATTGAAGTAGCCAGTTTTAACAGGTTATGTATTTTACTGAAATTGTTTAAGGGTGCTGTGTATTGCGCCCATGACAGATGCACATAAGGCTAGAACTCCGAGGCTTGCCAGTATTCAGTTCAAGGCCTGACAGCCATCTTTGCTGCAGCTGTGCCTTGTGCCCCACATATTATCTCGACACCACTTTTCAGCTGTTTAGATTTAGCACTGAAGAGAGGAAGGGAAGGAGGCTGGCCTGCTGACTGGAACTGCTGTAGCTCAATGGCCTTGGTTGCCTCCCCTCCCTGGCATGCCCTCTTTTCCCCAGCCAAGACCAAGTTGCAATCTTGGGGTGGGGGTGGGGAGCAGTGGGCATGGATCTTTCCACACTTCCCTACTCCAATACTGTGGGACTCCAAAGAATCTTTTGGCCCCAGTAGGACTGCACTTTTAATTTCTCTGCACCGGCTTGTTTAAAGTTTGCATATCGAAAATTTATGTGGCATTTTTGTGAATTCTCATGAGATGTCCAGAAAGTGTTGGCTATTGAGCCATATAGAAATGGAATACATACATGTATGCATGCATACTATTTTCCAGAAAAGTCATGCTCTGGGAGCAATCAGGAATAATTTGAACCTTTGAACCAATTCCCGGTTGATAAGGCTGGTGCTCCTGTCAATGCCTTGGTCGAACTGTGGAATGGGGAAATGACCAGGCTATCGACACGATCGCTCCTAAGTGTCCTCTCCCGCCTGGCAGAGCCCGTTCATCCCCCTGGTATACACCTGAACTACGGGCGATGAAGCGGGTTGGGAGATGTCTAGAGCGTAGGTGGAGGCAATCAAGGGATGGATCTGATCGAACACACTTAAGAGCCCATTATCGGGCCTATGCTGTGGTGGTGAGGGCGGCGAAGAAGAAATTCTTCTCCGCTTCCATTGCCTCCTCACAATGCCATCCAGCAGAGCTCTTTCGGGTGGTACAGGGGCTGTTTCATCCAGGCCCCAAAAAAGACCTCATGCCCGCAGTGACGACTTTGAGTGATTTTCTCCTTGAAATGCTTGGCAGATTCGTCACGAGCTGGACTCCACTAGTGACTCAGAACCTTCGGGGGAGGTGCCAATGTTGCCGTCTGGTCCACAATTGATGGATGAGTTTCAGTTGTTGCTGCCTGATGATGTGGACAAGGTGCTTGGACAAGTACGTCCCACCACCTGCTTACTGGACCCTTGCCCATCTTGGCTACTTAACAAAGCCAAGCACGGGATAGGGGCCTGGATCCTGGAGGTTGTCAACGCCTCTCTAAGGGACAGCCGGGTACCTGCCCCTATAAAGGAGGTGGTAGTCTGGCCAGTCCTAAAGAAGACATCCCTGGATCCAGAGATGGCCGCCAATTATAGACCAGTGGCCAACATCCCATTCTTGGGCAAGGTGGTAGAGCAGGTGGTGGCAGGACAACTCCAAGAACTCTTGGATGAAACTGATTATCTGGACCCATTTCAGTCCGGCTTCAGACCCGGGTACGGTACTGAATCTGCCTTGGTCGCCCTGTATGATGACCTGTGCAGGGAGAGGGACAGGGGGAGTGCGTCCCTGTTGGTTCTCCTGGACCTCTCAGCGGCTTTCGATACCATTGACCATGGTATCCTTCTGGATAGGCTAGCAGGATTGGGAGTTGGAGGCACTGCTTTGTGGTGTTTCCGCTCCTATCTCAATGGCTGATTCCAGAAGGTGGTGCTGGGGGACTATGGCTCTGCGCCATGGCAGTTATGCCATGGAGTTCTGCAGGGGTCCATTCTATCCCCTCTGCTATTCAACATCTACATGAAACCGCTGGGAGAGGTCATCAGGAGGTGTGGGCTGCGGAATCATCAGTACGCTGATGATACCCAGCTCTACCTCTCGTTTTCCACCAATCCAGGTGAGGCAATGGCTGTACTGAACCGGTGCCTGGCCGAGGTAATGGGCTGGATGAGGGCCAATAAACTGAAGCTCAATCCAGACAAGACGGAGGGACATGGACCTAGTCCTGAATGGGGTTGCACTCCCTCTTAGGGACAAGGTTCGCAGCTTGGGAGTGCTCCTCGACCCAGAGCTGTCATTAGAAGCTCAGGTGACAGCGGTGGCAAGGAATGCTTTCCTTCAGCTGCGTCCCTACCTGGAGAACGATTGCCTGGCAACAGTGACACATGCACTGATAACTTCCCGATTAGACTTCTGTAACATGCTCTACATAGGGCTACCCTTGAAGATGGTCCGGATACTTCAATTGGTGCAAAACAGAGCTGCCTGGTTGCTGACGGGGACTGGGCATTGTTTTCATATAACCCCAGTCCTCCATCAGCTTCACTGGCTTCCCATTGAAGTCTGGGCCCAATTCAAGGTGTTGGTTATCACCTATAAAGCCTTCAATGGCTTGGGACCTGGTTATCTAAAGGAGCGCTTGCGTCCATATATGCCCTCCCGTCCCTTGAGATCGGCAGCAGAGGCCCTTCTCCGGGAACCCTCTGTGAAAGATATTAGGAGGGTGAGTACCTGGAGGAGGGCCTTCTCTGCGGTGGTGCCCCACCTATGGAATGCGCTACCCAGAGGGGTCTGCCTGGCGCCGTCATTATTTGTTTTTCAGTGCCAGGCCAAGACCTTTTTATTTAAAAGTTATTTTAATTGTTAATTTATTGATTGTATTTATTGGGTTTTTATGTACGTGCCGAGATGTTTCCGAATTTTTAAGGCTAATTATATAATTGTTTATTTGTGCTGTAAGCTGCCCCGAGGCTTTTTGCAAATGGGGTGGCATAGAAATTGTTTAAATAAATAAATAAACCTTGCAAAAGTGAAGGGAATGGCAAGCACATTCCAGAAAGAATTCATGTAGATTTTTGGAGTGTGTCAAACTTAACCAAAGAGTGGTGCCTTATCGCTGGAAGAGAGCTGGAGAAAATGCAACCATTCTCATGTTTGGAGCATTCATTGAACATGTTCCTGCATGCTGTCCATATGTACTGAATTTTCAGCCAGTATTGGAGCTTATTTTCAAGACAAACCTTTCTGTTGCTGGCGCATTCCATTTGGCATGGGATCAAATTCTCAAAGTGTGCACTTCCAGAGGCTTAGAGGCTTTGTCCCTGTCATCACACATCAAAAAAGTGGGTGGAGATGCATCTTTCAATACGTAAGATCTGAGAAGTCATGGGAGAGAATTGAGACAGTAATGGTGTTGCAACTATTTTTTGCAGTGCTGAAAGCCCATTTAGCAATCGCTGGCATGGTTTTCATGGTCACCAAAGCTGCTGCATACAAGTTTTTTCTTACTCATGGTACATGGTGGCATGGATAAGAAAAGGACACACGAGAAGGGCTGCAAACCTGCAAATGCTCTGCAATCCAAGTAAGGACAGAATCAGGGGAAGCAGTGGCATGCAGATCACACAGGGCAGTGGCTGTGAGAACAGATCGCACAATTACCGCTGCCACTCACTTTCTTCCTAAGCATGCAGTCCTATACATATTTAGCCATCAGAAGGTTTGATAGCTCCGGCATGCCCCCATGGTCCATGCTGACTGAGTGATGCTGGGAACTGTAGGAATTATAATGCCTAAACATTAAACTCATATGTGCCACTTGATATCTGAAGATGTCTAAGCCCTGAATGAGGTTCAGTTGTCTCACACCCTGATTTTTATCTAGAAGGCTGTTTTCAGAATTTCTTGATAAAATGCTGGGTGAGGGAGGGGGAAGAAGGCTGGGACATGGACAGAAACCAGTGTAACTCCTTAGTGCCAGCCCCCTTCCCTTTCTGCTTCCCAGCACATCCCCTTTTCTGCCCCCTGAGCTATGATTGTGCCCTCAGAGGAGACGCCTCATCCACGTCCTTCTCCACCAGCCAAGAGGCAGGTGAGGCTGGACAGGGCTCGAACTTCAGAGTCCCAGCCCAAGATTGCCCAAGTATCATGGAGCTGGAATTCTGAATAAATCTTTTACCCCCTCATACAATATTGGGAGACTACAGAATTGCCCCCTCAGTGGTTTACATTTCCCCCATCCCCGGAATGTAAAATCCAGTGGAAGAGCAATACAAAACAAGAGAAGTTAAAAATATTTCACGAATAATAGCAGTGTGATTACAAGTCAAGAAAGGCCTAAGAGCGCTGTCGGTATGGGTGCCTGACGCTCAGCGGTTTCCTCCTCTTGGTGGGTGAAGGCCCTCTGAAGGGTGGCTGCTGCTCCTGAGAATGGCCACATATGTGCAAGGACCTGACAACAGTCCTTTGCTCCTAGAGTGACCAACAAGGCCTTCTGGGAAGATTTCAAGGGTCAACTTGGTGACCCTGGAAGAGGGTCACCAAGAGGAAGATGGGTGGCTGGGTACCATTGTCCCAAGGTGCCTGCATCTTCGAATGCCTGTAACAAAGCCTTGAATGTAGCTTGGGGCATACCAGCTGCTGTGATTTTATGTGGCGATGCTTCCGTTTCCTAAGTTCATGGACCCAAATGAGAGTATGTGACACAGAAATACGATAGTAGGCAAGCTGGGTGATTTCAAAGGTGTGATTAAGGATAGTCAGGCAATTTCCCCCAGGAAGTATGTGAGGAAACACATACCTGTCATTGAGATACCTCTGTGTCTCAAAGTGAAACAGAACTAATGGATGCCCCCAAAAATTAGCTGAAGAGAGCCAAAGTCCATTGGACTAGGCAAGTGGCTGGCAGCCTATCCAGCACAGTTCTTCCAACTGCTAAAATGAGTTAGTGTGTGAACAGCTTTTAGTGTTTTTGTTTCTCCCACTCCTTAAATGTAAACAATGTAAGGAAAATACATGTTCCTGTCTTTAAATATTTACATGTGTTCCAAGTACAAATTATATATAATATAGCATTTAAATTACATTAGTTATGCTTTAATTTTCCCCTCAAATATTTCATGTCAAACACTTGTGATGGAGGAAAAAATAGCACGGAATTCCTTTTTTTTTTTTTTTTTGAAGCCTTGATTATTAAATACAAGTAAAATGAACTTGCCAGGTGTTTCTGAGCTGTCCAGCACAGTGGTGGCAACTTGTGGCCCTCCAGATATTTTGGCCCATGGCTCCTCTCAGCAATAGCCACCAGAGCCAATCTTAGGAGACGATGGGAGTGGAGGCAGGCATTTCTGCATGGCACAAGTTGCCCTCCTCTGCTCCACAGTATCTGAACATTTTCTGGTACAATTGGAAGAGCCTCTCTGCAAATGAATCTCATTTATACTGGATCTTTTCCAATTCAAAATTTTCTGGAAAGCTCACAGTTTCACATGATGAAGTGTGCAAATTACTGCGCTGGGCTTGAGCTGAACAACTGGACACTTTGGAGTGGACATGCAGGCTACGCAGTTTAACCGCCTTGTGTGCCTAAGTGAAAATGATAGGGCTAATGTCATTCTGGCTTCACGCAAATATTGCCACAGCCAGACCAATGGTGTGGCTTTCACAATAAAACAAAATACTGACTATTGGCCCAGGGGCTAAAATATGCACACACACATCCTTCATACCAGGCCAGAAGTTTTCTGGTCATCCGGCAACCATACTCCTAATCCCTCCCTCTGTTTTGCCGCTGTATGTATCCCGTCATCTGGCAGCGTTTGGAGTGCCAACAATACTCCTGATATATATCTTCATTATTATTCTCCGCTTCTCTTTCTAAATGCCATGCTCTCTATCTTAGCATGTCATCCATGTGGATGGCTGTTAAACAGGAATGAATCTCATGGCATCTTGAGGAATAACGCATTTGCTTTCACAGACCAGAGCCCACATTGCTGGATGCACACAGGAGTAACTGATCAGTGGATAGATACATATACCAGATGTACAGAGGAGAGATAGAGGGGAAAATATTTGTAGAAAATAGGGCTAGGAGTCAAACTATTCACACGGTAATATGCAACGCAAATGCAAACACAATCCTGGTGAAAGAGGAAAAGACCAGCTAGAGAGCAATCGGCGAAGTGAGATGAATGATGGACGTAGCACCAAAAGGGGGTCACTTGCTTTCGGTAGCAAACTTGCCACCTTTAGTTCTTATTGCACACAAATCTGATACTGCTGAATTTGCAAAGGAAACAGGAATATTACTTCGGATGAGCTGTGGTCAGCAGCTTGGCATGCAAATTCCTTACTACAAAGTTGTTCACACACAACTAGGGGGGTCACATCTCTTTGATGCTTCCTGTATGGCTGACCCAGGTCTCTTCTGCAGTGGTAAAAAGAAGCAGAACAACTCAAAAGGGATTGTTGATGGGGATCACACGAATGCAACACAACCAACAAGCCATGGTGGGTTGTTGTATCCTCAGAATCCAAACTGCTTCCTGCAGGGTGGCTCATTTTTCAGCAACAAAAACTGAGGGCCAGTGTGGTGTGGTGGAGAGTGCTGGGCTGAGGGCTTGGAAGATCTGGGTGCCGGTGGCCTTTGCCCATGAAACTCACTGGGTGGGCCAGTCACTCACTCCTAGCCTGACCTACCACACAGGGTTGCTGTTATGAGGATGAAATGGAGTGCAGGAGGACTATATAATGTTCCTTGGGTCCCTCGCAAGAGGAAAACAGGTGGGATATTTCTATTCCTATTCCTCATTTTTGGAATAGGCTCCCCAGAGACCTTTGCCTGGTGCCAACACTGTTCTCATTTTCGCAGCACGCTGTTAATCTGTTGTTGTAGTCCTGCTCACTTGAGATAATTTTAATGGCCACCCTAGTGTTATATTGTTCTGTTTTTTGTACTTGGCGTTTCATTGTTTTTAGCGGTTTTTACTATTTGTAATATAATGCAATTTAATAATACTCATAGCAAGCCACTCTAACATGTTCGATTCATGAGGGGTTGTTGTGTCATCCGAACCTGGGAAGCAAATTTCATTATGTGCTGTGGGGGTGGCTTAGTGAGTTGGTTGGCAAAAGCAGCAACCCCCCCCCTGCCCCCCGCCACGCTTCGTGAATTCAACTGTGCCACTGCTTTTCACTGGAGGCACCAAGAAGTATCAGTTCGGCATTTGAGAAGATCGCATTGTTTAGAGCAGCCCTCCCCAAGGTTGTGGTTCTAGACATGTTTGACTGCAACACCCAGAATTCCTAGTCAATGGCCCTGCTGGATGGGAATTCTGGGAGCTGAGGTCCAAATGTCTCTGAAGGCCAGCAGGATGGGGAAGGATGGTTTAGGAAATGATATTGTCCCCTTTCCCTATTTTCAGCACTTTTCCCCCTTTACTGATGCTTTTCATCTGACAGCTAGACAATGGGTCCTTGGCAACCGTGCACAAATTAGCCTTTAGGCATTCTCACCTCATCAGATAGCTACTCCAGTTCGGGACATAGGAACTGACCAGGAAAGACCATACATATCAAACAGTCGGTGCACTTGCAAAAGAACGGCATCATTATCATCAATGACACCATCATCACAGGAAGCAGAAGAAGCCTCCATGAACACAACTGTGCAATTCTCAGGGGCTGGGAGGGAGGGGGAATGATCCCATTTATACTTTTGTGAAGTTCTGGAAAGGAACAACAAAACAAAATTAAATTGCAGCAAAAAAGAGGTAGTAGTAGGAATGAGGTGGGGGAGACAAGACAGGTTCTACTTTGAAGGACAGTGGGACAGCAGCTGGAGAGCCAAGAGGAAAGGAGGGGAACAAGCCATAATAAGCCTAATGGTCTGCTGGACACCCCATGGGTTGTTCCACAAACAGTCCGCACAGGGCAGCTTAACTGGCAGGGTGGCTTAGCATGTCGTGTGAATGCAGCCTTCACGTGTTGTGGGCCACGGCTTGTGTCTCTTCGAGCTGGGCTGTTTGCAGCCTATCTGGAAAGCACTCTGGATAAAGCATGGGAGCCATTTACAGACACGGACTCTTTGGATATGAGCAGACTATTTGAGAAGGAAGAGTTGGATGCCAGTGGGCTGAGTCTGCACTGAAGGGGATGAAAGATTACAGCGATCAGCTGTGTGAAGAGAAGAGATTTTTCTCCATCTGTCCACCCTCAAGGTCCTATTTCCTCATAAACTATTCCCTGAGACACAGAGAAAATTGAAGCTGCTCAGAAATGAAAAAGATATTTAGCCCCAAAATGAGTGAATATCTGACACACTGGCTGACTTCCATGGAACATATGGGAAGCAGCCAACTGAACTGATGGATTTTCTGCAGCTTGCGCTCGCTCGCTCTCTCTCTCTCGCTCACTCGCTCGCTCTCTCATTTTAAATGAGGGAAAAAAACCCATGCACTCCTTCACCAAAATATCTCCTCTCACAAAATAAAATAAAAAAAGTTTCCAAGAAGTATACTTGAGAACTTTAAAATCAAGCACACCCCAGGTGTGTGGCTGCCCTCTTCTTTCCCAGCCTAGCACCCAGACAAAACAAGGGCTGAGGTATGTGAGGAGAGTGCAGTCTTCTCTTTTAATTAAAGCAAACATTTTTCCAGGGAAGGGGCTGCTCCTATTCATAACAACAAGCCTTGAATCCCCGCCTCCCCACCAAGCAGAACAAAAGGGGGAAAATCTAGATGGGGCACAGCAGGTTGTGCCATTGCAAGTTGCATGGAGGGGAAGCCAGTTTGGAAGACTCATCCATGCTTTCTTTTAACATTTCTTGCAAATAATCTGCACATAAAGGGAAAGACTTAGACCCCAAGATTCTCCCTGCCACACAAGTTCTGTGGTTTCAGCAGATCTTCCATGAGGAGCACTACTCAGAAATGTGCATCATCTCACATGGCACAGATCATTCCGCCTTCTCAGAACTCTACCCTCTGGCACTGGTCATTGTGTGTAGACAAGGGCTGAGAGAAGCAGTGAGGAGGGAGAAAGTGTGGACTTGAAAGCACTGCCTTTACTACCACCAGGGAGTATTCTAATTTGCAACACGAACTTCCTTTGAAATATGTTGGCATTCCTTCTATCAACTGATACTGGGAATCAAGGAAAGATCCCAGCTGAGGGCAAGGCGCTTCATCAAGGCTGACATCAGAGCCCCTGTGCCACCGAGGGCCGCTACTGCTGCAGGCACCTCCGTCTTTGTCAATTGTTTCCGCAATGAAGCTCATGCAGCTATATCTGGACAGCCATCCGACAAGTAGCTAATCATTAGCTTCAAATGGATTGATGTTACGTAATGATTCATGACATCTCTGCATGAAATCCAGCTTCAGGAAGCCCAACCGCTGGGTCAGCTCTCTCACTTAAATCTTGGTGTGGCACAGGGAATGATGTTATGGCTCAGATTCTCACTGCAATGAATGCTGTGGATGAAACGAAGCAAATATGCTGTGGATGAAACGAAAGAGCCTCCGCGTGGGCAAGCGAATGCAGGCAGACGCACGCGGCCACGACGTCGACGGCAGCCAGTCCACCGGCCAGCGCAGGCGCACGCAGCACCGGAGAGCGCCGCCCGCCGGCCCAGGTGATCGGGCGCGCGCGGTGCGCGACGGGGCGGGACTCGGAGGCGCCCTGCGGACTCAAAGCAGCGGCCGGGGCCGGTGGCTGAAGGGCCGGTGGCCGAAGGGTGGCAACCAAAGGGGGTCGCCGCCGTTTGGGGTGCCGTTTGGGGGACGAGAGGGGGGCTGGGCTGGCCAAGGACTCTTGTTGAAATAGGCTTGCCTACTGCTGAATCTTAGGGAAGGGGAAGGATTTTTTCCCCCCTTTCTTTTTCTTTTTATCATTCTTTTCCCCCTCCTTCGACCTGCTTTATAATTTTACCCTGCTTTAATCAGTGCTTTGAGTCATCCCTGGCCATGTTGACGTTTATATATCCTGGGGAACACACGGCCGCTGCTATTGGCGTGGTCATGGGCAATGGTCGTTACAGCAATAGGGGCTTAACGTGTCCACATAGAAGAAGGATGGACAGAATGGCTGACACCTATCCCTCCTTCTGGTTCTGCCCCCAGCCAGAGGGCACCAGGTAGCCTTGTCAACCACCCCTCGGGCCTGACGGTGCTCTTCTCAATGCCAGGTCGGTCAATAATAAATCTTCCCTCATCCATGACTTGATTGTGGATGAGGGGGCCGACCTGGCTTGCATAACGGAGACCTGGGCGGGAGAGGGAGGGGAAGTTGCCCTCTCCCAATTGTGCCCGCCCGGGTATCTGGTTCAACACTGTTCACACCCAGAAGGGAGGGGAGGGGGAGTCGCGTTGGTTTACCGAGCCTCCATCTCTCGCACAGGTCTTCCGGTCCCTTCAAGGCCAGGGCTGGAGTGCCTCTACTTGGTGTTGGGCGAACGAGACAGATTGGGTATTCTATTGGTGTACCGGGCACCCTTCTGCCCAGCAGTCTCCCTATCTGAGCTGACAGAGACCGTCTCGGACCTGGTGTTGCGGACCCCCAGGATGTTGGTCCTGGGGGACTTCAAGCTCCATGCCGAGTCTGGACGGACCAGGGCGGCTCAGGACTTCATGGCCTCCATGACGGCCATGGGCCTGTCTCAACACGTCATCGACCCGACCCATGAACGTGGACACACTCTGGACCTGGTTTTCTCGACGGGGCAGGAAGAGGATGACCTGAGGGTGAGGAACTTATGTTTGACTCCCCAGTCATGGTCAGATCACCTCCTGGTGACGTTTGTGCTCGAGAGCGGCCTCTCCCTCTATAAGAGTGCGGACCTGATTGTATGGGCCCGCCCCCGGAGCCAGACGGATCTGGATGGATTCCTGAAGGCCCTGGGGGAGTTTCCGGCTGACAAGACTGGTGCTCCTGTCGAGGCTCTGGTTGAACTGTGGAACGGAGAGATGACCAGGGCCGCGGACACGATCGCTCCCAAGCGTCCTCTCCCACCGGGCAGAGTCCACTCTTCCCCTTGGTATACACCTGAATTGCGGGCGATGAAGTGGGTTGGGAGACAACTGGAGCGTAGGTGGAGGAAATCACGGGATGAATCTGACCGAACACACTTGAGAGCCCACTATCGGGCTTATGCTGTGGCGGTGAAGGCGGCGAAAAAGAGGTTTTTTTCCGCTTCCATTGCCTCCTCACAATGCTGTCCGGCGGAGCTTTTTCGAGTGGTACAAGGCCTGGTTCGCCCTGGTCCTAAGGAAGATCCGATGCCACCCTCAAAGGCCCGCTGTGATGACTTTGCCAGGCATTTCAGGGAGAAAATCGCTCAGATTCGTCACGAGCTGGACTCCACTAATGAATCAGAGGTCTCTGGGGAGACGCCAATGCTACCGTCTGGTCCAAAATTGTTGGAGGAATTTCAATTATTGCAGCCCGATGATGTGGACAAGGTACTTGGACGAGTACGTCCCACCACTTGCCTATTGGATCCTTGCCCGTCTTGGTTAATAAATAACTCCAAGCACGGGACTGGGACCTGGATCTTGGAAGTGGTTAACGCTTCTCTGAGGGAGGGTCGAGTGCCTGCCCCTTTAAAGGAGGAGGTAATACGACCAGTCCTGAAGAAAGCATCACTGGATCCAGAGATGACCACTAACTATAGACCTGTGGCCAACATCCCGTTTCTGGGCAAGGTGTTAGAGCGAGTGGTGGCGGGACAACTCCAAGCACTCTTGGATGAAACTGATTATCTGGATCCTTTTCAGTCTGGCTTCAGACCCGGGTACAGTACTGAATCTGCCTTGGTCGCCCTGTACGATGACCTGTGCAGGGAGAAGGACAGGGGGAGTGCGTCCCTGTTGGTTCTTCTGGACCTCTCGGCGGCTTTCGATACCATCGACCATGGTATCCTTCTGGATAGGCTAGTGGGATTGGGGGTTGGAGGCACTGCTTTGCAATGGTTCCGCTCCTATCTCAACGGTCGATTCCAGAAGGAAATGCTGGGGGACCATGTCTCTGCATCATGGCAGCTATGCCATGGAGTACCACAGGGCTCCATTCTATCCCCTCTGCTATTTAACATCTATATGAAACCGCTGGGAGAGGTCATCAGGAGGTGTGGGCTGCGGAATCATCAGTACGCTGATGATACCCAGCTCTACCTCTCGTTTTCCACTAATCCAGGTGAGGCAGTGGCTGTGCTGAACCGGTGCTTGGCCGAGGTAAGGGAATGGATGAGGGCCAATAAACTGAAACTCAACCCAGACAAGACGGAGGTCCTGTTGGTTGGCGGATCGGGCTTCGGAGAGGGTGGAGTTGACCTGGTCCTGAATGGTGCAACACTCCCTCTTAGGGATAAGGTCCGCAGCTTAGGAGTACTCCTCGACCCGGAGCTTTCTTTGGAAGCTCAGGTGACAGCGGTGGCGAGGAGCGCCTTCCTTCAGCTTCGGCTGATTAATCAGCTGCGCCCCTACCTGGAGTTCGACTGCGTGGCGATGGTGACACACGCGCTGGTGACTTCCCGCCTAGACTTCTGTAACGTGCTTTATGTGGGGCTTCCCCTGAAGACAGTCCGAACACTTCAATTGGTGCAAAATAGAGCTGCCAGGTTGCTGACGGGGACGGGGCGTTATGCTCACATGACTCCAGTCCTCCGTCAGCTTCACTGGCTGCCCATTGAAGCCCGGGCCCAATTCAAGGTGTTGATTATGACCTATAAAGCCCTAAACGGCTTGGGTCCGGGCTACCTGAACGAGCGCTTATGTCTGTATATGCCCGACCACCCTTTGAGATCTGCGGGAGAGTCCCTTCTCCGGGAACCCTCCATGAAAGAAATTAGGAGAGTAAGTCCTCGGAGGAGGGCTTTCTCTGCGGTGGCGCCCAACCTATGGAATTCACTCCCCAAAGAGGTCCGCCTGGCACTGTCGTTACTGGTTTTTCGGTGCCAGGTAAAGACCTTTTTATTTAAACATCATTTTAATTGTTAAAATATATGATCTGGCCAGGGCAACTTCTTCTTCTTTCTCTTTTCTCCTCCTTTATTATTTATTTACTTATTTTATACTGATAATTTAAATTTTATATTATTATGTTTGTAACTCAATGTACTTTTTGTATTTTTGTATTTAATGGTAATTTATTATGTGCTATTGTATTTCAATGTATTTTATTGTGTTGTAAGCCGCCCCGAGGCTTCAGCAAGGGGCGGCATAGAAATGTAATAATAATAATAATAATAATAATAATAATAATAGTAATAGTAATAATAATAAAAATATCTCAGAAAGATAGCAGGAAAAGTCGTGCACACAAGACCCTTGCCCCACAAGAAAAACCAGTAACTGCACATCCAGGACAGAATCTGGTGTGTGTTCCAACTATTCCACTGGGCAAGTAGGACCCAGCTCTTGCACAACGGGGAGTTAGTGTTTTGTAAGGGAATTCAGGAAAAGAATGGACATTCTTATTTCTGCAACACAACAGGTCCATGGAGCTCCTTTATGCAAACTTTGCCAACCTGCCCCATTCAGGAAAGAAAGAAATATTTCCGCTTGGTTCAAGTTTCTGTATGAAGTGCTAAAGCTCTGTTGCTCTAGCAGTGGGTCCTGCTGGCACTTGGGCAGTTTTGGATGCTGCATCCGGTGTATAAGCTCTAGAAGAAAATGTGTATAAACATCACTCTATAAGCAGTATTGCAGCATAGCCTTGTTTGTGACTGCAGCTGGTGTTTTACGCCAAAGGATTTAGTATTTTTATATGTTTGTTTATTTAAAAATTATTTTAAAATGCATAAACTAGCTCATGATTGCTGGCCCTTGCTATGCTATGGAGGGATGTGCCGTGCATATTGCATGGCTTATATATCGGTTTGTTCAAAAAACAAAGCAAAACTAGAGAGATGACCATGATACAAGGCCATTTTTGACTCTGCCCTATTCCTGAATTAGGCTAATCAGGCCACTACATCTCAGTATTTTAAAGGCATGAACAGTGAATAATGGGATAGGCATACCAGAAGTTTTGGACTACAACACCTAGCAAGTCCCAGCTAGCATGGTTCATGGCCAGAAAACCTGGGAGTTGGAGTTCAAAACTGCTGAAACCTCCCAGGTTGTCTGCCCCGGAAGAACAAATCTGTCTTCTGCTGACCCTTAGCTGGTGGATGCAGATCCTGGTAATGCAGCAGGGTTATCAAGTGAGTTATATACATGAATCTAGCAGGGCTCCAAAGACAGGCCTGCAGCAAGATCTCTTCTAGGCTCTGGGGATGAGGGGAAGGGTAGGAGCCGAGCCTGGTAGCCTGGCTGTACTTAAAGAGATTGCGTAGGATTAATTCACTGTCCCTGAGCACAATGCAACCAGGTAGAAAAGAAACGAAATCAGCAACAGCAGGAGACACACACAGCCATCCCAGCAGACACGGCACATGCTTATTTTGTGCCTCGTTGTTGTACCCAAGTGAAAACTGCTGTGCAGGTGTCCTTAAAGTTAGGCACTGCTGCCCTTGTAGGCAGCTTTGGGCAGCTGTCCAGCAAGAGTCTTGAACTGGAGACAACAGGGCTGAGACAGGAGGCGTGTGGCTGTTAGTGTCAGAGGGTGGATGGAAAAGGACAAAGGAAGAGAGGAAGAGACAGATCAGCACAGGTTTCTGAACTGTCACAGCCCACTAACCACCACATCTTTCTCTGCAACCAGGGGTGGATTCTCATGCAGTCACTGTGGTTACACTGGTTTCTAACTGGCTGTTCTGTGCACTTTGACCAGATGCAGGCCAGCTCATTTCAAGCTTGGCCCCATAACAGATTTTTTTTTCCTTCAGGAGAATTTTCACAGCCTTAATAAAACATTCCGTGTTTTCAGGAACATGTTAAACAATCAAGACTTTGCCTGAATGTGGTGTAACGCCCCCCCCCCCCCGCCCCCTTCCATGGTAGATTTCCTCAGGTTTTCCCATTCGGGCAAACTGGTATGCTTCGATACAGTGTATCACATTACAGCAACTTGGGGGGAATTAAATTCACAGCAATATATCTTGTTTTCTGCTGGACAATTAGGTGCAGCAGCTGCACACAGAGACTACCTTGCCATTAGCCATTTTGCATGCTGTCAGTGCAAGGGAACATTTGATCAAGAAAGAACCGAGTAAGTTGTGAGATCTGTTGTTAGCTTGAAAGGACTGCGATGGCAGTTGCTTCTTTCTGCCATCTGAAATACATCAATTCTGGCTCTTAATCTCAGTTTGCAGGGAATATTTTTCATTTTAGGCAGTGGTTATTTTAATGGGATGCAGCATGTTCCTTACTCCACATAAGAAATGTCTTTCCATTTCATTTTGCTCAGGAATAACTACCATGCCCTGGCAGTTCACCGTAGTTTCATTCACATTCATAATTAGCCATGCAAAATTTGCTGATAGAATTCTGTTCTTAATTCTGTTTACCCCCATCCTGAGGAGAATATTTTCTTGGCAAATATGTCTGCCTGTTCCAGTTAAGCCAAGAGACAAACACTCACCCAAGATTATCTAGTGATTTCCATAGCTGAATAGGAGTTTGAACCTGGGTTTCCCCAGTCTTAATTCAGTACTCTAACCACTAAACTGTGCTATTCCTAAGACCTTTCAAGTAAAAAATGACAAAGATATGATTCTGCATAAGTGTTCAAAACCTAAATCTAAGAAATTTCTGAGCATTTTGTAGAGCTCAAACTAAATAGCTCTTCCATTTCCTTTCTGCAAACAAAATTATTCGTATGTGACTTGATTTCAGAGTTTTCAGTTTAAATACACAGCCAGAGTTGTGAGTGCCTGACTTGTTCTCTCTGTTTGGTTTGGCTTGGCCTTGTTTGGTCTCACCAGCTGATGGGGAATGTGCACATGGGAGCAAGCAGGCAGCTGATGTAAGATGGACTCTTGCCGTTTCTGGCTGGTGAAAGCCAAGAAGCACCGGCTTCCTTGTTGGCTCGGATTATGTTCAGGGAAGGTAGAATGACAGATGGTCTTTAATCTGCAGCTGTTCAGCCACTGCTCAAACTACTCAACCTGGATTTCTCAGCTAGCTGTTCCCCTGTTTTAGGGAGTTATTAAGGAAATTAATGATAAACAAAACTTCTGGTTTAGATACACCCAACTTCTGTTGGTCTCCTGCTGGTCCAGTTTTTCAGGCTTTGGTTGAGAATTTGTCCCGAGATTTTGACAGAGGCCATTCCACCAAATTGTGTGTACTATTTCTTTCTGCATCCTTCAGCATTCAGTGGAAAGGCTGATGCTCAGGGGCTGAGCACATGGCTTGCATGCACAAGGTCTCAGGACCAATCCCCCACATACCGAGGTAGGACTGTAAGAAGTCCAGCCTGAAGGTCTCAAAAGTCACTGCTAATGAGCATCAACACCACTGGACCAGGTGAGCTGATGTGCTGACACACTATAAGGCCGCTTCTCATATTCCTCAGCATTATCCATCACGGGGCATCAGTGATGTGATGATGGGAACTGTCAGGCGTTCCTTGGACTGTTTCTGGTGTTGAGGAGCAAGCATTGTCAACTCGCTGCCTTTTAAGCTAAATATCCCTTTACCAGGCAGGGAAAACTACTTACAGTATGTAAAAGAGGGAATGTTGTTTCCTGTTGCCCTGTATGATATTCTGCATCCACTCCCACACTGCCCCAGCAGGGACACATGCCTTCTGCAAGGATAAATTCTGACCCACTTATTTATTTATATTTTGGCTTTTTTCCTTTCAAGGAACTCAAGGCAGCTTACATAGAAACACAGAACATAGAAACAGAGTGAATCAAAAGGGGTCTCCCAGGCCATCTAGTCTGACCCCCAGCTCCAGCCGGCTCCACTCATGACATGCCTACCATGTGCATGTCCAGCCTTTCTTTGAACTCCCTCACCGATAGGGCTTCAACTACCTCCCGAGGAAGCCCATTCCATACCCTAGTGGTCCTAACTGTCAGGAAGTACATAATTACATCATTCTCCTCCTCCTCTCACTCTTATGCTCAGAACAACAATCCTGTAAGGCAGGCTGGCCTGAGAGTCTGTGACTGGCTCAGAGTTACCCAGTGATTTCCATGGCTGAGCAGGGACTAGAACCCCACTAGCTCTTACTAAGCTTTTAGAAGTCTTTGAAACTGTCAGTACATGTGGGGAGATGCTGTTTAGCTGGACTTCAAACACAGAGTCCAGCCAGTTTGACAGAGTTGTTCACCAAAGACTCCTGAGCATCAGCAGAAATGGAATAGGAGGGAAGGTCTTCTTATGGAAGGGTTAAAAAACAGAAAGCAGAGTGCACAATGAGTGGTAATGTCTCCCAATGGAAACAGCGGGTCCTGCAGGGATCTGTAATGAGGTCAACGCTTTTCAGTTTCTTAGGAGTGAGCAGTTAAGTGACCAAGTTGGCTGGACACACCAAATTATTGAGGGTCAATCCAATCAAAAGGGACTATGAGGAGCTCCAAAAGGATTTCTCCAAACTGGGAGAATGGGCATCAAAATAGCAAATTAAGTTCCATGTAAGCAAGTATAAAGTGATGCACATTGGAGCAAAAAACTTCCAACTGCAAGTATAAACTGATACTATCTAAGATGGCAGTGACTGGCCAAGAAAGGTTGCAGCTAATGTGAAAAAGTCAAACTTCATGTTAGGCATAACTAGGGAGGAATTAAAAACAAAACTGTCAGTATTTTACTCCCCTTGTACAAATCTGTGTTACTACACTGTATACAGTTCTGGTCAGCACACCTAAAAAGTGATATATATTTTGGACAAAATGCAAGAAATTGCTACTAGTGTGAACAAGGATCTGGAACGACCCCCTTAGCAGAAAAAAATTACAATAGCCAAGATTATTTTGTTCAGAAAAATAGATGAGTTCAGACAGATATGATGGAGGTGTACAAAATTAGGCATGATGTGGGGAAAATGGATGAAGAGACATTTTCTCCATCTCCCATGATACTAGACTCAGGGTCATCCCACAGGTTCACTGCTGGGCGATTCAGCACAGAGAGAGGGCAGTGCTTCTTCCCCCGGTGCATAGTGGTGGACCTTCACCATAGTGCAGGGCTGGACAAATTCATGGGGAAAAAGGCTGTCCATCCTGATTGCTATATGCTCCCTCCAGTGTGAGAGGCAGTATGTCTCTGTCTACCAATTGCTGGGGAACATGGATGGGACTGTCTACATATCCTGCCAAATCATGGATGGCTGTGACCCGGCATGGCTTTTCATATGCTCCTGTGCTCCTTTCTTAACTTCGGAGCAGTCACTTCCATGCCACCCAGCACAGGCAAGCAAAACGAACGAGAGAGAGCAAGAATTAGAGTCACAGGCTACATGCTGAAGGAGAGAGGTCTGTAGTAGGTGAAGGGGAGACTGTCATGTTTTCACTGGAGAAATGCAATAAATAAAACAAGGAGAAGCAAGGAGAGGACGGAACAGAGAGCACAAGTGCCATCTCAGACTGCTAGTAAGGTCTGCTCCTAGAAATCTGCACTGATGCTGTGGGGTTTGTGATACTAGAGATTGTTCCCTTCCAGGCAAAGCATTTCTTACACCACAGATGCAAGACTTATATTCAGCTATCAAAGGCTAAATTGCTCCTGTCAGTTAGACTGCTTTTGGGCTCAATGTAATTAGTAATTACTTGTACGGCTATAAAATAACCAAAAAACCCAGCCCCTTTAGCAATTATTCCACAGTATGTGTGAATGCTCAGGTGCTTTCCTGACAGACATGACTTCAGGGTTGAGACACTTCCCATAAGATTTAATTGCTGGCATATTGGAATTAGATAGCATTACTCTGGAATGAGTTTGTCTATTTACAGAGGGCAGAAGATCTTTGAACCACATTACAAAACCACATGCTATTTAGTGCACTAAAGCACAGGTAAGTGTGCAGAGTTTTGGGGTGCATCTTGGAGTGCACTGTCTCATAATGGGAGAAGCCGGAATACTTAAACTTGCCAAAATTCTCCGAACTTCACTTCAGAGCTTGCTTCTGCTCAGTTCCAT
This sequence comes from Varanus komodoensis, assembly GCF_004798865.1. Classification (NCBI taxonomy): domain Eukaryota; kingdom Metazoa; phylum Chordata; class Lepidosauria; order Squamata; family Varanidae; genus Varanus; species Varanus komodoensis. The sequence goes on from NW_025336347.1 coordinate 7,676,146, forward strand.
TCTCATTTGGGACCTAGTTTGATTTCAGGAAAACCATTTCAAATGGAAAGTGCACACTTTTAAAAAATGCACATTTTCACTAAAGCATAAATGTGTAAATTTGTAAAACTGCATCCTTTTAAAATGCACACTTTAAATTCTGCATTTTTAAAAATTTGCATTTCTTAATGTGTGCATTTCTAAAAATGTGGTTTTTGTAATGTGTGAATTTTTAAAGCCTGTATTTTAAACATTTACATTTTGCAGATATGAATGCAGGGCTGGAAATTTGTAAACATTTTTAGAGAACACGCATTCCCATTTGCGTTCACATTCAGAATTGTGAATAGGGCCTTTCCACATGATTTGAAATCTCATTCATCCTTCTCTTGCTCCTCCTGCCCTCACTCTGTGCATCAAGTTGCAAAACCAGTTTAGTTCCACTGCTCACCCTTCTTAAACCGTTGAGGTACAGCTAGAAGAGCTCTTTTTGGTCAGCCTTGTTGTGCATTCAAGTGCAGATGAAGAAGCAAAGCGCATCCAAGATTGCAAGACAAAAATGTATAAGCCATAAAGGTTGGCTTAGAGAGACAGATCACGATGCCCTCCAATGAAGGAAGTAGTCGCATATAACGATTTGTGGTTGCAAACATCTCGTGCCATTTGTGTCTTTTACTATAGAAGTAGCAGCCTGGAATGCTCGAAGTCCTTTGGAAATGGTTCCCTGTGAACAGCTCATTGTGTCTGCCAGACTGATGCTGTTCACAGTGAAATTTACCAGCTGTGAGACAGCTAGACCAACAATGTTTGAATCACTAAATGATCTCTTAGTTTACACAATGTTTTTATGCGAAATTGCTAAATAGCAGTCAAGCCACTTTTTATGGTCGCAGGCATGCCTCACCCTGGGCTGACCCCTCACCTCACTGGAAACCCTGGCAAGTGACTACATGAATTACTTGAGAGAAAAACACTACACCCTGTTATTCACAAAATAAGCTAGCAGCTTGTAGCTACAATCTGGCAGTTCTTTCCTAGAGATCTTGCTGGAGCAGTTGCACCCTGGGCAGCAATGACCAGTATCAGTGAGGGGAGACTTCACTTTTCCTAGGGAACAGGGGCCACACCTGCTGCAATCAAGGTTCTTTGCATCATGGCAGAGTTCAACGTGGTAAAGAAATGTATGGATCACAAGAAATGCACTTCATCTTTTTATTCATCTTTCTTTTTAATTTTTAAAATATTTCTACCCTGTCCTACACAAAAAAGCCCCAGCTTACAATAATCAAGACAGTAAAAATTACAATAACAGTAATTGCAATAATTAAGAACAATAATAATTACAATAATAAGAATTAGTAATAATTACAATAAAACAGTAATAATTACAATAATTAAACAATAAATAACAGAACAATAACTAAGTAACATTATAACTCCAACAAAAACAAAATGTGACTGTTGATGTTAAAAACCATTTAAAATCCCTTAAAATGATGGGTGAATAAAAAGGTTTTTTCCTGGCGCCAAAAAGGATGTAATGTCAGTGCCAGGCGAACCTCTCTGGGGAGCGCAATCCACAATCTGGGTGTCACCACAGAGAAAGCCCTCCTCCGGGTAGACACCCTCTTTACCTCCTTCAGGGAGAGTTCCTGGAGCAGGGTTTCTCCTGCTGATCTTAAGGAGCATGAGGACATATAAGGAAGGAGACATTCGTTCAAGTATTCTGGTCCCAAGCCGTTTAGGGCTTTATAGGTTAGCAATACCTTAAATTGGGCCCGGCCTTCAATCGGAAGCCAGTGTAGCTGGTAGAGGACCTGCGTTATATGAGAATAATGACTGGCCTCCATCAGCAATCTGGCAGCTCTGTTTTGTACCAACTGAAGTATCTGGACCATTTTCAAGGGCAGCCCATGTAGAGCATGTTGCAATAATCCAACCCGGAAGTTACCAGAGCATGTGTCATCCAGGCTAAGTAAAGATCTACTTCTCCCAGCAGTCCTGGGGAGAAGGAAAATTCAGTCAAACAGGCATGGATATCACATCACCAGAAGTTTCAAGAGCATCAATTTCATATATTACACCGAGTCATGGTATAGCTTGGAGACTCATAATAAACTTATACTTTTCATAAGAGCATCAGTCTATACCCCCTGCAATATGATATGACTCCATATCTAAAACTGATCACTATGTCTTGGCCCACAATCATGTAAATATGGTGCTTCAATGAAAAAGTGTGTAATTCTTGTAGTATAACTCAGAGTTACTGTGAATTATACCATACTAAACTAGAAATATTTGAGTCAGCAGTCCGTTCTATATTGCATGCCTCAAGATCTGCAAATGATCACTCTGTATTAGTCTACTGCTAGCGTAAATTCAGCAATTTTCTGGAAAAGTACATGACTGTTGTGAAAAAGTGAGCTATGATGCCATGCTAATATAGAACCTCCAGCTTCAAGGGTTGCACGCCACTGCATTACAGTGAGTCAGAAAAAGTTCACTCAGCCAGATCATACTGACTCCATCTTACCCAGTCCCAAGAGAATAGAACAGCAGAGTTGGCGGGGGCCAGTAAATCCATCAAGGCCAGCCCCTTGCTCCTTGCAGGAATCCAAGTTAAAGCATTCCCGATTACCGGGCAGTCAGCAGACAAAACAAAACAAAACACAAACAAAACAAAACAAACACCAAGATATTCTTCTGCATCTCCACCCAGAAAAGAGCGGGAGGAACCAAAGGAGAAAGGAAGTTCTGGGCAAGGAAACTGGAAGTGTTTTTTCTTTTGGTAGCAGTTGTACGACCAACTCTCGTGGGATGCAGGGGACTTTGATGCAGGCAACAGAGAAGACGGCACAAAGGCTTCCTCCGGTAAAGGTGCAAGGGTGCAGATCTTCCCTCAAGGAGGAGATGATCTGAGATAGCACAGGAAATCTTTAACACAAAGACCACAAGTTTTGAAAGAATCAAGGAGTGAACCTAGCACAGCACTGTTAGCGAACTAGTTTTTCTGTTCAGTTGTCATTTGCCACTGAACTGCCACTTTAAAAGGCTTGTTGCTTTGTACCCTGAAACTGACCAACCTCATTTCCTCATTCAGTACTTTTAAAACATTTACTCTGTTTTTTCCAAAACCCAGTTTGTGTGCTTTGGGGGTGAAAGTGAGGAGGCTCATAAGAGGACACACTAATATGATTTCACAACCAGACTGCATGCAACAAGCTGAGCAAAGCCTGTAACCTGGGTGTGCTCTCCTAAATATACAAGGCAGCTGTGAGAAAGCCAACACAAGAAACCCCATTCCTGAGGAACCAAAAGTGCTTGGGGACGGCAAAGACTGCATTTGCTTTACTGTTGTTGGTGGCAGCCAATACCAGTGGCTCTGCTGCACTGGTGGGAGCGTATCTCTCTGCTTTTCTATTCCCAGCAGGTTTCTGGCTACTGTCCCTTACTGAGTTAGGCTAGCTTGGTATAAAGGGTGGGTAATATAAACGTTGCTGGCAAGAAACAACCATGAATTTAATGACCCATCTAGTTGCTGAGTTAGTTCTTCCCTTAACCACAACTTGATTCCAAACTGAATTCTCTTCCCCCCTTCTCTGCCAAACAACCTGGCTCCACCTTCAGGGAGGTTCACTTTGCTCATGGGCCAGACAGTGGAAATGCTGCATGTTACTTAATTGGTTCACCTGTCTGACTTGACAAATTCCTGGCCAGATGAATGCACACCCACCCACACAAATCCTCCTGTTCTACGGTGTGTCCTCCCAGATCAGAGATGGTCTGGTTCCCATCAGTTGCTTGGCTAATCTTGCAGCTCATTAACCTTGATATTTCAGTTAAGCATTTCAGTCCCTCTTCTTCTTCCTGCTCATGTTTGGAGTCTGAACTCTCTGTCTCAGAATGCTATATTTTGAGAGAAGAGAAGCAGGCCTAGTCCCTCTACCCCACAAACGTGGAACCTTTAGCCAGGGTGCCTGCAGGTGCCAAGTCACCACACACTGAATACCAGCTACTGGGGACCAATGGTAAGGGGCTATGCCCCGCCTGTGAGTTTCATTAGTTGTGATGCAAAGTAGGATGTGAACTTTCATTCTGATCCTTCAGAACTCTTCTCATATTCATTGTGGGGAAACAGTATGTACCTCAGTGGCTCAAACTAATTCTTTCCTTGATGGCCTCTCCAATGTTCATAGGGGTAGGCAAAATAATTCTGTGTCTAACACTCATTCTGAAGAGTAAACTTTAAAGGGCATGTGTGTATGGGAGGTGATATTCCTTATAAAAATCTGTTTTTCCTGTGTTCCAAGTGCATGCTACATGTCTGATGAAAGCTTCCCTAAATCTGCAAGTTGAATCCAGCATACACTCATGCTTTCTCTGTAAAGGTCAGTGCACTTCCTGTTCCCACTTTCTCCTGAGATAATGAATGGGATGCAAACAAGTTGTTGGCAATTGTGTCTAATGCTATTTTGCACCTCTATAAACGAGTGTAATAGAACCCAGCTATTCTTTGCTACACAATACTTATCTGTAAAAACATACCTTTATCTCTTTGACAAAAGTCTCTTCATCTTGCTTCTGGGGTGAATTTCCTACCCCGGATTGACAGTTTGTTGTGTAATTTACACATAGGTAAACCTATAATCTAGTCATTCTAGGACTTTGCCATAAATAATGCCCCCAAAGTTCAGCCATCTACCTTGTACAGTTTTCTTTCTATATATAAAAAATGTCTAGGACAAAAAATACCCCCAAATCTGCATGGCAACAGGCCATTGGGGAAGTTTCCATCCAAAATTTGGGGCTCAAAATGAGCTTTACTACAGGTCATATTAGTCCATTTTGAGTTCCAGGAAGAGGAGGGGGGACTGCTTTTACAAAAAACTGAAATCCATTTTAAGGAAAGCATTTTTATGTTGATAATAACTTTAATGGACCAAAGCATTGTTTTGCTGGGTGCATACTGATGCAAGGAAGGTCTGAAATTACCTGAAGTAGCTGAAACTTGAAATCCATTGTTAAGTTGGTTGTAACCTCTAAGGGGAAGCATTCAGTCAAGAAATGGCCTTTGATACAGAAATTAAGCTTTCCCAGAGGCAGTTTTGTATCTGGGGCACAAAAAGCCCCCGAAAACAGAACACTTCAGGTTGTATATAATGCTGGATTTTAGATGCTTTAGATTCTGAAGGCAGGGCAGATTCAAAACATTTTGGTGCCTGAAGCAAAGAACAAGATGTTACACCTCTCCCATTCCATGTACAAAATCCTTTCTTCGAGATTAAAGGTTTCTTTTACAGTGATGATCCGTCATCACACCTGAAAGCTGTGGTAGCTTAGAGAGAGGCATGATGGCTTCATGACACACAGTTTTCTCCTCCAGCACCTACCTGCCATTTTTGAGCATTTGTTGCCCAGGCAGCCACCTTTGTTTGCCTACTGGTTGGACTGGTGCTAGCTGTAGCTCTGCCATTTAACAATTTGCTGCCCACCACACTAGAGACACTCAGCTATTCATTACAATGGTTCAGTCCATGCTGGCTGTAGTTATGTTTGCCATACCTTCGCATCATCACTGACATCTCACAAAGTTTCTAAGTGATAATCTAGCCCTCAGGATGATAACCACTCCATTATTCTCAGAACAGTCTCTTTTTCTAAATAGTTGTTCCACTTCTGTTTTTGTTGATATGAACACTTTATCTCATCAACTAGATAACATCCTTGTTAGTTGGCGCAGTATTGCTTTATTAGTTAAAAAAAAAAACTATTCAACAACATCCTGCTGGATTTATCGTCTTGCTGGACTTCATCCACTATCGGTTTTGCAGGCAGGATGAAAACTGTGGATCTTGAGAGTGAACATTTTCTTGGTGGTACCCAGTATTCCAGAGTCACTTCACATGCCAGCACCAGGCACTGGAGAGATGGAAGAAAGGTGCTTATGCAGCACTAAGGCCTTAATGTGCATTCCATGCCTTAATCATAAACTGAGAATCTGACATGAGTTACAATCCAGGATTACTGTGGCTCAGTCTCCCCATCCTGGTGCCCATATGGGTTGGATTGCAACTTCTGCCTTCTCTAGCCAGCATGACGATGATGGTGGGGGGGGGGCGGTTTGGACAGGAAACACATTTGCAAGTGGGGTGGATTTGTTACATAACAATGAAGCTAACTTGCTGGATGATTGGAATCCTTGTGCACCCGCTTCCTTTCAATGAAAGAGTACTGGAGGTGTATGGTGCCTCATATAAGAACTTGTTTATTTGCAAAACTAGCAGGCTGAAGAAACAGGAAGCGTGTAGTAGGTCCACAGACAAATAGGGATGATCCCAAAGCAATAGTACCCCTGGAGCTCAACAAGTGCAGGATCACTTTCTTTTTCTCTGGCCAAGTTCACCCTATTGCCTTCCCAGGTGTCCAATCCACAACCACATTTGGACCAAGAAAATCATTCCTGCAGCCTCTGGCCATGGACAGGGTGTGAGTTGACTATCCAGATGGCAGAGGTGACTATTCCTTAGCACCCATTGTGCAGGATCAAACCACAGCGAAGTGGAGGAGCCAAAGGGCACAGCTGAAAACTGTATGTAAGAAGCAATTCCTCTGGTTAAGTAGTGTGCTGGCCAGGGCCGCAGTAATAAATGCACCATACTTATTTTAAAAGAATTGCACACGCATCAAGGAACTACTGTTGGAGGAAGATTTAACAAAGGAATGGTTTACAGCTCTGTTTATTCTAAGATCACAGAGTGATATTCCCTGCTGCGCAGAGGGGCCAGAACAGGACCTGCATTCCACTTAAACTCTCAACAGCATGAAATCCCTACAGGATTTGTTCGGCAGCTCTAGGATTCCATAACAACAGCTTGCAAACTCTCTGCACCAGCAGCTTGCTGTATCTTTGTGTGAGCAAAGGCAAACAAGTTTAGATACTCCAAAGGGGATAATACACATTTCTTAGGCATGCACACGCCACACGCTCGCTCGCTGGCTCTCTCTCTCTCTCAGTCACACATGCACACACACACAGAGTGCTATGTACAGAAGCAAATTCTCTCCAGTAGCACTAAAATCTTATGCTTTTTTAGTTTATGGAAAATTTCATTAAAATATCAGGGCATGGCCTAAATATATTTTACTTTCCACAAACTCAACTATAGATCCGTCTATATAAATCCCTTGAGATGCCATTAATATTCAAACTGGACATTATCACCTGAGATATGTCTCTAGGAATATGTATTCCCAAATAAGTAACAAAATCTGAGCACTATCAAAATGACCAATTAGCTAATATACAATGAGATAGAGTATCTCCAGTGAGCATCAGTTCAAACTTTTGACCAGTTAAGTGAATAGTGAATAGAAAATAGACATCCCAAGAGAAAAGAAAATTGAAAAAAAGAGGGAAGTGGGGGCATGATTAGGCATAACTCAAGTTTGGGGACTGAATATAAAAATCCAACCCATTTCAAAAGTTCTACAGGAAAGGCAAAATTACTCAGTGTGACAAAAATATATTTTGTCCAAAGAAACAGTAGCCATCTGGTCTTTCAGTGTTAAGCAGAGCAATCTGTGACTGCTTGACACCGTCTAGGTGGCCCAGCTGAGGACTGTTCAGATCCTCAGCTACAAGATCAGAAAATCACTCCACCCTCGTAGCTGGGAATTGGGACTATGATTCCTTTTCCCCAACCCCTTCAGGCAGCACAGAAAGAGCTGGATCTCCAAGGTCACAAGAGTAACCTCAGAGAAGGGCTTTTGGGAGTGGGGAGTGGGCAGGGAAGAGAGAAGAGGAGGTTGCTGCCACCGAGACACAAGGAATACTGGAGATGCCCCAGCCTCCCTCCATCGCCCTCCAAGGTGCCCCAGTTAGATGGCTGAAATCAGTTGGCTAAGTGGGCAGGACTGCAGAGGCAACCTCTACCTCCATACTTCTTCTGCTTCACAAAGAATGCCTATAGTCCTCCAAGACTGGAGGGTTACTGGCATCCTGATTGGACTGTGCGCTGTAAGATCCACAACTAAAGTTATTGTTCCCTATCTATGTTTAATGGATTCCCCTTGATCCACTTGAACCAATGAGGTTTCGGCAAGGGGCGGCATAGAAATGTTATAATAATAATAATAATAATAAAATGTTGTGAATACTTCTGGAGAAGTAATGGTGAGAACTGCAGTAAATAGTCTAGTATCAACATTAATTAATGAATGTATGATTGCGCCAGGCTTAGGAACCACAGTTAGAGATGTGTGAGCAATCTGTTTTGGGGTGGGGGTCTGAGGTCTCAGTCTGAGTTCCTGCAGCCCTTGACCAGGGTTCACGGGGCTTGCCAGGGCTCAAGCCCCGTGTACCGCACAGGCAGCATCCCTCTTCTGTGCAGCCTTTGTTTGCACTCCTGCACCTGGCATGGAAGAAGGTTGCTGGATGTGCAGGCTTCATTCTGTGAGCATTCATGGACTTCCTGTCAACTCAGCTCACTTTGCAAGACTGGGCAGAGCACAAAAGGAAGTCTGTCAATGCTGGAGCGACGGATTCCACTAGTTTTTGTCCCAAACGTAATCACAGTAATGTAAGTATCATTTAACAATGATGAGAAGTGATTTAAAAGTATGATTATAAAGATGATGAAATTCTGGAATGAACAATTTGGAAAATGTTTTATGCCACTCAGTTGGAAACCTCTGTGGACCAGTTTATTTCTCAGCATTCATATCCCTAATTGGTGTCAAGCTCTCCTTAATATGCACTGAAACTGACGTTGTGAAGAATCCAAACATGGAAGATGAGTATTAAAAAAAATCATGTCCTGTTTTGATTTCTTACTTCCGATACTATACAAATGAGAATAACATTTTTAAATTATGCATTTATGTCTGTAGGATAAGTGTGTATCATATCACTCTCGTCTTGCTTAGCTGAAATAAAATTTCAGTGTATTTCCTGCTTAAGATGAAGTGCCAAAATCTTACCGAAATGCTACCATTTTTGCAATATGCTTGTCATAAACAGATGAAGCCTGCTTTGCAAAAATATTCAGCATGTATTTAACATTCTGTATCTCCTGTTAAAGATCTCCTCCTGCAGTCTGAAGATACATCAGGAAACTTGCTAATGTTAAGCAGGCCTGGATGGGAGCCCTTCTGGGGCCGTGATATATGGCTGTCTTGAGTTCCATGATGGAAAAAAGCAAGGCGTAAAGGTAATAATAAGATCATAAATCAAATAAACGGGACTTTCTTCTGACTGAGTAAACACTAAACCCATGCAGCTGACCAAAGCAGCCCGGGGATGAGCGTTCTTGCATGCATCCTCTTTGTGGTCTGTATTATCCTGCTGACAATGGTAAGGAGGATTTTAAATACATGTGAAGCTCAGATGTATGGTGAAATATATGATGGACTAGGCAGTAAAGATGGCTGCCTATACTAGGGATGGATGAATCTGTGACTCTCTTAGTTCTTCACCTCTGCCTCCTCCTCTTAAATTCAATCTGTCTCAGACTTTGAGAATTTCTCCAGCCTTAAGTTCAGTTTGTCATGGACTGTGACGCCCTTTTTAGAGTTTTTATGAAAATTCATGTTTATGAACACTTCTCATGAACAGCATGCATTTTATATTCATTTTTGCTGAATATGCACATTTCAACAAGCTATTTTTCTATCATTTGTAATGTTATTCTGCCCGATAGACACATTTGTGTATATAATTTTTGATTGGAACGCTCCATTGTAACATGTGGAGAAGTGCAAATTTCAAAGGATAACTGAGTTTTGGTTCACCTAATGTTTGAAAGTGTGAAATGGGGTAAATTCACATTAAAACAAAAACTGAATTAATTTCTTTTCCAATTGTTGCCTGTACCAGTTGAAGGTGAAACCCAATTGTTGATGGTTGCTGATAAGAATTGTCATCTAAAGCTGTTTTCTCCAACCTGGTGCTATCCAGATTATTTACAGTGCACTCCTATACATAACTGGCCAGGGCCTGCTAAAAGTTGTAGGATTTTTTTAACTGTCTAAATATGCATAGGATTGTGCCCTCAGAGTACAGCATTCATGATCCCTGACTTCTGGCCATGCTGATTAGGGATGACACGAGTTGGCATCCAAAACCTAAAGGGACCAAGTTGGGGAAAAGACGTACTATAGTAAATAGAGGCATTGTGGAAAAGAATGGAGTGCCACTAACCAGGGTTCGAGCTGAAGAAACTGATGAAGTTTAGCAAATCCAGGGCTAGGCCTGAGACTCTCTTGGGAATCCTACGTACTTTCTCTTGAGTTCCATGGAAGAAAGTCTGGATGGATTCAAAAGAAAGCAATGATACAATTATTAACTACGATGGTTAAATAAATATTTATGATGTTAAAGAAATAGCAATTTTCCTATGAAAAGTTGAGGAACTAGGATACACCAGCTTCTTTAGAGGCATAGCTTACTACCCTCCCTCCCTCCCTCCCTCCCATACCTTCTCACAACAATGACTGTATACAACAATGAACCCATCTACCCAGTCACACCAAATTGCATAATAACATGGTAGAACAGTAAACTCATTGAAAAATATGAATGAAATGTTTGATCAAAAGTCCATTAACTGCCTAGCTTTCTTTCACCACTGATGGTTTGTGAAACTCAAATGACTGCATGAATGTGACTTCAGCTCCCAGTGGTGTGATGAGAGGACTCTCTTTCCGAACTGTCTCATAGGATGCTTCCCAACAGAGGGCTTCTAACACAGTTGAATTAGAATTAGGCATTGTGTGGCTTTCATCTCCCCCCCCCCCCTTAGGAGATTTTCTGTGGAAAGAAAAGAAGCTGGAAGAAGTGGTGGGAAAACACAAGTTGGTTATACATGGAAAACAAGCATGTCTGCCCCCACTCTAAAACACTCAGTCAATGAGACAGGACGATTGCTCAATAAAAGCCTTATCTTGAAGGCACTTTGGTAGCTACCCAAAGTGCTGTGCTGTGTGCACGTGCGTGCGTGTGTGTGTGTCAAAGGCAGGCATTTTCAGTTTTGTTGTGAATCTTTTTAGGTCCTCAGTCTGTGTATCAGACCAGGATATAACCATAAGTTAATTGCTAGAATTGTTCAGATATAGTCAAGTAGCTGGAATCTTCAAGAGAACGAAACCTCCAGTTATAAATCAGTGTGTCATCAGTAAGGTAGAAACACAGTGCATTGAACACAGGCATGTGGGGGTGGGAGGCTGGGGAACAATGCCAGGAAAACGGGGCAGGGCATCACAGAGAGTGAGGGATACAGCTATACCTCTCAGGGTTAGCCTTCTGCCTACATATGGTAGTTTTCCTCTCTGTTGCTAAAACAGACTCTTGTGGGTTGAATCCAGAAACACAGTTCCACCAAGAGAAGGATACTGCTGGCTGAACAGGACTTCTACGCCCTTTCTTGGCCACGGGTGCCCTCCAGCTCCTCTGCAGGGTCTCCCAATCTGCTGGAGCAGGCTGGGTGCATGCATGTGGAGTTGCAGGAGACAGGCGTGGATGAAGAGCTCCCATTCCATTCCACCAGTGGCATCCTCTGACTAAAGTTTAAGATGGGTGACCTGTTTTCTTCAGAAAAGGTTTCCAGTCTGCTTAGTTAGCTTTTGAGGGGAAAAAAGTAAAGAAAGGAAACAAATACAGACTTAGTTGCATATAAGGCGCCTGCCCGTATTATTTCATGCTTGCTGTTTGTCTATGTCAAGGCTATGGTTTTCCCAGTTGCAATGTATGGCTGTGAATGTTGGACCATAAGGAAGGCTGAGCAGTGAAGAATTGAGGCCTTTGAATTGTGGTGCTGGAGGAGACTCCTGCGAGTCCCTTGGACTGCAAGGCCATCAAACCAGTCAGTCCTAGAGGAGATCAACCCTGACTGCTTTTTAGAAGGCCAGATACTGAAGATGAATCTCAATACTTTGGCCACCTAATGAGAAGGAAGGACTCACTGGAGAAGACCCTACTGCTGGGAACAATTGATGGCAAAAGAAGAAGGGGATGGCAGAGAGTGAGGTGGCTAGATGGAGTCACTAAAGCAGTTGGTGTGAGCTTGAGTGGACCCTGGGGGATGGTGGAGGACAGGAAGGTCTGGAGGAATGTTGTCCATGGGGTCACGAAGGGTCAGACACGACTTCGCAACTAGCAACAAATTTGTCCAATATGTCCCTTATTTTAAGGAGTATTCTAGCATTTTAGCCATATCGGTGCCATAGAACTGGCAACTCACTTCCAAAAATGCAATTCAAAGCTCTCATAGAAATAGGGAATAATAGACCCTTTTCCCTAATGGTGGGGTCCCTTGGGCCTATCACAACACAAGCATCCCCAAAAAGCCCCTGCTAAAGAGGGTTTATTTTCCCCCACTGCTGTTTTCCTATCACTTTCCATCTCCCCTCTCCTCCACCATTCTTCTTTTTTTCTGCATTTATTTATGTATTTATTAGATTTACACCCCACTTTTTTAAACAGAACTAAGTGGCTTACATCATTCTCTTGCTCCTGCTCTCAGTCCTGTCCCCACAACAACCCTGTGAGGTGGGTCAGGTTGAGAGTCTGTGACCCCCAAACTCACCCAGGTGACTCCATGGCTGAGTGGGGACTAGAACCCAGATCGCCTGAATCCCAGTCCTGCACTCTTAACCACTCCACCACCCTGGCTCTCAGTGAATTCTCTCCCTGAATTAGCAGCTTTGGGGGCAAAAAAATGGCACTAGGAAAGCCGTGCTGCTGAACATGAGAGAGAGAGAGAGGAGAATCCAGTCGCACAGGATCCAGAGATGTGTGTAATTTGACCCAGAGCCTTGGGGGACTTGGCAACCTTGGTTTCTCTTGGGTATTACACTTTTGAGGATTTTCCCAGTTAATGTGATCAGTGGCTCCAGGCAATAATTAGAAGTATTGTTTAAAAAAAAGGTTAAGGCATGTTAGCTTTCCAGACAACTTGGCTCATTTGTTCAGACTGAAGAAAATAGCTACAAGTGAAGCAATGCGCCTGCTGGATCAGTTCATGCCATGTGGCCCCATTTCCAGATACCTTTCTCAAGGAATTGTAAGGAACAATATTAAACTTTGCACTGCAGAAAGAGTGGCAAAGCAGAAGGCAGAAAAATTAAAGCATTAAACACACACACAGAGAGGCAAAAAAGGCTGTCTTTCCCCCATCTTTCTCTTCACCATTGCTTTACTACCTGCAGTAACCTTGACTGCTCCTCTGACCGTTCCCCAGCTCTTTCATTCCTTGCAGCCACTACTTAATCTATTTCATTTTCAGGCTCAAGGTTCACTGTTTGTCATTTATCTGCATTGACTTTTTTTTTTGGCATTTGTTAGCCCCAGGTATGGGACTAATCTGAGTCACTCTTCACCTGCCCATATTATTCTTGATTATTTACTGTTCCTCCCCATTTGGCTACACCAGGAAAAAACCATTCTTTCTGAACAGCTGATCACCCCACATGTTAGGGCTGAACTCTCCCACTTCACAGATAGTCTGGGCTCCTGATCCTGATATTATGCTTTCCAGAGCATTCCCCTTTTCATAATCTCCTATAGCTCCTTAATAAACTACTTAGCTGTATAAAGTATTTAACTGGTCTGTAATTTCCTGGTAAGCCAGCAGGTTCCCTAATAAATATACTAGTGCTATGCTGGCAGTGGGCCAGGCTCCAGGAATCTCTCATGAACTCCACTAGAAGGGAGCTTGTAAAAACATTTGCTCAAGCTTCTCCAGTTTCCAGCCTTACTTCCTTTGCCATTCAAGGCGGCACATTAACCAAGGCCTTTCTTACTTACCTTTTTTTGAAAGTGTCCACACTGTGACTGATACTTGAAAGAAGCAGCAGCACAGCAGCCCCGAAACATGTCACTTGAAACAAAAGGTGCGGGGTGTATTTCCCTCAGGCATTGAGATGAAAGGTTTCTGTTGCAGCCACAGCTTGGTTAACACTGATGTTTCAGAACCTTACTTTCATTTCCTAAATTTCTTGCACAAACCAATCCCACGATCCTCTGAGTGTTATTTCCTGAGGCAGGACAGAAATGTCTGCATCTCTGACAGCTCAGCCAACTACTTGGCTACGCAGGTGCTTTTGCCCACCAGGAATGCACACAACTAAATCCTGCCCTTTTGTCAAGCTGGTTCTGATGGTCCCATGAAGATGCCCCTTCTACCCACCCAGGGTGGAGTCCTCCTGCATGCCATGTTGAAATGTGTCTGCAATTCAATGGCCCACCAGCTCATCTATTGCTTCAGTGGCACAGGTACTGGGAAGAATGATTTATGTCAGGGGTGTACAGCCCATTGCTATGGTGACACAAGCACTTTCTTCTTAGCCAGGAAGCCTGGATATGATCGGGGGGGGGGGGAGTTTGCGGAGTCATGTAGCTGGCTATGCAAATACCCAGTGGGCACTGGCTATGGGAGATATCCCTTGAACACTTCAGTGGCCCAGGGAGAGTGGAGGACTTTAGCCCTTCCCTTCTTGATGGTTGGAAGTAGAAAGTGAGCCAGAAGGAGATCAAGCTACCTATCTCTAGTTGCCACACCAACTTTCACCTAAAAAAAAAAAATCACCTGCCTGCTTTTATTTATTTATTTATAAAATTATGTGGCCTAGTCTTGCGATGTGTTTCCCTGTGCCGCCGCCCCTCCCCCCCATGCATGGAAGGGGAGGGCCTATTTTGCATGAGTTAATGACTCCATGAGAGCACGCGTGCCCAGTTTTTCTTCAGTCAGTATCGTCAAAACTGAGGCCCACCCCAAAGGTTGGGGAATTCAACCATTTGGCAAGGCAGCAGCACTGGGCATTTTAATGTCTCATAAGGGCCTTCGTGTTCAGAGTGGTCTATCTTGTCTGTATGCCCATAAGCATGCTGAGGGGGAAAATGAAGTTAAAATGTAAACTGTGCTTTAAAATGTTTATAAAAACTTATTTCCTTATATCTGTGTATCTTTTGGCAGGTGTGGAGGCCAGAGGTAAGACAAAAAGGAGAGAGATGCTGACCAATAAGCAGCTCCTCAAGCCCTTTTTTAGAAGGCATACAGAAAGAGAGAGAAAGAGCTAAACTCTGCTAAAAGAAACTCCAGGACTTGAGGGAAAGAGTGAGGTCAGCTTCCTCAGTGTGACTGGCTGCCCCAGAAACTACAAGTCCCAGAGTTCCATAGGACCTACTCACAGGAGAAGTCCTCAATGTGGGCAGGAGAGAGGAACATGCATTACAGATACCAAGGAGGTATGGGAGCACTGCTGGTGGCGGGATTTACAGGCTGGGGCTGAAACAGATGCAAGTAAATGAGTTAGATTTCTGGTCCCTAGAAGGACCAGCACAGTTCTCAGGGACTGGGGAACTAGTTAGTGTCTAAAGGACCTTTTGTCACATGTATATAATAAATACACATGGCCTGCTTGGCCAAACCAACCTTTCCTGTGTGGTGGCTGGAGAGTATGGCAGCTGGAGGAGAAAGGGACAGCAGGCAGCCAGAAACAGGAGGAATTTAAGAAGCGGCATAAAAAGAAGCTAAAACCGCCTGTCAGTCCTCCAGTTTTTCAAAACAAACAAGGAAACATGGGGAGGAGTGAAATTAGTGATGCTTGGGCAACTGGCTAGTTCCCAGCACATGTGCTTGCAGCAAGATAGTGCATATGACAGACTAAGCAATTTGCCTGGTTCAAGGTGGGCCTTAAGTAGCCTCTAAAAGTAACCTGGGGTGCTTCCAGATGGAGGGCTCCTAGCTCTAGCAAGCAGAAGGCATTGAGCAGCTGTTTCTTCCCTAATATATTTTTTGTGATAAGGAAAAAGTTGGAAGAAGTGGTGGGAAAATGTGGGAAGGTTACCAGTAGAAGGTGATTGATGCCTGCACAGCCCATGCCGTAAACTCATAAATGAGGCAGGGCACTGGCCAAGAAAGCCTCACTTGGAAGCACTCCAGGCAATGGGATCTGCTTTTCTTCCTTTGAAACCCTATAGTATGACTTTATATTTTGTGATTTGTTGCTGTTCTATTTCCATGAGCTGCCTTCACTACAGACTGGTGGGATAAAAGTCGCTTAAATAAGTCAATAAAATAGATAAGTACTGTGAATAGGCGCTTTCTCCTGTCATATAACCACCATTCATTCTTGTCCTGTAGCCAAAGTGGGAAGCAGCTACCTCATCCATTGCAGGATTTTCTGTGGCCCCATCACATCTGAACTGGAAGGGGAGTAGAACTACAAACTAGCTTCAAAAGAGGCTCTGGCTAATTGGGAGAAAACTAAAAAGAAGTTCAAAGGAACAACAAAAATTATAATGATCTAGATTTTGGATTTCTTAGCCAACCTTGAAAAAACTCTTAGGCACTATACATAACATTTTTTTTATTTGTTTGTCCTGAACTTGAATTTGTCTTCAGCTAGAATTGTTTCATTTTTAAAAGTGAAAATACATTGCCTATGCCCTATATTGGTGTGTGTCTGCACACATGCTCAGGGTTTCCCTTCTGCAAAGCATTTGTGCTGCACTCCAGTTTCCCTCTTACTTGATAGCTTGGTTGGAAGCCCATCCCTTCTCCCTAGAGTGTGTTGTAAATTGTGCATCAGGAACAAAGGAAGTAAGGAGGGACCGGATGCCATTTTGCATGAACTAAAACCATATGGCAAAGACAATGTAAGTCTGGTCTGAACAGCAAACTCCCTAAAATACCAAGCCTTATAGCTTGTTCCCCAAAGGACAGGTTTTCTGTTAGAATGGAGCTGATCCTTGGAACAAGTAAATCCTCTTAGACTTACATATCCATCTGTGCTTTTAACTTCTGTTGAAAGGGTTCTGTTTTAGCTGTAATATAAGCACTGCCAGAGGTTTAGCTGCTATGGTGTGTTCCATCCCTACATTTCTCCAAACTGTTGATAAAGGGGTTTTTTTTAAAGGCATAATCTCCCACTTTTTAGTAACCCCCCCCCCCACACACACACACAATTCAGAGAAGGCTTCTACCATTTTCTTTTAATGCCTGACAAGAGTGGTAACTTCTTTTTTGATAAGGTACCTGTGCCTCCAATAGCTAGGCATTAACAAGCAGCAATTTACCAGGTGCCTTTTCCCCTCTTGGGTGGAGTTGCAGTGAAGGGAAAATGTGCACATTTTGAACTTCCTTGTTGAAGATAAAGGAAAAAACGAAAAGGGCACAGGGTGAGCAAACCAGACATAGAAAGCACCCCAAATATTATGAAAGATAGAAACGTGACACCCAGCCAATATGCTAGGCACAGAAAAGTATAGTGGAAAAGACAGTAATTGCCAAAATAGCTGTCAAATGAAATATCCTGTAACTACCCTTATGAGCCAGCCCTATAATGCACCAGAATAAATTTATTTATTTGATTTGTATGCAGGCCCATTAACAATAGGCTCTTTGGATGGCTCACAGCATATGATGGAGCAAGTAAAACAATAAATTCATATGGCTCAGAAGACCAAAGTTGGTTATAACTCTCTCCTGTCTGGCACAGTTGAACAGAAGGGAGTGGGGGGCATAACATTTGAAGATAACCGATGAAGTTAAAATCAGATCACTTAATGGATATTGTCCAGGAGAAAAACTGTACTTTTGCTCTTTCCTGAGCACCTAGATTTTCAGGAAAAAGTGTGAAATGTGCATCGCCCTGAGAACATTCAGGATTGGCAGCAGAAAGATGAGGATTTTGCTGCAAATTGGGTATAAATCACACCTCCTTGTTTGATAGCTCTCCTTTTGATAGGTGTCAAGAGAAACCAACAGGGGGAGGGAACTTCTTGGAGCTTCTTTGGGACAATGTCCAGGGCTGGGACCTGATGCACCTTGGAAGCAGGTATCTGCCAGGACATTAGCCCTGCATTCAGTACTGTCTGCACTCACACAACTGCAAATCTCCATAGTTGTGCAAGTGTAGCTAACCCAAATCTATGTGCGCACATTGTATGCACAACCTATTTTTCTTTAAGTAATTTGCTAGCTTCTAGCACCTCTCCAAGGTGCTGCCTGAGTACTTTGAATTAGTTGTCAGGGGTGTTAACAAGGTGTTTGCCAGCTATTTGCAATCTCCTACCCTCAACATCCAAATTAGGGTAAATGGGAAAAAAGCTACAGTGAGCAGGAAATGGCCTGCAATTTTGACAAGGGGGGCAAGCAAGCCAGTGCCAGTTGCCCCCAAGTGCTGCTTGGGCTCTTGTTGGGGCAGCCAGCAGTGACTTACGTTGATCATGTGAAGCAGCCTATTGTGCCTAGTGGGTTATAATCCAGGGAAGCGTACATACAATTTTAACTCTAGAATCCAAAATAGATAGCTTCATGTACCAGTGGAAGAAGATAAATTTCCTTAGGTTTTGTTAAAGGGGAAAAAGCCCTCTAAATAACTGTAGCTGGACTAATGGTGTTAAAGGAGGCCATCCCTAGAAGCTGAATTTCTGTCAAAGACAAAACTCTCTTCACCAGCTAACAGAAGAACCACAGCCTGCCAATGTTCTAAAAGGCACTCATGAAAGCTAATTATCTATAGCAGTCTAAGACTAGCAGTTCCATCTTGGCCGGTTGACTAGCAGATCCAATGTGAACCATTTATCTGCCATGCTCACACACGCTAATGACCTTCTTGTACCTGCGCTGACCAAGTAGGCCCCCTTCTGCCACTCACTGTATCAGGGGAAGACGTTGAACTGTAATCATTCAGAGGTGTGTGAACATAGCTCTTGATGCTGTCTCTCCAGGAGCGCTTTTAAAGATTTACTGTCTTGGCAATTTGAAGCTGTAAAGTAGAAATACAGCAAAGGAATGTTTTGAGGGTTGCCACTTATCTTCAGGAGAGGGACAGAATGCTGTGTGTGTGTGTGGGCGGGAGAGAAACATAATTTAGAGGTATTTCTTTTTACTCTGTATTGAGAGAGCGGGGGGGGGGGAGAATAGTCGTAAGTCTTACATCAAGGCTAAACTTTAAATACAAATTTATCAGGATGGTTTTAATGTGCCTTGGTTATAGGACTGCCACCTGACCAGAAATACACACCTGGCTTGCTCTTGTGTATTTAACGCAGCAATTTATCTTTCCATGACGTGGAGAGGAACTAATGTCTGGGCAGTAGATTGCTGGAAAACTTTGGAATCTTAGCTGTGCTTTGCCAAGGGAATTCCACAAGTGCTCTGCTCTTCATAAACTATCAGTCAAGCCCAGCAACATGGAAAACCTACCAGCCACCACTGCCACATTGAAATTTGCATCCTTGGAAAATCAATCAGTAGTTGGGGACCGGTTTCAGCCTGAAGGCAGTATCATTGGCTCCAGAAAAATGCATTGGGTGCTACAGTGGCTGGGCCTACAGCCCAAGTGGGTGATACCACCCCGACTGTTGGCATGTGCCTTCAGTGTGTGCATGTCTTCCTCCAACACACTCACTTGAAGACACACACATCCACACATGCTCATCCACACATGCTCAGACACCTTCACCCACCCATGCCCTCCACACAGACACATGCACAGGGAATTCAGAATGCATCTTGGGGAGCTGCTCTGGAAGACATTGGCCCAGCCGTGTGCTGGGTTCCCACACGGAAGCTGGTGCTGGAGGAAAGAAACTCAGTTCTTGAGGAGAGGTGCTTCAGGGCACTGGTGGTGATCCCCTTGACTCTCCACTTATGCAAGCACTCCTCGAGGCCGTGACTCAGTCACTCTCCTGCCCCTTCTGCCTTCTCTCAGGGCGACTAGGTCTCTAGGGACCTGGAGAGGCCTCTTGGACTGGATTGGGCTGTCCAAATTCATCCTGGGGGATTCATAGATCACATAGATCAGGGGCAGAATGTAGTGACTGGTATTTCCACACAGCTCTTCTGCCTGAAGCCCCAGGGAGCTGCTGCCGGTCAGTGTCAGCAGTACTGGGCTAGATGGAGTAGTGGTTTGACTTAGTACATGGTAAGGACAGGGCTGGGACAGATCCTTTTGAGATCCATCCCTCCAGAACTCATGGACTTCATTTCATGCTTGACCTGGCCCTGCAAAGTGAACTGAGCCAAGAGGAAGTACGGAGTGAGTGCAGAAAAGGGGCGCTGCTTGCACTGTGTGTAGAGCTTGGTTCCTTGAGAATGCTGGGCACTGTAGTGAGTTAAGCTGACTGCTGCTCTTGTTGGGCATCCCAACTGGGATTCTGAAGAGGGAGGAGGAGGAGGAGGAAGGGGGATCTTAAGAAAGCAGAGATGGGAGTCTTGAGAACCAGGCGCAGGCCTTTGAAGCACCCTCAAGGTCGCTGTCCACAGGTTCTCAGGCAGACCAGGAGAGCAGGGATGTTTTGGGAGGGACAGGATGAGTCAGAAAAGGGGAAGAGGGAGAGCTGTTGCCTTGCCTGGTCCCCGACTCCTTGATGAAGCATCAGGAGAGACCAGCTGCCCAGTTAGAGGGCTTGTGTAGGTCTCCTCAGTTAGCCCTTCACCCACAGGGGCTACCCTAAGAGCCGAGTTAGTGAAAGGGAAGGATTTTGGGGAAAAGTCCCAAGCTTGGGTTCAACAATCCTTCTTGATATGCTCAGAGGCTCATCTTCCAGCTTATCAGAGCACTTTAGAGTTACTTTGTCTTATGGCTGCTGAAGTGCCAATGAAAATCTGCATTGCAAATAGACTGTCTGTTGTTTTGGAGCCTATGGGCAAGAAGGGGAGAGACTGACTCAAGACAGGAACTGGACTCTGGGCTGCTGTAAAGCAGACTGGAGTCCAGGAAGCTGAAACCAGGGAATCCAGCAGATGTTCTACATCATGGGCCCTCAAACTAAGGCCCACAGGCCGGATCCGGCCCGCCATGCCCTTTTAACTGGCCCGCCCCACAGGTTTTGCACTTGCTAGGTGTGCGCACAGCTTGCTTACAAGGAGCTCATTTTGGAAACGCTTGGAGAAACTGATCTCCTCGTGAGCAAGTTGGTGCCTCGCTCTGCTGCAGCTTGCTAATGGAGAGATAGTTTTGGACTCGATTGGAGAAAATGATCTCCTTGTGAGCAAGCCGGCACCTTGCCGTGTTTGCACCTGGTGTCGGCTTGCTCGCGAGGAGGTGTTGGGAAAAATTGGATAAATCCTGTCTGAAAAGCATTACTCCTGTGTGCCTTTGCATTGTGGGATCAAATCCTGTCTTCCTTCTCAAAACCAAGCTGTCACTGTTTAAAATGGCATTCCCCGCTCCTTTCTCTCACCTTTAGCTGTAGGCTACAGCAGACAGGCCATTTTACCCCAAATATACATTGTAAATAGTCATGGTTGGAATTCAGTTCACAATAATCTTTTGATAGCCCAGAGGGCTTCATGTGCCCTGATCATGCAGAATGTTTAGAGTCCAGATAAGGGTCTGAGCTTATCATGAATAGTTTCTAGTAGCTTGAATTTGCATGTCTGAGCAGACCTGGAGATGGGTTCAAGTTACTCAACCAAAGTGTCAATACAGACAATTAGAAATATTGTAATCTCATTGTTACAGTGTGATTGACTGACATTTCTTTCAATCTCTGTATTGTAATCTCTGCATTCTGTCATCAATTGCCCTGTACCTGTGTACCTATAAATGCCCTGTAATGGTATTGAAGCTTTGCAGCAGAGTTCATCTCTGCCTGCCTGGTAATGCATGCATTATCGTGAATGTACCTCGGGAACCTTGGGGTAAATACAATAAAGCCTCAGATGGTCTGGATGCTTGGTCTTTCCCACGAACCCGAGTTTTATTTCCTCTTCTCAAATTGAGATTCCAGGATTCTGACAGAGGTCATTTTCGACTCGCTTGGAAATGAACTCCTCGTGAGCAAGCCGGCACCTTGCCCCGCATGCGACCCCCATCTCCGCCTTCTGCCCCCACACTGGCCCGTGCCTCCCCACGGGCACTGCCTTGGCAGCCCGCGGCCACCGCCGGCACCTGTCAACTGGCCCCCTGTTCAAAAAGTTTGAGAACCCCCGTTCTACATGAAATATATTCCTTGTACATCTCTAATGGTAGCTTCCTCTGTAACTCTCTGGATCCTAACGTGGGTGGCCTAAGCAGGGGAATATGATCTGGAGAGAGCTTGTGTGCTTTCCAAAATATTCAAAGTACAGCTGATAGGGTTATACTATATCGTCATACAACAACTTCTTTCCCTCTGGTAGTGTGTGTTTTCTTTTGCTTGTGCAGCATAATCTAATGCTTTTGCAAAAAACTGGTACTACACTTTCCTTTGCTTCACTGGAAGCTAACACAATTCCTGTGCTTTTCCTGAGAAAGGAGTGGGGGGGGGGGGGCACAGTCCAGGTCTCTGCTATGAATTTGCAGAGACTTTTATTTAAGTAGCGTTAGGAAATCTGCATTGTTTTGCATATCCAATTTCCTTGTGAAGAGGGCTGCAGCTGAGCGGCAGATTGCCTGCTTTGCATCCAGGAGATCCCCGATTCAGTCCCAGCATCTCCAGGTAGGGCTTGGAAAGAGCCCTGCTGGAAACCCTGGGGAGTGGCTGCCAGCCAGTTGCTGGGCTGGAAGGAGCTGTGGTCTGGTCCAGCAGAATGCCGCTTTTGTGCGCTGCTATGTTCTGTTCCTGATTTAGACGGACTAGATGTTGCCCACTGGCCAGCTGTTGCTGACTTCTGATTTAGGAGCTTAGAGAGGAGTATGGGACAGCCGCCCTATGAGGAAGGTTAGGCTGTGAAATGGTGCCAGAGCCATTCACGTTAGGATTTGAACAGAGGTCCCCCTGGGCCAAGTCTAGTGGCACAGCATTGCTTAGCAAAACAAGATGGTTGTGATATGGAGTCTCTTTTGTGGCTCAGGATCTGTTTTAAGTTTCTACTGAAAGCAAACAAATGTCTGTTTATTTCTAAAAACCCCTATGTTGTTTACATTTTCATTTGGAGCTTCTGTTTCTCTTGCTGCCATTCTGCTGAAGGCTACAGTGAGCTGCGTTTCCTTTCTCATTTAGCTGTCCAGCAAACCCTAATTAGACCCTCTCCTTATTAAAAAGCAACAGCCTCCTGCCCCCCTGCATCCAGCTATACACAATTTACTGTCTAATGGGCCTTACCTTGTTTGCTCAGTGAAGCTTATATAACAATTCCTGTGATTTTTGCAAAACATAACTCTGGGATTTTACATTTCCACTTTATAAAACTGTAAGTTTTACATTAACGTTTTATAACCTTGGGGTTCTAATCATAAAGTCATAAGGACTTTAATTGATTTGAAACTAGCCAGGCCCTGAAGTGTGTACATGTCAAATTGATTCAAATTGATCCAATGTGTTTAAATGCGTTCCATGCTAAGAAACTCATAGAACCTTATGCTACCAGACAGAGGCCTAAAGGGCTCTGGGAGCATAATTATGTTGCCACCTTGGTACGCTAAATTATTGACTAGAACACATTTCCCTGTGTCTGTGCTGAGAAGCCAGGAAAATTCACCTGAAAAATCATGAAGTTTTAAATACAGTACCATTTTACAAGGTAGCAACTCGCCATGGTATACATGTTTTTATGTATTATTTGTTGCATTTGTTCTGCTGTTCCTCCAAAGAGCTCACCATGGTGTGCATGATCTCCCTATCCATTTGTATCTTCCCAACTACCCTGTGAGGAAGCTTAGGGTGAGAGTCAGTCACTGACCCAAAGTTACCCAGTGAGCTTTGTGGCTGAGTGGGCTAGAAAGTGAGTCCTCAGAGGCCTAGCCGGACACTCCAGTCACATAAGAGGAGCCACTCTTGATCAAATCAAGGGCCTATCCAGTCTAGCCTTCTCGTTGCTCAGTGGCCATCAGTTGTCCGTGGGAAACCCACAGGCACCCTCCCGCCCGTGTTCTGCAGCATCTGGCATACAAACGGATGCTGCCACTGATCCTGGAGGCACCATATGGCACTGGTCGCCTTTGATGGCTCCGTCCTCCATGAACTTGTCCAGTCCCCCATTCAAGCCACCCAGATTAGCTGTCTGAGCTGTCCACTGCACCATAGCCATTTGGTTTGCCACTTATCCCTTGTACGTGTTATACTGCCAATTAACAAGGATACATTTTCTACCCTTCCACACCACATCAGAAATTAAGCGATGTGGGGAAAGTATGCTCTCCCCCCACTCCCCACATGCTCATGCCTTGCTAAAGAAAGCCACGGCATCTTTTTTCTTGTGGTCCAATCTGGCCCCTGTTAAATTACGAATACAGGTGAGCTCCTGTCCCAGTAAATGCATGTACAAGATGCCAAGTTTGCATTTGACATTCTGAAATCTGTACTCCTCCATGTGATGTGGGGCTTGATTTCTGGCAAGTGCCATGCGAACAGTTGATGTGCTCACCAGGTAGTCGGACTCAAGAAAGCTAGCCAGAGTACAGGGAACCAAGCTCAGGGGATCTGACAAATTCCTATGCCAAAACAAATCCCTCACACTTCCCTAGCAAGAACTTGAGAGCAGACCGTTCAAGCAAGTGTACCTGTCACCTAGCTCTTCATAACAACCATAAGACATGGGTTAGTATTAGTTCTTGTTGGGCAAAAGTTATGGGGAAACAGTGTGATTATGTGTCCAAACAGCCACAAAGCTTTGATCTCACATACCTCAGCTCATGCTGTATTTATAATACACAGGTAGAGAATTGCAGATCTGTAGGCCAAATCTGGCTCTCCTGGAGTCTTAACCTAGCTCTTCCTGGTTTCCTGGGGCCCTTTTCCTGGCCCCATCCCTTCCCCTGACCTTTGATCATTTGGCATTTTTCCATCTTTTGCCAATTTTTCCTCTTTCTAAAGGTTTGAAATGTTTCCTCTAAGGCTAAATGACTGGTAGGAATATGTTTAAGCTACAATGTAATGGCTGTTTTTGTTTTGTGTTTTCATTTTGGCCTACCCGTTTTAGCCTCACCTACCACTCGAATGTTGTTCCCCTGTGAGAACTTGTCCATACTTGAATTCAGCCTTCAGGCTAGAAGAGGTTCTGCACAACTGATATAACTCATTGCTCCCACTGACATCTGCCCCTACCCTGCCTATTATTTCTGATAAGGCTTCAGTACTTCATTCTTGATAAAATGAAATGTGAATCTTGTCCAGTTAGCTTTGCTCATTTACATGAATGATTTTGCACTGGCTTGACTTGAGAGACGGCCATTCCCAATGTCAGCATCAAGAAACTGGTGCAAAATTGCATGTCACCAAAGAAAGGAGCTTCCCCCTCCTCTGCCACATTTCTTAGTGGCTTCTGTACGCAAGAACTGGTGTGCTCCTACTGCCATCTCTCCCTGACTCACCAAGCTCAGCCCCTGGATCTGCAAATTCTCCCTCCAGGAAGTTGACGCTCACATTTTGTTTCATGGTTTGGCGACAGGGTGGTGAGCTGCCCTACCTGACTGAGCACAGCATCCTACAGAGAAGGCAGAGAAGTCTTCTGTTGAAGGTGTCCATGATTAAAGGTCTGTTCGGTTCTAGCTTGGCACAGAGGTAAGTGTATGGAACCATCAGAAGGAAGAGCTGTGCCTTGACGTAGCTCATCAACGGCACCTGGCCAGCGGACTACACAGACAGGCACATGGGTCACCCGATCACAGTCCGCCACAGAATACTAAGATAGACGATATCCCTATTTAGGTTATAGTGATTATTTCTACATTTTCTTTTATGCATATAAATTAGAATATGCCCCCCCCCTTTGGCAATGTATAACTCGCTACCTAGCTGGCAACTCCATGTACATGTGATCTCAGGAATAATGCTTAGGCATTCCTTCCTGTTTATGAACTTCTCTCTGCAGATTTGCATAATGATAGATTATAAGCCGTGTTCTGAGCCTTGGAAAAACTTTGCCTGACACTTGTGAAAAGCAAACTCCAGATTCTCTCGTTCCCCATACAGGCCATTCCCATGCTGCCTTCCCAGCCCTCTTGTCTGGGTGTGCGAATGTGGCTATACAGAACTGGGGCCATTTGTAACAGGCAAGGGTGGAGGCAGGGCCACCTCCCCGGGCGACCAACCGGCAAAGCAGCTGCTCTTTCTTTCCTTCTTTTGCTTACAGCAGCAGATCAAGAAACTCGAGAAAGCCGCAGATGCTTTGCTCATTTGTTCTGGCTCTGAGAGCAAAATGGTCTAACAATTGGAAAGGGCCAAGCAGAGGTTAGGAGTAATGGCATGGAGGGGACAGGATGATTTATCCACCAAGTCAGCACTGGGCAGAGGGATAGCTTTATCTCTGCAAGGCCCCACAGCTGGCTTGATCAAGAGTTGCTCTTGTTCTCCTGATAAGCATGCACACTTTCTGCATAATTCTTCTTGGAGGGCTCCTTTGTGGCTGAGCAACCCGATTTCTGCAAAGTTTCTGCAATGGTAAGATAAAAGATAATGAGACCCCATACATTTCCTGGCAGTGCTTCCTTCCCAAATGCTCCCCCCTCCTAACCTCCACACTGGAAACAGATTAGAGGTCTTAATTTTCCCCTTATCACATGCAACACCCTGGGGAAAAGAGCCAGGCCTTTCTCCTCCCACCACCTCCTTAGAGATTTGCTTCTAACTGTGCAGAGCTGCTTTACAGAGTTGCAAACTTTTATGGCTTACATCTACAGGGTCCTGCAGAAAAGGAAACAGTTTCCTATCAGTATTTAGGATGCTGGTCAAGCTGATGGAGAACTGAAAGAACTTGAGGTTGGATTCGAATCACAGAGACTGTTCTGAGCAAAAGGAATTGTGCAAGGAAGATGGCACGATTAACATCAGCCAAAGATCTGCATGTTACATGGCAGCATTGTGCAGATGCCAGCAGGCCCAGATGTTGATCTTAGTTCTCTATTTCTGAAGGATCTTAATAGGAAGGACTGCCCAGCTTGGGTCTGACCAAGGCATATGTGGTACCCCCAATGCAAGGGCTTGTTATGTCCGTGTATTGACTATTCTCCTTGTTTTGGCAGTTTTGGGCAAGCCACAAAAGCATAAAATGTATTAAGTTTATGGCTCATGGATTGCAGTTGGCTGGAGCAGCTCACAAATGTTGCGGGTCTATGTTATCACAGGAAGCCAGCCCACTTTAAATTACTCAGCTTGCCCAAGATGTAACTGTGATTGCCGAAACGGAGGTGACTTAGTTCCCTATCCCTCCCCTTGCTTGAGTCGCAATCTGAAGTGGGGAGGATTGTGCTTACTCGAGATTAAAATGAACAAAAAGTGTAGCTGCAAAACGCAGGTTTAAAATAACATCTCTTTTGGCCTCCAGTGATGGCAGCTTTAAATTTTGAAGGACCTTTGCTTGTCTCCCAAGAACCCAGAATAATAAAATAAATAACTGGACCAGAATTAGACCATTGCTTTAGGACTCCTTATGAGTGCAAAGGAAAGGAAGCCTTGGATGCAGATTCTGTCATACTTAAAGTAGACCCATTCAAATCCATGGAACAAAAGTTTTTCCTTTGAAAATATATATGCATTATTTATAATTATAACAAAAATGAACAAATATAGACACAGGGACACAAGAAAGCTAACTCAAGTCTCATTGATTTCACTAGGACTGCTCTAAGTATGATTAAATCAGTATCTTGCCCTCTAGCTGCTACTCTTGTTTTTAAAATAAAATGCATTTGTTTGATCTTTTGATGTGGAACTAAAAGCTGATTTTTTGGAGACATCGCAATATGGATGGTTAGCTGCCAGGATACTGCCAAATTAATACTGATTTTCTAGTGGGGACTCTGAGTTGCAGACAGGGAGATTGGCTCTTCTGCCCAACTACCTGCAGTGAGTAAGAGAAAGTCAGCACTGTGTAATTTAAGGACACCACTTGTCTCGCTGGATGAGTATGTGCTACACACTTGCAGGAAGCTTTCAGTCCCAAGCATGCAGGTAAGAGGACCGAATGGTTTTCCTGCAGCGATGATTCATGACTGTGGGGCATGAATGAGCTTGGGAGACAGACAGAAGAGTTTGCCTTCAGAGAGAAAGAAGGCAGAATCTTAAAACAAATGGATGAAGGAAGACTTGGGGAAATGATTGCCAAGACCAATCAGAGCAGAGGCAAGTGATCTCAAAAGGACGCTTTTGCTGCTAACAGTAGCAATCTTACTCTTGCCCACTGCCAGCATTTTCTATCATATTCTCTGATCAGAGCCTTTCTTCAGCACATTTCCCTTTTCTTCTCGCCGCACTGGCTGTTGTATAACTGTCTCTTGCATAAACTAAAGTGCCTGTTGCTATAACTACAACGCTTGTAAATGCAGCCTCTGCCTCATGCAATTCTTTTTTTAGGCAGCTTTCACAGGGAGAAGATGTAGACAGCTTTATTTTGCTCAGTAGTAATACAGAGGAGATGCAAAATACTAATTTACCCATGTAGGTTGGATGCGGATGCTAATTTAGCATTCCTATTCACCTCTGTTTCATCCTTTAACCTTTTAAAACCTGAAGGTGCAAATGCATTGCACTTGTCCTGTGCTGTCTTGCGAGGTTGGATGTATCTAGATTTAGTTCTGATGGGAGGCACAATGCTTACTGGGAAAACTTGGACAAATCACTGCCCTTCAAACTAACCTGCCTTGCAGAGTTGTTGAGAAGCTATATGGTGTCCTGGGTTCAAAATCTAATAATTCTTAAGACTTTCAAATGATCAACTGTGTGGAATGTGTTTTCTGAATGAAATCAGCTGTCATATATTATTGAATCTGTGAGCTAAATGTTACAGTTATTGGCTTGCAGCAATATCTATGTTTGGTGTATGTGTTTTCTGTGCATGCATATGAAAAGAAATCTTTCCAGCCAATAAGATGCTATTTGTGAACCAGTAAGTATAATGTGCTTCTCCAGTGATCAAAAACCTGCCGATTTAAGGCCCAAGCTAAGGCTGTCTCATGTTGGCTCAAGATCCAGAAAGCTTAGAATGATACCTTAACAGGTATGCGCCACAATCATCGCTGATCAGTGCTTCCTTAGAACTTATTGTCCATGCAGCTACAGTTTTCTGGTTCATTCAGGCTCAGATCTAGATGGGGAGGAGAGAGGCCTGGAACCAGCAACAGTCCTCCACGTTGTCCTGGCCCTGTATTTATTTATTTGCACCTTAATTGTGCAAAATTGTCTTATATTTTTGCACACAGATGCTTCCATATGAACTAATATCACACCTTTTCCTTGCAAGGAGCCCAAAGGGGCTTACATAATTCTCCTCTCCATTCTACTTTCTTGTTGCATAATAGGTTTCCCCTCTTAGCACTTCCAAAACACAGACCATTCTTTAGCAGAAGCTCTGTATTCTCCAGTGCACTTCCACTAAGTACAACCAACAAAGAATGTGTCTCTGAGCATGCACAGAGTGGTTCATTGAACCCAATCTAACAACTATACCCCAGCATTCTCCTTCTGAGTACCCCTGGGGCCTCTCCCTCTGGGATGTCCTCTTTGGAGGTGAGCAAGCCTCTTCTCTGTCCGTTGCCCCTCTAGCTGGTCAGCCTGTCTCTCCTGACTTTGGGTCATGGAGCCAAGAGTCATGTCAGGCTCAGCTGGCTATAGGAGTTTTTCCTCCTTTACACCCACCCCGCAGTTGTAAATCCTGACTATTTTCATTGTCCTCTGAGCATCTTGGGAGGGAGTCCTTGAGATAAGCCTCTTCTTTCATTTCAGTGTCTGAGGATTCTGGTTCCCGGGACCCCTTGATACCTTTCTGGCGGGCCCATATCTGCCTGACCTTGGAACGCATGCCAAGCATACTGTAACTGCCCCTTTCATTCCCAACATTTATGCTCAGAACAACCCTGTGAAGCAGGTTAGGCGGAGAGCCAGTGACTGACCCAAAGTCACCTAGCGAGCTTCATGGCCGAGTGGAAACTAGAGGCTGGCTCTCTGGAGTCCCAGGGTGCTGCACCTGCAACATTGTCCCATGAGGCACCTGAGCCCGTGCTGCTTGGAGAAGCCTCCCATGAGTTGATTCATGCCTTCATTAACTCCATCCACGTGCTCGGCCATTTCCTGTCCTGGTTGCCTGCAATACAGATGAAAGTGTGGATGTTAACATCCTATATGCAGTGGAGAAAAGCTGCCGTTTGGACAAGGAAAGAGTTGTAGAGAGGAATGACTGTAGATGTTAGCAATGATGTTTGTGTGATTGTTCTGGAGAGTTCTGTAGGGTTTTGTAAAGTGGCAGTGGGCAGAAAGTAGGTCTCCAGATGGACTTCAGCTACCAGCATTCCTGGCATTTTTTCCTGCCTTCCCTTTTGAATTCTTCAGAGCTTGCTTTCTATTTTGTCCTGACCCTCTGACAAATGGATGGATTATTGCTATATAGTGGCATTTCACAACATGGGTGTAGTAGGCATGAAGCTGAGGTGAGGGCTGTTGCTGCATCAATGACCTGATAATACCCTGATAACTTAGGGTGTTTCTAATGAGGCTCTTATTACACCATTGCCCTGCTTCATTCTTAGGCTTTTATGGGGTTCCAAATACCATATTTTACTAATAGCTCTCCCATGATTTTCCCTGTTTCCCTGTTTTAGTACAGCAAATCAGTGACAGAAAACAATGGAATTGCTGGAAATCTTTTTAATTTGCAGTGCTAGGAGCTCCCTCCATCTGGAAGGCTTCTTCACACCCTGTCCCTATTTTGAGTTTTCTCACGTGTGATGAAGAAATCCCCATTCGGTTACATTTTTAGACCCAACTATCTGTATATTAACAACTGGCTCCTACTCTGGGGGGAAAAATCATTCTCTGTGTGTCTGGTGACAGCAACATATTCTGAGGTAAATCCCAGAGGAAGATTTTAGTCACAACCCATAAAACCCTGTGGGAAAACCAGATAATCAGAGTTACTCAGGTGAGCAGGTCTGTGACGTTAGCAAGAACAACAGGAACTGAAAATGGAGCTTTGAATAACCCATTTGGATTATTATCAGAGAGATGCAGCAACAAAGCAGTGCAAAACGATAGAACAGGGCGGCATTTTGCAATCAGACGATAGCAAGGTTGGGGGCGGTGTTGGCATCATCTTGATTGCTGAAAGAATAAAGAAAATGGCATCCAGCATGTTGGAAACATATACTGCTACCTTTATAAGATCGTTCAGGAATGTACTTGAGAGCAAGTGAAGAGAGAAAGTTCAAGGTCTCGCAGCTGAATTGCTTGGTATAAGAGCCTGAGGAGAGGATTGCCTGCAGGAAACCGTGAGGGACAGAACTGAGTGGCTGGGGAAGGAATGCTCCTTTGCCAGGTGGCAGAGAGCCAGGAGGGTGGGCACGTGAGAATGCAGAGGGCGGTCTGCAGCAACCCACGCCTTCTACACACTGCAGATTGCTGAAACGATCCTTGTGCTGACTGTTAGGCAGAGAAAACATGGGAGACAATGTGAGAGAAAGAGCAGCACAGAACATATGAGCTGGAGCTCCAACAACTGAAAGTGGAGGAGCCAACAGTGGAAGACCATCCGGATCCACATGAGTGCATGCTGAAAACAACTAAACTTTTGATGCTGGGGAGTCATTGAGCTGATCCAGGGCCCAAAGGAACCTTGCTCTTTTGGATCAATAGTAATAGGACTGGCAGCTAATGCTGGTGCATCTCAGAGGAGTGGGTTTTTGTCATCAGCCGCAAGGCACTGCACGAAAGGGAAATGATCAGATTCTTGACCATATGTATGTATGTATGTATGTATGTATGTATGTATGTATTTACTTATTTAGGAGACTTCTATGCTGCCCCATTCGCCGAAGCCTCGGGGCGGCTCACATGCATAAATAAACTTCCATAGAATAATATAAATTAACAGTATAAATTAAGTCGCTCTGGCCAAATAATAAAATTAATAAATACTATTAACAATTAAAATGACATTTGAATAAAAAGGTCTTTGCCTGGCGCCAAAAAACAAATAACGACAGCGCCAGGTGGACCTCTCTGGGGAGCGCATTCCATAACTTAGGCGCCACCGCAGAGAAAGCCCTCCTCCGAGTACTCACCCTCCTAATTTTCCTTCACAGAGGGTTCCTGGAGAAGGGTGGGTGGGCATATATGGACGTAAGCGCTCCTTCAGGTAACCAGGACGCAGGCCGTTTAGGGCTTTATAGGTCATCACCAACACCTTGAATTGGGCCCGGACTTCAGTGGGGAGCCAGTGAAGCTGACGGAGGACTGGAGTCATGTGAACATAATGCCCAGTCCCCGCCAGCAGCCTGGCAGCTCTATTTTGAACCAATTGAAGTATCTGGACCATCTTCAAGGGTAGCCCCACGTAGAGCGCGTTACAGAAGTCAAGTCAGGAAGTCACCAACGCGTGTGTCACTGTCGCCAGGCAGTCGTACTCCAGGTAGGGGCGCAGCTGATGGGTCAGCCAAAGCTGAAAGAAAGTGCTCCTCGCCACTGCTGTCACCTGAGCTTCGAGTGAAAGCTCTGGGTCGAGGAGCACTCCCAAGCTGTGAACCTTGTCCCTAAGAGGGAGTGCAACCCCATTCAGGACTAGGTTCAATTCACCCTCCCCGAAGCCCGATCTGCCAACCAACAGGACCTCCGTCTTGTCTGGATTGAGCTTCAGTTTATTGGCCCTCATCCAGCCCATTACTTCGGCCAGGCACCAGTTCAGTACAGCCACTGCCTCACCTGGATTGGTGGAAAATGAGAGGTAGAGCTGGGTATCATCAGCGTACTGATGATTCTGCAGCCCACACCTCCTAATGACCTCTCCCAGCGGTTTCATGTAGATGTTAAACAGCAAAGGGGACAAAATGGACCCCTGCGGTACTCCATGGCATAACTGCCATGGCGCAGAGCCATAGTCCCCCAGCACCACCTTCTGGAATCGGCCATTGAGATAGGAGCGGAACCACTGCAAGGCAGTGCCTCCAACCCCCAATCCTGCTAGCCTATCCAGAAGGATACCATGGTCGATGGTATCGAAAGCCGCTGAGAAGACCAGGAGAACCAACAGAGATGCACTCCCCCTGTCTTTCTCCCTGCACAGGTCATCGTACAGGGCGACCAAGGCAGATTCAGTACCGTACCCGGGTCTGAAGCCGGACTGAAATGGGTCCAGATAATCAGTTTCATCCAAGAGTGCTTGGAGTTATCCCGCCACCACCCGCTCCAACACCTTGCCCAAAAATGGGATGTTGGCCACTGGCCGTCTCTGGATCCAGTGACGCTTTCTTCAGGACCAGTCGGACTACCGCCTCCTTTAAAGGGGCAGGTACCCGACCCTGCCTCAGAGAAGCATTAACCACTTCCAAGATCCAGATCCCAATCCCGTGCTTGGCGTTGTTTATTAACCAAGATGGGCAAGGGTCCAATAGGCAAGTGGTGGGACGTACTTGTCCAAGCACCTTGTCCACATCATCAGGCCACAATAACTGAAATTCATCCATTAATTTTGGACCAGACGGCAACATTGGTATCTCCCCAGAAGCCTTTGAATTACTAGTAGAGTCTAGCTCGTGACGAATCTGAGCGATTTTCTCCCTGAAATGCTTGGCAAAGTCGTCACAGCGGGCCTTCAAGGGTAGAACCAGATCTTTCTCAGGGCCAGGGTGGACCAGGCCTTGTACCACTCAAAAAAGCTCCGCCGGATGGCATTTTGAGGAGGCAATGGAAACAGAAAAGAATTTCTTTTTCGCTGCCCTCACCGCCACAGCATAGGCCCGATAATGGACTCTTAAGTGTGTTTGGTCAGTTTCATCCCATGATCTCCTCCATCTATGCTCTAGCCGTCTCCCAGCCTGCTTCATCACCTGCAATTCAGGTGTATACCAAGGGGAAGAGTGGGCTCTGCCTGGCGGGAGAGGACGCTTAGGAGTGATCGTGTCAACAGCCCTAGTCATCTCTCCATTCCATAGTTCGACCAGAGCCTCAACAGGAGCACCAGTCTTGTCAGCCGGAAACTCCCCCAGGGCCTTCAGGAATCCGTCCAGATCCATCCGGCTCCGGGGGCAGACACACACAATCGGGTCCGCACCCTTACAGAGGGAGAAGTCGGTCTCGAGCACAAACCTCACCAGGAAGTGATCTGACCATGACAGGGGTGTCAGACATAAATTCCTCACCCTCAGACCACCCTCTTCTTGCCCCATCGAGAAAACCAGGTCCAGAGTGTGTCCACGTTCATGAGTCGGGCCTGTGACATGTTGAGACAGCCCCATGGCCATCATGGAGGCCATGAAGTCCTGAGCCGCCCCGGTCAGACCAGTCTCGGCATGGAAATTGAAGTCCCCCAGGACCAACATCCTGGGGGTCCTCAACACCAGGTCCGAGATGATCTCCGTCAGCTCAGGCAGGGAGACTGTTGGGCAGAAGGGTGCACGGTACACCAACAGAATCCCCAATCTGTCTTGGTTGCCCAACACCAAGTAGAGGCACTCCAGCCCTGGCCTTGAAGGGACTGGAAGACCCGTGAGGGAGATGGAGGCTCGGTAAACCAAAGCGACCCCCCCTCCCCTCCCCTTCAGGCGTGGACGGTGCTGAACCAGATACCTGGGCGGGCACATTTGAGAGAGGGAGACATCCCCCCCCTCCCACCCAGGTCTCCGTTATGCAAGCCAGGTCGGCCCCCTCATCCACAATCAAGTCATGGATGAGGGAAGATTTATTGTGGACCAACCTGGCATTAAGCAGCAGCACTGTCAGGCCCGAGGGGCGGTTGACAAGACTACCTGGAACCCTCTGGCTGGGGGCAGAACCAGAAGGAGGGACGGGTGTCAGCCATCTGTCCCTCCTCCTTCTACACGGACACATTAAACCTCCACTGCTGTAACGTCCATTTCCCGTGATCACCCCAATGGTGGTGCCCACGCGCTCCCCAGGAAACTCAACTGTCGACATGGCCAGGGACGACTCCATAAAAACAAATTAAATTACAATAACCTAGCCCCCCCGCCAGCCCAGCCCCACACGGCCACGAACGGCCACAAACGGCGGCGACCGCCCTTTGGCCGCCAGCCAGAGGCCGCCGGCCCCAGGCCATGTCCGGCGGGTTAAGCCGGCACCCGACCGCACGCCCCGCCCCAATCCGGCCTTGCTCTCACCAACACCGGCGGGGGGGGGGAGCAGGGAGGGGCGTGGAAACCCGCCCGGCGGCAAGATGGCGGCGCCCTCCTCTGCACCGTCGACGGCGGCCCTGGCGTGGCCCTGGCGTGGCCCTGGCGTCCTCTGTGCCCAGGGTGGCCCAGCGGTGGCTGTGGGAGCGGCGTCAGCTGGCCCCCGGCTTGGCGGTGCACCTCAGGTCCGGTGGCAGCGGGGGCAGCGCGGCGCAGCAGGTGTTCCGGGGAGGGAGGGGGAGGGAGCTCCAAACCAGCCCAGCCCCAGGCCGCGTCTGGCGGGTTAAGCCGGCGCCCGCCCGCGCGCCCTGCCCCAATCCGGCGTTGCTCTCACCGACGCCGGCGGGGGGGCGAGCAGAGAGGGGCGCGGAAACCCGCCTGGGTTTCTGTATGCATGCAGAAATGGGAGCAGTTGGCAATGAACATCAAGCAGATCCAGCCCCCTTTTGTACCAGGCAGCTCTAACTTCACTGGTCCAGCTGTGCTTTTATCTCAGTGCTTTCTGTCAACATCGTCCTGATGGGCTGAAGGTGTCACCCAGGCAATACAGAGTCTTTCAGATTTTGCTGGATTCCCCTCTGTCATGACCAGCAGGGCCATTGGTTAGGGATGATGGCAGTTGTAGTCCAACAGCAACCAGAGGGCCACAGGTTGCCTTCAGCCCTGATATGCAGGAAGCCTGCAGCTCGACTACCATGGGCTGTCCAGTCGCTATGGTTATCAGTGGAATGGTGCAAGAAGAAAATTGCTTGCCTTCAGCCTTGGAGGCCTCCTGGGTTCCTAGTGGCTTCCGTAGTACCCTCAGGTTTTGGGGCTGTGGCTCTGAAATTGGGTTCATCCGAAGTCCCAAGCACAGCCTATGACTGGGAAGGCAACATTTTCAGGCCCACGAACACATTTGGCAATATAAGGAACTGTCTGTGGCATACCACAGACAGCTGTCCTAGCCAGCCACCGTCTTCTTTTCCTAGCAATGTCCATGAGCTCCACCACGTAGCCCAGGGACATTCATGGGGATGAAATATGAGAGCAGCTGGAGGCCCTCACTTTGCTTTGAAGCCATCCTAGCCAAGAGGAAGAAAATGTGTGAGGTTAAAGGTACAATCCCATTAATTTTTGGTGAAAAAAGTCCTACAACTCCCAGTAGGTCCTAGTCAGCCATGCTAGGAGTTGTAGGCCTTTCTTCCGCATCAGACATGCATAGGATCACCTAAAACATGTTAAAACTGTGTAGCAGAGGGCATCTTGAAAACTCCACATTGCTTATCTGAAGGCCATAGGCTACTCTTATTTTAAACTTCTATGGGCTAAAACAGACATTGCCTTAAATACATACCTAGCAATCACATCTCCTATCTTCTTATTTTTCACTCTAGATTTGTCACAAGGCTCTCTTGATCTGGATGAGGAACCTAGTGTAGGTTGGTAAAGGAGGGCTTTTAACATTCAGATTGGTCCCCTTGCTTCGGAGGAAAAATGAATGAATGACATAGCTGCTAGATGTGTGTTTTGGCCCTGTGTGGAGATGTGATCATGCACATGGTAGCCGGAACTCTGGATAAAATGGGCCCATTTTCAGTGGAAGTGGCTGCCTTGTTGAAAGAGAAATAGGGGTTACAGAAGGTGCTCGCTTTATTTATGCATCCCCCCACCCCCAGCTCCTTAGTAAATGGGCCTCCTAGGTGTCCCTTGATCAAGGGCAGCTCTGACTGAGGAAAGTAAATTCAACAAAATGTCTCTGGAACAGTAAGTTCAGGGCTAATTGTGGCCCATTTCCTCAGCAAGGATAAGGAGGCATAATGCTGCTGAAATCACTGCTATCAATTTGCACTGCAAAAAGGATCCAGGTCTTTGAATTACAACAAGAAAGAGAGCTTGATTGCCCCACTGGCCTGTATGGCTCAAATCCATTTAGTTCAATGGGCCTTGCACTGAGGCACTGGGGGTGGGAGTGGCAGCAGCGTGTTCTTTGAAAGTGGAACTGTAACTTTGTACTCTCTTAATTTGGTTATATAGGCTAACTATACATAATCACACACACAAAGCTTTGCCCGTATTTAATCTTTTAAAGGATTCCCTTGGAGAAGCCTGTGGTCATTTTAATGCTAAATCTGTAACCCTCCAAGTCATTCTTGCAAGCTGCCAAGAAATACACTGTGACAAATGGGGAGGGCTTTACAGTTCCTCTCACTGTGACCAGAGGGCACATGTTTGGGGTATGGAGTCATGTGCTTTCAGTGATTCGCCTCACTCTGGGTGGCATCTGTTTTCTGACATGGAAGAGGAAAGAGCTTAATAGGACCTGAACCAGATACGATGTTAGGAGGCTGGAGCCCCGCATCTTTCACTGGGAGCCAAGAATTTTTGGAAAGCCATCTGCTCCACCACCCTGCTGTTCACAGGCACTTGCTCAAATAAAGGTGCAGGCGCCCGGGTCACTTCTGTTGCCTCTGATCCCCCTGAACCTTTTTGCTCACATGTGCCTCACCTCCTGTTTCCCCCCTCCTTGACTCTTTCTGTCTGAGGTTTTTTCCCAGAAATCAAATGCATTCCTCCCCGCTGTCTGTACATTCTCTTTTACGAATACCGCTGTCCTTGGGAGACAGGATCTTCTAAAGACACACATGTAGAAACTTTGGAGTATATGCAAATCAGCACAGGCACGTGAGAGAGAGAGTGTGTGTGTGTGTGTGTGTGTGTCCTGCGGGCTTGGTCCCCTGTCCTTTCGGCAGCTGCTTTGAACATACGCTGAACCAAACAATACAATTTCTCTTCACACGTGTGTGTGTCGGGGGAGGGGGCTGGTGAGAGGAGGGTTAATCAGTTTTACATTAGCGCAGTAGTGGCGATTATGTATCTCTTAATGTAATTGAGCATTAGTACTACAAGTGTGACCTGCAGCCAAACGTTGCTCCAGAAGTGCTCCCCTGAAACACTCCATTGCATCCATCAGCCCACCTGGTTGCTGGCCAGCTCATGTTCTCTGGCCACCGAATGTGCTCAGTCCACACTGGGCTCTTTGATTTCCCCACCAAAAGAGTCTTTAAACATCTACAAAGCTGATACTTTCCTCTTGCGTGTAGCTTGTGCCACTTTGGCTGCAAAAGGGCTGGCAGCTCCGAAGCACAGGGGATAATAATAATGCTGCTGATAATTAAAAAAGCAAGATCAACAATGATAATAACAACTGCCATTAACAGTTATTTCTAAAATGCCAGATTTAGGCATTTGTGCTCACGTGCTCCCCCCCCCCACACACACACAGAAGAAATTTAAGTTGTGCCCAGCTTTTCCACCTTGCAAACCAGTTTGTACTCTCAGAATCTTGCTACTGACATCTTTCTTCCTACCCTTTAATCCTAGAATGGGGTCATCACATGAAGCTGACTGGCGGGAACTTCAGGAGAGATGGAAGCAAGTACCTCACACAGTGCATAGTTAATCTGTTTCCTGCCAAAAGTGAAGTCCACCTGCATGGGTGACTTTAAAGGGGGGTTAGATGAATGAATGCGGGAGGCTATGCGTGGCCACTGGTGCTCCAGCATCAGCTGCTGAGGAGCACGAATGGGGAGGTGCTCTTGTAGGCACCTCTTCCTTGCGGACCTCCCACAGCCAGCTGACTGGCCACTGTATGGACAGAACAGGGGATACAATGGGTCGTTTGTCCGATCTGGCAGGGCTCTTATCTTCTTACATCCCCCCACCTGAATGGGGAAGACGCTCCGTCACCATGCTGCCTGCTCTGACTCCTGCTCCTGCTCCGCTCCTAGGATTTATCCTCCAGTCCTATCTGCGGTGGCAGCACAGGAAATCTCTCTTTTCAGTGCTTTGCTTGGAGAAGTCCCTCAGCAGAAAGCCCTGTGGTGGCTGTGGACTCACCAAACACCCTGAAGGCTTCTGGCAAAGGACAGACACCAGCTTCTTATGAAGGAGCATCAGATTCTGTATTTTTGGAAGTAAAGCACAACTTGGGAGGATGCTGCTGCTTCTCTCACTGCCCTTAGGAAATGAAGGGTCGTCCTTTTCAGTACTCTCAACTCACCAACAGTCTATTCATGTACTCGTTGCAACAGTGCCAGCTGACATGGGTAATCAGTGACCACCCATTTATTTATTTCTTTGAGTTATATTCTGCCTTTTTTCTTACAGAGAACTCAGAGTACCTTACTACATTTTCCTACAACAGCTCTCAATCTTATCCCCTCAACAACAACCTTGTGAGGTTGCTTGGGCTGGCAGTCTGTGACTGGCTGAAGGTTACCCGGTAAGCTCCATGCCAGCATGTGGACTAGAGCAGTGGTTTTCAACGTTTCCACAGCTGGGGACCAGTGAAAACAGGAAAACCACCTCAGTGACTGCTGAGGCAGAAACAAAAAGCACCATACACATAATACAGTAATCTGTGTATTAGTTTCCAAACACAATACCAAAAAAGGGAAAATATTCTAAAACAACCAGAAACCAAGCAACAAAAAACACCAATTAAAGAGCAAAATACCAAAATCGAAATGGCGTGGCTCCGAGCTGGCTCCCACCGAACAGTCTCTTCCTCTCCCTGGGTGCCCCTGGTGGCATCGGTGTGCACTCCATGAATGCAATGGCAGCTGAGGAAGAGGTGCTGGAGCACAGCCAGCCCCCATGCCGGTCTACAGCAAGCAGGATGCACCCCCCACCCCACTGATTGGCAGGAAACCCCCTGCGGACAGGCGCCAGTGCACGGACCAGTGGTTGAAAACCCCTGAACTAGAACCTAGATCGCTTCTGGCACAATTGTGGAGCTCCATGTGGAGGCTACAATCTGTAGTTAACATCAGTCAGGGTGCTTCAGGTTGACAATGACTAGCTACAGTTCAACTTCCATGAAGGTTTTTTACAAATATGGTTTGGGGTGCATTGCTTTTCCCCTTTCGCTAGCTTTATGGATGCTCACAACTCAAGTCAGGATGTTGGATGGAATGAAATTATGCCCCAGTAAAATGTCCCTTGGCAAAACCCAGTGGATGGGCTTTGTGTGTGTTGCCTGTGACACACAGAGGTCTGGACTGCATGTGCTGATTTTTGGGGATGTGGTGACTAGATTCTTTTAACTTGCAGCAGGGTGTGGAATTAGGGGGTCTTTGGAATCTTCCACCCAGGCAGGCTGTTAAAATCTATTTATTTATAGTTCCATCACAAGGCATCTTGCTGCTTGAAGCAGAATCCAAATGCTTTTCCCTGCTACAACCAACAGGACTCAAGAGTTTTCCTGTATCATTCCGGTCCGGTTTCTGCCTTCATCTACCCCACCCCCTGCTCTAACTTGTGGTGCCTGAAGCAGATCACTCCACTTTGCTGCACGCAGGGACTGCCCTGTTTGCTTATAGTGTTGACCAGCCTTAGCATTTGACAGTGGGTATTTTAAAGTTTTGCTATGAGCAATGCTAAGAGGGGCTGCCCTCCGAAGTAAGGGGAAAACCCAGTTGGGACAAGCTTCTTCTGGATCTGACACATCTTGCCCGATGTGTAATTAAATTAATGTCCCTAATGTTTAATTAATATGCTTTGACTAATGTCCTCAGTGTTAACATAATTGATTGTACTGCTTGGGATGTTGCTTTGTTCTTTTAAAATGCAAACAGTTGAAATAAATACGCTTAAAGCTTCGGCTGCTTTTCTCTACAGAGTCTTAGTCTTACTTCAGGCTTGGCAGAACCCGAGGCCCAAACTTGACAGTCTGGAGCACCCTAGATGTTCATTTGGGGCCTTGGTGTTCCCCTCACACAGTGGTTTATGTGCATGCACTATTGCGCACTCACAGACTTTCCCCACACGGATGTTCACACTGAGGTGTGGAGATGCAGGAAATTGTGGCCAAATGTTCTTCAGCATCTCCGATGGAGAACGTCAGAGATGAGGTTTGCTTTATGATACTTCTGTCCTCCCCCTTTTCTCACATAGAGATTTGACCCATGGGAAATGCCTGACCAGGGCTACTATTCACTTCCAGCCATTTCAATTTTTTCCTTTCATGTCTGAAGTTTGTTAGTGATGATGGCCAGTTGACCTCCCTATTCTTGAGGCATTTGTAGAGTTTTGGGCGTTGCCTGTATGATGCACATTTTAAAATGTGCCACATGAAATGTCCCTCAGAAATGATGAATACGAAACAGCCATTCCAACAAGCGTGTATGAACCAGAGGCAAGTTGATGTTAAATATAGCAGCTGTTAGTTTTATTCCTTTATGTCTGCTCGCACTTTAGAGATCATCTCCTCAATCAGAGGCACTTAAAGTAATCTTTGACAATTCATTCATATTCTCCCCTTCGCTGGAGGGAAAATAGAATTACTAATAAAAAGCCTTCACATGATTGCATTTGTAATAGGATACATTTGGATTTCACTTTCTTAAAAAAAAAAGGGGGGGGAGAGAAAGAGGGTAAGAAAAGTACATAGGACATAAAGTTGTGTTTTATGCAGAGAAATGCATAACAGTGGTAAGTCCATAAAGTTTTTGGTTTTGTGATTCATTAAATCTTTATTCCATGCCTCTAAAAATGCTCTTGACTCCGTAATTGCAGGAAGCCTTGAAATGCTGATTGGGGTCCTTTTTTTTTGCTGTGCCAGGGAGCCTGGCCCCCTCTATCCAGCTCTATGGACCAGATCGCAGTGCTGCTGTACATGCACATGAAGAGATGGCAGTGACCAGGGTGCCTGTGCGCTTTCTCAAAAAGCAATGGCTGCTTGTGAGCAAGGAAAAGGACCAGCAAAGAACACACCACATAGAGGTCTCTGGGGAGCCTCTGGTAAAAGGCAAAAGAAGAGAGAAGTTGAGGAGGAGATGGTTTGGTATTTTGTCCTGAACTGAAAGGTGCCAGCATGGCATTTGTCAGCGGTGTTTTATGTATTTCATTTTATTTTACCTCCCCTCCCCGCCGCCCTTTTCTATCAAAGAATGACAGTCAGGATAGCTTACAGAACCATACTGGATTAAAACAATAACAACATATTAAAGCACAAAAAAGCGCACACAGACAAAATCAGTAATTTTCCCCTCATCTGAGGACACAAGAAATTGCTGTAAAAGCTATCGAGCAAGAGAAAAGCTTCCCCCTGCCCCTCCTGCCCAGCTGTCCATCAGCTAAAACAATGTCTGCACATGATCCAGCAAGGCCTCCAAACTCTGCATTAGGTCATTGGGTACAATTACACCCTACATGACCTTTCATGACCTTTTGCTAACTCTTCTGCAAACTACAGTCATTTCCCTGCAGTCCATGATACTGATGTGGAGCTCAGGGCAATCTGTTTTACGAAGCAGGATTCATGCAGAGAACAGAATCAGCTGGAAAGCAACTTACACTTCAGTGGAGGTGCCTCCCTCTGAATACTCCAGAGTGCGACTGACTGCCACCGTGGAAAGGGGGTATTCCTCAGGATGGGCAGAAAGTAAGGCTGATCCCAGGGATAACTTTTACTCACAAAGTTACCAAACTTGTTCAAGTTAACTAATCGAGCAGTTTGACTTTTATGGAACATAAACGAGCCCCAAGAACTCAAGAAATTCTGCTTCTGTGCGGTTGCTAACATTTGCAAAAGATGTTGCTTTAATTTGATCACACAAAACCAACTGCAGAGAAAACAAACTCTTCACTCACTTCCCCAGTGCAATGAAATGCTCATCAGGATGGGAAGAATTGCAACTTATTTGCCTGGAAGAGTGATCCTTGGACAGAGGGAGAAACCAAGGCAGAGGAACTGCCTTTGTCTTGCTTTGTTGGCAGGTCAGAAGGTGCAGGGAAGTAGCATTTTCTCTTTTTTACTGTTTGTTTCTTCAGAAACTGTTCCCAAAAGGAAGGGAATAAACGACATCACCTTCAGGACTGAATGGTTTTCCCTCACCTCCATCCATTCCAGGGGTGTGTTAAGAAAATGGGAAGGTTTAGGATCCCACAAATCCATAGCCTCTCCCACAGTACCCTGCCACTGAAGGTTCTTCCCTTTAAGGGTTGACCTTGGCTGGCTTCCTGCATTGAACATAGAGGTTCCCAAGAATATATGCAATTCTTAGTGTACAGAATGGGGAATAGAAATTTGCATGCAGAGGTGTGCCATATGAGAGCTAGTGTGGTGCAGCACTTAAGAATGCGGGACTGAGACTCGGGCGATCTGGGCTCTAGTCCCACTCAGCCATGTAGCTAACTGGGAGACTTTGGGCCAGTCAAAGACTTCAGCCTAACCTACCTCACAGGGTTATTGTGAGGATAAACTTAGGAGGAGGAGAATAATGTAAGCTGCATTGAGTTCCGGAAAGGAAAAAAAGCAGAAAATAAATATAATAAACAAGCAAACAAAATAAGTCACATAGAAACTGAGTCAGATAATTGGTCTATCAAGACCAGTACTGGCAATGCTGACTGGAAGCATCATTCCTGGATTGCAGGCAGGAATTTTTCTGGTCCTACCTGAAAATGCCAGGGGTTGAGCATGCTACAGTGTTCAGTAAATTACAGTGGTGCCTCGGCTCACGAATGTCTTGGTTCACAACCAAATCGGGTCGTGAACAAAAATTTCATGAAAATTTTGGCTTGGGTCGCGAACTCTGCATTGGGTGGCGACCAAGATCGCAGCCATCTCCCCACCTTCTCCAAGTGGGAAGATGGCCATGATCGCAGCTGTGTTCGTGCAGGGAAGACGTGCG
The DNA here is from genome assembly GCF_004798865.1 of Varanus komodoensis. Lineage (NCBI taxonomy): Eukaryota > Metazoa > Chordata > Lepidosauria > Squamata > Varanidae > Varanus > Varanus komodoensis. Next base: position 7,719,789 of record NW_025336347.1, read on the forward strand.
TGATCACGGGCACGCTCCTGCAGGAAAGTCGGGTGCAATCTCAGCCATGGCTGCGAGATGGCCGTGATCATGCTGGGGGTGGGGGGGGGGGGTAGGTGGCCGAGATCACACCCGTCTCTCCCTCCCCCAGTGCTCCCTTTTCGCGCCTGTCTCCCTCTGTCAGTGCGCCCACAATCGTGCCCGTCTCTCTGTCCCCCCAGTGCACTGGGATGACGGGCACATGCAGGGATGACAGGCGCGATCTCAGTCATGCGGGGGGGGGGGGGGGATGGCAGCACTTGTGCTGGGAGGGGGGATGGCCGCAGTCTTTGTTGTTCTTTGACACTTTGCTTCACATTTTTCTGATTAAAAAAAATGGTTACAGAATGGATAAACCTTATTTACATTACACTGAACCTTATGGGGAAATTTAACTTGGCTAACAACCAATTTGGGTCATGATCAGAGTCCTGGAACGGATTAAGTTCGTGAGCCAAGGTACCACTGTAGATGTGAAAACTTCAGATGAAACCCTGAAGCACTACTGTATACTGTAGCTCTACTGTCAACCAAGACACAAGTAGGAGGTCAGATAATTGGATATAAAGAATCTCACATTTATATAGCAATTTATTCATGCAAAATTATAGAGGAGAGTGAGGAAGTGTGTAGCAAAGAGCTCAGAAGTTTTTCCAAGGGAAGCTGGAATCATGAATATGCCTTGTGTCACTGTGCTGAGGTATTTGTGAGGCTTCCTCCACTTCTCCCGAACAGTGGAAATCATGTCCTCTGGCCAGATCAGCCCAGTCCCCAGGTTAGTTGACAGTGTCACTGCTTGCCAGGCAGGCAGCAAAAGGAATTGGTTTTAGAAAATGCAGCTACAGTTGCTCACAGAGGCTTTGCCATGTGTTTGCACCCTTTGTGTTCCTCCTTTGGTGACTGACAAAACACTGCTGGCAATAGCTTTGCTGGGGCTCTGGCTTTGCCAGCTGGGCTGTGTACAAGGCCCGATCCTGTCCCCACTGAACTCAATGAGCTGCCTCATCCCGTATTCAGTGGAGCCAGAACTGAGCTCTTTGTCCTCCACTTGGATTTATGAGCACGCAGGTCAAGTAAAAAGGCCGCAGGTCAGAGGTCAAGAGGACGACTAAGAGCTACATTGTGGGCTCATTTTACCAACAGAACGGGCCTTCTCGGGATCAGTGGTGAAATGAGTCCTGCTGCTGTGCTTTGTTCCCAAGTAAACGCACCAGTGAAATGGCTCGCCGGCCTTGCTTCAACATATTCTAGGTAGGAACTGCCGCTTAGAGTTGTTGATGTTTCGTATTTAGATTAAAATATGCAAAAAACACTTGCATTGTGACCACTCCTCCCAAGAGAAAAGTGGCAACCCCAATATTTGAATTGGCTCATAGCTCTTTTGCTCGCTTGTTTCCCTACTGCCTTTGCAAATTTGCATGCTGCTCTTCAGTCAAATTCTTGGAGCAGCATATGATTAAATGATGAAAGCAGATAAAAGTAATTCATACATCATCCTTAGCAAAGTGCACGGACATCCACCACAGCTTAGGCTGAAGCTAAGCAGCGCATAGTGACACTGTAGAATTCACTGCACAGGATGTACTGATGGCGATTGCGGTGGATGGCTTGAACAGAAGACTTAATTCATGGAGGATAAGACTATCGATGGTGATGGGTATATGCTGCCTCTGCTCACTAATACTTGTATACTTGTGCTCACTAATTTCTAAGAAACACAGCTGAGGGGAAGCTATAGCACTGATGTCTTCGTTGGGGGTTTCTCACAAGCAGCTTAGGAATTGAGCTTGGCCACTGAGTGACCCTAATGCTGGACCTTGGCTTGATCTTTCAGGCGTCTTCTTTTGTCTGTACCACACTTACCACCGAACACAGAGTAGAACTTATATCTGAATAAACGTGCATAAAATCACATTTTTAGAATGCCGTGTCTGTGACTTTGGCTAAAAAGAACCAATGGTGGTTTGGTGCATCTTTACTTGTATTTTTGGTGTGATGGTGTCTGGCTTAGGTGGTGATGTGATCAGATCACAATCTGTGCAGCTACTAATTCTGGCCTTTAAGGTCTGTTCAAGACCCTTGTGTTATACAGGTATTTGGCGTTAGCCTTGTTCTAGATTTGTTTTTATTTTTTATATCTGCTTGCTGTGCTTTGGGGGACCATTTGATCATGACTACATCAAACATGAAAGGTCAGGAATGCCAGCAACTCTCCTTCAGCCTCCTCTGGCTAAAGTTTCTAAAGTGGAGCCTGAAGGAGAAAATGCTGTCACCCTGCTGAAAAAATATGTCACTGCAGTTATCTCCACAGTCTGAGCAGCTTGCGCCATTGCAATGGATACAGGATTCTATCAAAACTCTCCAGGGAGCCATGGATTCTATCACTGTTCACCTAAATTAATGGAGTCAAAAGTTGACATTTTATTTTTATTTATTTTAATATTTATTTACTGCTCCATTCGTAGAGGCTGTGGGTGGTTTACAAGAAATAAAAGCCAACAGTGATTAACATTGGTTAAAACCAGCATATCAGATAAAGCTGATATGAGAGCGAATCTGGGAAGGCCTGCCGGAAGAGATACATCTTGAACTCCCTCTTAAAGGTGACAGTCTGGGATATCAGGCATATCCCTCCCGGCAGACCATTCCAGAGAGTAGGGGCAACCACTGAGAAAGTCCTCTGGGTAGTTGACATTAATCTTACAGAAGCAGACTTCAGACGATTATCCCCAGAGGAGCTTAGCTGCCAAGGTGGAATATATGGACAAAGGATATGAAGGTATTTTCAAATCAAGCTGTGAAGGGCTTTGAAGATGATTACTAACACCCTGGGCTGTGTCTGGAAACCAGTGTTGGCAGCCAGTGCAAAGATGTCAAAGTAGGTGATATGTGGTCCCTCCATGATGTCCCAGAGACCAGCCTGGCTGCCATATTTTGTACTAGTTGCATTTCCCAGAGTAGGCACAAGGGTATCTCTGTGTAGAGCACGTTGCAGAAACCAAGCCTAGATGTTCCCAGTGTGTGCACTACTGTTTTCAGATCATTCTCCTCCACGAAGGGAGACAGTTGGCAAATCAGCCGAAGCTGATAGCAGACACCCCTAAACTGTGAGCATAGTCTTTCAGGGAGAGTGTGGCCCCGTCAAGAACTGGTTGACACACCTCTACTCCTGGACATGGACCCTTCACAGCAAGCACCTCTGTTTTGTCTGGATTCAGCTTCAGTTTCTTTTTTTCACATCCAGCCCATTTTCAGTTCCAGGCCGGCATTCAGAAAGAAGAAGCAACAGATGATGAAAAGGAGAAGTAGATCTGGGTGTCATCAGCATACTGATAACACCCTGCTCCATTTCTTCAGAGAATCTCTCCCAGCAGCTTCATGTAGACGTTAAACAGCATTGGGGATAGAATGGAGCCCTGTGGGACTCTACAAGTCAGCTTCTTCTTTGAGGAGCAACAGTCTCCAAGCATCACTACCTGGAATCTACCTGAGCAGTAGGAACAGAACCACTGCAAAGCCATGCCTTCAAGTTCCTAACTACCTCAGACATTCCAGAAGGATACCATAGTTGATAGTATTGAAGGCCTCTGAGAGATCCAATGGAAACAACAAGAGCACACTCCTGGCTTCGATCCATTAAAGTGACCAAGACAGTCTCATCTCCATGAACCTCTCTGACGCCAGTTTGAAATGGTCCAGAAAATCAGTATTGTTCAGGACTGCCTGTAGAGATACCGCCCTCTCAATCACCTTACAAAGAAATGGTATGTTTGAGACTGGTTTAAAGTTGTTAAGGTCCAGGGGGTTCGAATTCAGTTTCTTGAGGAAGGACTGTACAATAGCCTCTTTCAGGCAGGCAGGAAACTTACTCTTCCTGCGGGAGGCATTGATGATACAACATTGTAGCTACGTCAGAGCTACTTCTACCCCCTGGACTACCAGTCAAAATGGGCATGGATTTACAGGGCAGGTGGTTTTTCTCACCAGCCCAGGCAGCCTGTCAACATCATCATGACTTACAAATTGAAATTGATCCAGGATAACCCTGTTCATGGAGTTGCTGGACACCTCTGTGTTGATCTCCACCGCATCATCGTATCAAACTTGGCTCTTATCCAAGAAGTTTTTTCAGCAAAGTGGTTGTTGGTGGTTGTTATAAGTGTCACAATGAGCAACTGCTGGAGCTAAAGATAGGTTAGGGGGCATTGGGACTTGAGACAAATTTCTTACCACCCTAAACAGCTCTGCTGGACATGTTTTTGCAGAAGCAGTATGAGCAGAGAAGAATCCCTTCTTCACTGCTCACATTGGCATCCCCTGAGAGCAAAGATGCTGTCTATAAAGTGCCGTGGCAGAGATACATCTAGATTTCCACCATCAGCACTCCAGACCTTATTCTTCCTGCTTCATACATTGGAGCTCCTCTAAAAACCAAATAAATAAAATTAAATATGTTGGAGGATCAGGTTCCATTCAAGAGACAGCAGTGTACTATCTGCTTGTGTTTCTTTTTTCGAAATGTTTTCTCAGAGAGCTAATTTGCGCATCCTTGAATTTCAAGAAGTCTACACAGCTTATACAGCTCCATTTGGCAGCATTTGTGATAACTTTTTGCATGAGTTATTCACAGTGGCATCCATTTTTCAGCTTTTATGGTAAACAAACCTATTGTGTTCCTGGTTCCACAGGATGTTCCAGAGCAGGACTGTTCTGGTTTTATGGGATTCAGCTTACAATATCCACTCTGTACAGCCAGGCAGAAAGGGGAGATTTGGTAGGATTCTGCCAAAGGTAAGGTCCTGTTTTATCCCTATTACACCAAGGAGATTTCAGACCAGAGAAGACAATGGTTCTAAGGTGAAAATCTTGGAAAGACAGATCACTTTGCACTATATTTATTATTTGACCATTTTTGTGTTACTTATCAAGTTTAACTAAAGGCATTTCATCCTCAAGCAACAGACTCATTTCTCATTGGCACCCATAATGTTATTTCTGCTTCCACAATTGTCACTGAAGTTGAATTTGATGTTGAGATGCTCAGCGCTAAGTTGCTAGCTAAAGTTTATGCTGCTTAAATTGATGATGTTCTGGGCATTTAGCCATGTTTTATCTCATTCCAGCTGTTTCTTTCCCCTCTCCTTCTCTTTTTCTCTTTCTTCAGTTTCTCCTTATTTCCATACACATAATTTATTTCTTATATTAACATAGGTTATCGAGGCAGTCTCAGGTTACAAACAAGTTCTGTTTCTGAGAAAACAGAAATTAATGTTTGTAAGCTGGATCATGTATATTTGGCTCCTCACATTTGCAGGGGTCAGGGCCGCAGGACCCTTGTGATAGTGGAAAAACTCGAATATCTGTAGCCCCTCCTCAACGCACCAGGGCCTCTTCTTTGTAGCAAGGAAATGCTGGAGTGATTTCCCTCTCCAGATGAGCAGGGCAGGAAGGCATGCTTTGGAAGACTCCCTCTTTCTCTATGGTGATGACATTTTCTTGCCTTAATTTTTTTTAAATTAATAGGCTTCATAAGTATGAATGTTCACAACTTGGGGACTGCCTTATATATGTAATATAATTAATATAGACTTACCAGCAAATTAAAATATCTTCTACAAACCCACTTGTCTTTTAACTAGTGTATGCGTTTACTAACTAAGTAGGGACCACCAGCAGAGAGAACTTAATCTTCTTCCCTGGAAGACAATTATTTTCTTTTTTGTTGTTTTGTTTTTTCTAATTTTGTTTTTTACATCAAAGGTATTATATGTTACAGTCTTTTTGTGGGGGCTGTTGGTCCTATGAAGGAAATTTGATTTTGACTTTTTTGTTTTTTCTTTTTTTACTTCAGAGGTTTTGAAAGGTTTTGCATAATAAATATTAAGTTTGATCTTTTCTGGACTGAATCATACTATATCAATGATTTAAACAGTGCAAATTTAAAAGTAGGAAGCTTCTGTAATATTGGTAAGATCTGTATATGTGGAAGTGTGGACAATCTGTTCTTGCTTTATCAGTCTTTAATGTGATTTCATGGAATGTAAGGGATTGCAGAAGAGTGCCCTCTAAGTTGAAAGAGCTTCATATTGATGGTTCCAGAGGAAGATTTTTTTTTTTTTTTTGAGATAAGACTGAGTCGGGGGCTTTGTTGTGTGCCAAGTTTTCCTTCGCAAATTTAAGGCAACAGGTCGTTTCTTTGCAAAAAGCTTTTTATTCACCAAAGCATACCCAATAAACACAATTACCACAGATTGTATCTGAACATGCACAGAGCTGTTTGTTGATCCCAATCTGAACAACTACTTCTGGAAACCTTCTGTCTGAGCATGTCTGGACCCTGTCCCTTCTGAAGGGCCCATTTGGAAGTGAGCACACCTCTTCCTCTATGCCTGCCCTCCAGCTGGCCGGCCCTCTTCTCCAGACACTGCGTCATGGGTCAAGAGTCACTCCCGATTTGTGTGACTCTGAGTGCTCCTTTTCCAGGCCGCCCCCCACAGTGCCTGTGCATCTTGGCTGTTCTCAGAGCCTGCCTGAGCGCTTGAGGAGCGGCCTCGAGATAATTACCTCTGCTTCTTTCAACCCATGTTCTTTGTATGCCTGCCTTGCGTAGGAGGAGAGGGATCTAAGCACAGATCCTCAGGTCAGAGCTCTTTTCCAGTCCGGATCTGGGATTCTGTAGCATCCTCTCAAGGGTCCATAGAATTGCTTTGTAAGAGATTGATACTGCCACATTGTAATGAAAAATGCTCAGCTCATATAATGAAATGTATTGAGGTCCTAACAATTGCTTTCAACATTAAAGAGGTAGTATATAGGCACTGCTTGCAAATGAGTGTGTGTGTGTGTGTGTGTGTGTGTGTGTGTGTGTGTAGATAGATAGATATTAAGTCTGTCTTGACTGACATTTATGTAAAGTTCTTGAAGGTTGTATTTTCATACACATGCATGCAAACATACAGATTTCACATGCATGTATTGAAATGGATATATTTGAATCCATGTCATTATAATATTTTTTTTCTTTCCTCTATGGTTTTATTTTCTTGATATACTATACTAGAAAGTTAGTTTTAAACATTCTTGGCACTGTGCCATATTAAATGAAAGTTGATACCCTTGAGATGCTAGCAGTTGGATTAAAGGAGAATTAAACAGACCCTTAGTGAATCTTTGTTTGGTTATATTTTGAGCCATATAGGAAAGTTCAGAATAAAATACAGTTTTCACAGAATATTGCAGAGTCCATCAAGTTCTCCATAAGTACAAGAAACTTTTTAAAATTTAACATTCCTGTTTTTGCTGCACCAAGATTTTACTGAGTCTTTGGTTCTACACAGTATGGTTGTTCTATTGTTTTAGTTGTTTTGTAATGTTTGTATTTTTATAATTCTTTTGCAAGCTCCCTTGGAAATGCATTTCAGAAACAAACAAATCATTAGCAAAGCCCTGTACCCTGCAGTGCGCAGGCACAATTTCCCTGCTGCCATCACCAGGGGCATGTCCTACACTCGTGGTGGCTGCTGGTCAGTGCTGGTCCACCCCTCTGTGCCTTTGTCTTCTTCCAAGGAACCAGCCCATTGCTCATCAGCCATGCTTCCTCTAAGAATCACTGCATGCTCTGTATCAGCCAATCCCGTGACCAGCTCTTTTGAGCAGTTAAAACTTGTTAAGATAATGTTTTTGTGGCAGACCTGGATTTATCAGTTGATTTTTTATGTCCGTGTTAGAGGAGGTGACTAATACTCACCTCCTATAATGCAGTGGACTGGGGACCTAATTGATGCTTTCAACATTTGAATGGATGACATATAGACGGCCTCTTGAATGGATACATAAATGAATATTTGGTCTGCTTTTGCTAAAATTTGCATATAACTGCTACTGCTGTCTGTCTGTCTGCTTGACTGTCTGTGTTATATATGAGCCTAAAAGGTGACTGATGTGTAAGACAAGATCAATATTTTGGCTGTTTTTCCTGATGTTTGTTATATGTCGGGTGTATAAGACAACCCCCAATTTTTGCTTCACTATTTTTGGTTTCAAGGGTTATCTTATACACTGGTATATATAATATCTGGTTTTATTGAAACTCATAATAAAAATAAAATTTAAAAAATAGTCCAAGCGGTTCATGGCTTATTTTAAGAAGCATTTCCTTTCTTATTCAAGTAAGAAGGGCATGAATGTATTCGACAACCCTTTTCATTTTCAATTATTTTTCTGCCCTTCCGTACAAGAGACTTTAAAAAGGTGAAAGGCAGTGTCCTGTTATGGCTTAATCAGACTCAGCATTAGAAAAACATATTGGGCTAGCTAAAATACAAGGCAGCAAACAGGAAAATGGCTAAGCTCAAAGGTTTCCATGCCATATGGGATCAGATTGAGGCAACATACCAGTTAAAGTCAACGTACAATTAAATAGGCAGATACATTATACCACAGAAGACTGCTGACTCCGGTGTCCATGGGGCTGCTTATCCATTTCAGCATAGGAGCCACCAGCCCGCCCCCGTTACACAGTCCAGAAGCAGAGTCAAGCAGGAGTCAGCACACCGGGTCAATCACGAGGCAGGATCCAGAAAACAAGGCAGGAGCCTAAAGAACAATGTTGTTCCTGCACGGCTAGGCTAAAATCGAGGACTTACCTGGCCAGGCCTTCCTGAACCTTATCCAGGGCTCACCTGCCATGTGTGACAGGGCCTCTTGCAGCAGTCCTGCTTAGGAGGAGGGCATTGCTCCAAAGACGCCGCCTTTGTAAGCTATTGTTTCTCACTGGAACCATCACAGGGCCGTCCCATGAAGTTGATTGGTGGGAGAGGCCGGACAGATAAAAGACAGAACATCTTCCCACAGTCCACCATTAAACCATGGAGTTCATTGTCACAGGAGGAAGTGATAGCCAGGAATTTGGATGGTTTTGACAAGGGATAGGATGAATTCATGGGGAAGACTATCGGTGGCTACTAGCCTTCTTGGCTATGTGCGACCGCTTTTGCCAGAGGTGGCATGCCTGCATTTACCAGCAGGGAGAACTCTTGCACCCAGCCTCCTTGAGGGGCCCTGTGGATAGCTGGCTTGCCACTGACTATGGAATGCGCTCCCCAGAGAGGTCCGCCTGGCGCCGTCATTATATGTTTTTTGGTGCCAGGTCAAGACCTTTTTATTTAATCAATATTTTAATATGTATTAATAGTAATTGGATTTTATTGTTTGTATTTTATTAATTACAGCCAGCATGAAATAGTCAATTTATTTATTTTTATTTTGATTTATGTTGTAAGCTGTCCAGAGATGCAAGTAATGGACGGCATACACATTTTATAAATAAATAAACAAAAATATGGATGACATGCTGGACTGGATAGACTTTGGTCTGACCTTGCGTAACTTTTCTTACATTCTTATGTTCAGATCTCCTTCCAGGAGCAATTGTTCTCAGTGGATTCCTCCAGCAGGGGCATGAAAGAGGTATGGAGAATTCCTGAAGCCCACCTAGCCATGAGTTCTGGCCGCAGGAAGGGTAGAGGGATATATACTAGAGTGTCTATAGGTCTGTGTGGACAGCACACCCCAATATACAGACATAAACATCTAATAAAGGTTTTTTTTTTAATTCTCTATTATTGAGCTCCCATTTGAATGTTAACGTGTGTGACTTCATATCAACATCACATGAAAACAAGCTGGATTCCTTCTGGGAAACAGAACTACTGGCCTTTTAATAGAAGGAAGGATTTGGTTAAGCACGACATTTTCTGCCATTTTCTGCCATGGCAAAAAGTGGTTGCACAAAGTCTTAATGAAACAGTTCCACTTAATTTTCTGCAACTTGTTTCCCTGGGGTAGAGAAACGTGTAAAAGAAGAAACATATGTTTATAGAGTTCTTTTTGTCTGGTGTATTCATTAGCTATTTTCCCCAAAGAAGTGCAATTCAGTGATTTCCCAGAACAGATACTAATATTGTTTCAGGAAATCACTGTACGAAACAAAGGACATTTGCTGCTCTTTTGGCTTCAGCTTTTGGGTGATATAGAAATGAAATTCGAATAATAATTTATCACCACAGCATCTAAGGGTGCTGTTCCTTTGTAACTGCAGGGGGACTGGGTGCGCCTGATGACTGACTGTGTGCTTGAACTTTATCACGCAGAGCATGGAAAGGATGATTCACTTAGAACATAGCCATAAATGACTTATTGGGTCTCTCCTCCTGAGTAAAGGGCAATTCACAGCTAAGCTCACTTATTCACACTGCTGAGAGGTCAAGGCGAACCAACAGGGTCGCACTCCCCCATCCCTTTCCCTGCACAGGTCATTAAACAGGGCGACCAAGGCCATCTCTATTCCAAACCCAGGCCAAAAGTCCAACTGAAATGGATGCAGATAATCCATTTCCTGCAAGAGTGCCTGCAACTGCCCGGCCACCACCTGCTCCAACATCTTGCCCAAGAAGGGGAGATTAACAATGGGCCGGTAGTTATCCAGTATCCCTGGATCTGGGCCTGGCCTTTTAAGGAGCAATCTCACTACTGCTTCCTTTAATGGGGCAGGAACCACTCACTCTCTTAATGAGGCATTGACAGCGTCCTGGACCCAGGGCCAAACCCCTTCAGATCTCCCAATCAACCAGGATGGGCAGGGTCAAGAAGGCATGTTGTGAATCAGACAGAGCCAAGCAGTTTGCCCACATCCTCAGGTTTCAATAACTGAAACTCATCCAATAACGGAGCATTAGACGATGCACTAGACACATCCGAAGACTGCACTGCACAAATGGCGGAGTCAAGCTCCAGGCAGATCCGAGTGATTTTTCCCTCAAAGTGCAAAGCAAGTTCCTCGCACAGAGCTGCTGAGGGCGCTGGGGTCTCACCTGGAGAACCAGACTGTAGGAGGCCCTGGACCGCTCCGAAAAGCTCAGCTGGATGGCACTGCATGGAAGCAGTAAGGGAGGCAAAGTATCCATGCTTTGCCTGCCTTATCGCCACTAAGTAGCTCTTAAATGTGTGCGATCGGACTCATCATGGGACTTCCTCCACCTACATTCTAGCCGTCTCCCTACCTGCTTCATTGCCCTCAGCGTTTCATTATTCCACAGTGCTGAATGGGCTCATCAGGTAGGGAAAGGGCGCTTCGGCACGATTGAGTCAATAGCCGTTTCCCTCTTCCATAAGGCAGCTTGGGCATGAGCAGAAGCGCCAACCATGTCAGCCAAATATTCCCTCAAAGCCCTTTGGAAGCCATTGGGATCCATCAGACTTTGAGGGCAGATCATTCTAATTGGCCCTTGCAAAGGGGGAAAGGAGGCAATGGCCTAAACTTAACCAGGTGGTGGTCTGACCATGACAAGGGGATACATGTTAGTCTCTCCACATTGGAATCCCCGTCCCCCGGTCCCGTTGAAAAGACCAGGTCCAGAGTGTGATCTTTCTTGTGCATCGGGCTGATGACATGCTGAGACAGCCCCATGGTTGTCATGGCGGCCATGAGGTCCTCAGCTGCCCTGGATAAAGCAGCCTCAGCATGGAAGTTGAAATCCCCCAGGACCAACATCCTGGGGATTCTCACAACCAGGTCCAAGACCACCTCTGTCAGCTGAGGCGGGGAGACTGACAAAGCATAGCAGGGTGGTCGGTACTTTAGCAGAATCTGTCTTGAGAGCCCAACACACAGTACAAACGCTCCAGACCCTCTCCCGCCGGCCAGGGAGCCTGGTCATTGAGACTGTATTTTTAAGGACTATTGCCAGCCCCCTTCCCCGTCCCTCCGGACGGTGTTGGTGCTGCACTGAATAACTGGGGAGGGGGGGCAGAGCTGAGTGAGAGGAACTCTACCTTCCACTCCTGCCCAGGTCTCAGTAATACATACCAGGCTGGCCATCTCATTCACAATTAAATCGTGGATGAGGGAAGCCTTATTACAGACCGACCTGGCAATAAGCAGCAGCACCATCAGGCCAGAGGGAAGGCTGCTATGACTACCGAGTATCCACGGGCTGGAGGGAGAGCTAGAAGAGGGGATGGGATCTAAGCATCTGGCCCGTCTTCTCCTATGCTGGCAATGATAACCCTAAAATGCGCAGGGCCTCCTGCCACCCACACCCCCAGGCGCCAAATGGGCAGGTGCTGTTTTGCATCACCCTTCGGCATCGCGCAAGGGCACCACCCTGTGACCTGGCTGGAGAAAAAGGTCCCGCACTGGAAGGCCCCACTTCACAGCAGCCAGCGGGAAGGGAGTGCCGAGGCAGAAGCCCCCTCATTCTTCGCTGCAGCCCTGCTGGTTCTCTCTCTTTTTATCTGTTTTTTAATTTTTATTTTGAAAGCAAAACAACTATAATAAACAGAACACGCTGAAACAGACAAAATTGCCAAGAGAATTAGATACAGATCCAGCCAGTACAATCAGCTCTTGAAATCTATGCATTAGTACTCCATAAAAATGTAATACAAAAAAAATCCTTAATCTATACAACAGCAGATCTTCCAAACACTTCAGATCCTCCGCAACTTTCCCTGTCTTCAGATTCACTTATCCAGCTGCACATTTATTTATTTATTTATTTAAACCATTTTTATGCCGCCTCATTCGCAAAAAGCCTCGGGGCGACTTACAACAATAATAAATAAACATGAATAAACAGTTTATACAATTAGAGTTAAAAAAACCATTCCTCTAGCCATCCTCTAAACAGCACACTCCACCAATCCATTTCTCCATTCTTCAATTGTTGAGGGCTCTGGTGATCTCCATCCAGAACCAGCTCCAATCCTAACTCTGCCATATTCCCTGAAAGCCTCTCTGACACTGTATTTTTAAGACTCATGAGAAACTGCTTTATTCCTCTTAAAAGAAAAATGCAATGAAAATTCAATGAAAATATTAATATTAATAGAAAATAGCTTCATTCTGTCTCTTAAACTCAATCTAAGGAGCTCAGAAGATCTCAGATCTCCTCCCCTAACTCTTCTGCTTTAAGCTGTACTGTCAAATTGTAGTTTACCTATAGGTATGAAGAAATTTGTGAGGTGGAAGTATGGAGAAGAAGAGAAGAGTTAATGTGAGAAGGAAAGCTGAATCAGATGCTGGAAAGCTGATGACAGACCCTGTCGGTTCTCCTTGACCTCTCAGTGGGTGGCCTTCGACACCATCGACCGTGGTGTCCTTCTGGACAGGTTGGCCGGGGTCGGGGTTGGAGGCACTGCTCTGCAGCGGTTCCACTCCCGCCTGAGTGGCCAAGTCCAGAAGGTGGTTCTGGGGGACTATTGCCCTGAGCCATGGCAGTTGCATCATGGGGTACCGCAGGGCTCAGTGCTGTCTCCCATGCTTTTTAACATCTATATGAGGCTGCTGGGAGAGCCCATCCAGAGGTTTGGGTTGAGGACTCAGCAATATGTGCGTGATACTCGGCTCTACCTCCCTTTTTACATCTCACCCAGGTAAGGCTGTTGCAGTCTTGAACTGGGGCCTGAGCTCGATAATGGACTGGATGAGGGCCAATAAACTGAGGCCCAATCCTGACAAGACAGAGGTGCTGCTAGTGGGGGATCATCTGACAGGTTGGAGGGGCATCGCCCTGTCCTTGATGGGGCTGCACTCCCCTAAGAGACAGGGTCTGCAGTCTGGGGGGCTCCTGGACCCGGGTTGAGTCCTGGAATATCAGGTGAACTCAGTGTCCAGGGGTGCTTTCCTCCAGCTACGGAGGATATGCCAGCTTCATCCCTACCTGGACAGACCGAACCTGAAAACAGGTATCCATGCACTGATAACATCCAAAATCGATTACTGCAATGCACTCTACGTGGGGCTGCCCTTGAAGACAGTCCGGCAATTACAACTGGTACCTCATAGGGCCGCTCGGTTGGTGACGGGAGCCCCTAGAGTGGCCCGCATAACACCTATATGGAAAGATTTTCATTGATTACCGACTGTGGCCTGGGCCCAATTCAAGGTACTTGTGTTGACATATAAAGCCCTAAACAGCTTAGGCCCCGGCTCTCTTAGGGAGTGCCTGCACCCGTGTGTGCCTACCCGGCTTCTGAGATCGACGCAGGGGGCCCTCCTGTGTGAGCCGTCCCTTAAGGAGGCGAGAGGGATGGCCGCTAGGGGGAGGGCCTTTTCTGCAGCTGCTCCCCGTACCTGGAATGCTCTCCCCAAGGAGATTCGTCTGGCACCCTTCTTACTACTTACCTGGAGCCAGGTGAAGAACTTCCTTTCAAATAAATAAATAAATAAATAAAACACTAATTACCATAAGACCATTGTTTTGCATTTTGCTGTATTTTATTGTTGTTTTTAATGTGTTATTGGGTTTTATTATGTTTTTATTGTGTTTTTATCTTGTTGTTGTGAGCTACCCAGAAGTGCTGTGGCACAATTGGATGGCATACACATGTTTTGAATGAATGAATGAGTGCATTGATTGATTGATTGCAGCATAATGAGCACAACCTTGTGAGAATTCCTCATGGGCACTGGCACATTGAAAGGAACCAGGAACTGTGAATGCTCTTCTCTTGCATGATTCCCATTCATTTCAATAAGATCAGCTCAAAAGGAACTCCCCATTCCTTTTTATTATGTGTTTATTTAAAACATTTGCATGCCTCCCAATTGTGCCACAGCACTGGGTGGCTCACAGTCACGAGATAAAACACAATAAAAACCAGCTATAGCATATTAGTTAGAACCCTGATTTAATTCAGGATTGTCAATGCAGCATATATCTCCAAACAGAGTAATTATTGGCAAGGTGCAGCTTTGCCTTTGTACTCAGTTATGCCATTCCACCAGTGCATGGGGTGCAGTGCCTCTTTCAGTCCAAGGGTTGAATTCTAATTTGGAGAGTTCCTGAAATACATACGAGCAACAGGGACTGAATTTCCCGGCATGCCCGTGCAATGAAGTGAAAAGCTTCCCTTGTTGCCTTGAAGCTGGCCATGCAGCTCTAAAGAGTCCAGAATCCCAGCAAAAAGGACCTAATGGAGGATCAGTTGTGTCATTTCACTAGAGCTAGGGGTGTTCTGCTAGTGGAAATCAGCTTTAGTCAAATGGAGCTAGCGCTTGCTAAGAAAACATCCACATGGGTGGGGTGGAGGCAGTGTGGCGCGTTAGGGGTTTCACCAGCAAGGCTCCTTTCCCTGTGGAGGCGGTGTGTGTTAAACAGGTGTTAGCCTCACACAAGATGGTGCCACACCAACACACAGTGTTTTTCAGTGTGAACATTTCCTGATGTCTTTTGCTTCTGTTTTACTCCACTGTTTCTCTTATTAGTTGTCTTGCCAGGATTGATTTCAAAGGTAAAGAAGCCGTGAGGTTGACCTGGGTGGGCAGGGGCCCAAATTGACAGAATTTGGGGTGGGGGGCGAGGCCAAGCACCACACAATGACCTCACAGCTGTTGTCAATGACCAAATATTGGTAAATGTCAGTAAAATGTAGAATGTGTGAGAAAGTCATCGCCGGAACCCATTCTGCTCACTGTGGCATGCAGCTTAGAACTGGTGTTGTCTTTGCAAAATTAGATGTGCAATAATTTCAGAGTAATTATTGCCTTTCAGCACATCAAATAGCAGGACTTGATTTGGAGTCTGGCCTTGTCATAGATGAGCCCTGAAGGCAGCTTCGAATTCTAGGGTTCAGTCCACAGAAGATAACATAATAACAGAAAGTTAAGTGCATCTGGGCCTGCTGAAAGCTGGTCTCCTCTTCCACTGAGTAACCTCCCAAGTGTAAGTTTGGGGACAAGTCTTCCAGCTCATCGTGTGGTGTCTCTAGAGCAGGGGCAGGCAATGTGCAGCCCAAGGCTGCATGCAGCTCCTGTTGGACCTCCCCACTCCTGGCCCTGGCCCTGTCACCCATATTTCTCTCTTTAGGAAACAAGAACAGCAAAGGGATAAATGATACAATTTGCCCCTGGAGTGTGGCGGGGAACTTAGGATGTGCTTTCATCCTTAGGATGGGCAAATTCAGCTTGCTTTTCCTCTTTTGCTGATTTCCTTTCTGGCACCAGGGCAATGGGGAATGGGGGGCCAAATGCTCCCACAGTGGGTCAGGATGTGGTTGGTCTTGCCCCTCAGGCAGTTCTGGAATGGCAGGTTAGGGCATCAACAACCTGGCCCTGTGCAGGCCTTTGCAAAGCTTGTCAGCCCGACCTTGCAAGGAAGAAGAGTGGACACGAGTGAAGAATTATCCTAGGACAGTGATGGCGAACCTTTTAGAGACCGAGTGCCCAAACTGCAACCCAAAACCCACTTATTTATCGCAAAGTGCCAACACCCAAAACCCACTTATTTATCGCAAAGTGCCAATAAAACCTGAATACTGAGGTTTTAGTTTAGAAAAAACAACTCATACATTAGCATCTTTTGTCTTAAAAGAAAAACACAACAGAGCTTTCAACAATACAAACTTATATATATCCTTGGCATTGCACCGGCCATGCGAAAGCTCGGACAAGTCGCGGCTAATAAGTCGCGGCTCATGACATCATTGCCTGGAGCCACTGCTCCTTCCCGAGCATGCGCATGGCCCCTACGTGCGCTGTTATCCGATGCTCGGCCGCTGGGGCGATGCTGGGGCAACTTGGCTCGCGTGCCGACAGAGAGGGCTCTGTGTGCCCGCTGTGGCACGCGTGCCATAGGTTCGCCACCACTGTCCTGGAATAATGTTCTCTGATGTCCAGAGCAATTCAGGATTCAATGAGAACTCAAGCGGGAAACTCTGATAGCTAATTCAAAGGGCAAATTCATGTGATGAGTTATTGTTCTATTTTATTCAGTTCATAAGTTATGGGCTGATGAACTCTAATTGTTTCAGACCCCGGGCACCTAGTTAAATGTTCAGGGTTTTTCTTGGGCACATTCCCAGATCTAGCTGCTTGTTTGTTTTCTAAACAAGCCCACATTTTGAACAAGCCCAATTCTCAATGCACGTTTGGCATGTACAACCAGCATCTGAGCATGTTATGACTGCTTTGCTTTAAATTACTGTACAATCAGTGGAGTGGTGGCTGGGAAATCCATGTTATCCACTTAATACAGGTCTTGCCACCTAAAACAGACAAGAAAATAAGTTCAGAGTTTATTAGGGTGCAATAATAGGCACTATCAAGGCATGATGAGGGAAGAGACTATTTCCCAACACAAGAGC
Organism: Varanus komodoensis; assembly: GCF_004798865.1. Taxonomy (NCBI): domain Eukaryota; kingdom Metazoa; phylum Chordata; class Lepidosauria; order Squamata; family Varanidae; genus Varanus; species Varanus komodoensis. The sequence continues at coordinate 7,736,952 of NW_025336347.1, forward strand.
TCCAAAGCAAGTATTTATGATATTTAGGGCTGTAACATGTTAACTGATTCTAAGTTTAATTAATCATTTAAAATATTAGAATTGTCTGACAGGATTGCCTAATCCCAGATAACTGGCAGCTCCTATTATGCTCACAGAAAGTTCCAAACCTTTTATTTTATTTCTGTAAAATAAAAATTATTTTATTTCTGTAAAAAAGTGTACAAGGTTGCTGACATAAACTATAGATTAATATAGATTACAGAACACCTTTAGATTAAATGGAATGCCTTTTCTACCATGGCACTAATAGAGACATGTTTATTATTTTATGTTTTAAAAAATCACTTTTCAGCTGAAAAATTCTCAAGGTGACTTTCAACACAGTATACATCCCCCCCATACATCCTTCACAATCTGGCACCCAGTGAAGCAGACATTATTTTAAATCTATCTAGCACCTAGGCATTTTTCATTTTTCTCTAGAGTTGGTGCAAGTTTCCTAGTCTAGTTTGGAATCAAAGTGTGGATCTAGTTCAGGAACTAGATCAGGGCCGCTGTTTCTGGGATAAAAATGAACAAAAGACATAGCTGCTAAATATGGATTTAAAGTCTGTTTCGTCCTCTGGTCACCCAAAAACAAAGTATGCTTTTTATCAGATACAAATATATGCAGATTTAATGCACTAATGGACTACATTTTGACTGGTAGACCCGACTTGTGCATTCCTCTTCATAAAGGTCAGCGTAGAGTTGCCAGGGTGGCTCCTATCTGGACACGACCGCTTAATGTCAGCAAGGCTGCGCCACGAGCTCCTCCAAGCTGGGCTCCTTCCTCGCCTTTTGTCTCCTTTCTTATGCAGGAGAGCAAGTGGAGTTACAGTTTTTACTGAGCGAAATATGTGAGGACGTAATCCACATACCACTGAAAAGGGTTTACGGTGTGACCGTTCAGAAGTAAGCCTTCATTAGTTTACTGGGGCTTACTCGCCGGTTGGTGGGAATAGGGTTGTAGCCTTGGAGAGGCGAAGGAAGGAAGATAGCAAGGCTGTCTTTCTCCTTCCGCCAAAGGAGTCGCCCAGTGAAGTCAGGGAAGACGTACACAAGCAGAGAGGAAGACTGCTGCAAGTATCTTTTATGCCGGAGTCGTTACCATGGTAAAATTTGCTTGTTGACTGAATAACCGAATGGGGAAATAAATCATAGGAAGCCTGCATTTGCAGAGCAACGGTCAAAGCATTTAAGAAGTAGCTCTCAGTCTTTTTCCAATGACTGAAACTAGCTGCAACTTGTTCAATAAGTAAAGCTGAATTCAATAAATGAATGAATGAAGAGAATGGCCAGTACTGGCATTTTAACTTGAGCTGAATTGTTCGTATTCTAGGAACTTGATAGCAAATTGAATAGCAGTTGTTTGAGTAAGACTTGTGAATAAAGTCAAAATCAGTTTCCTTATCCAAACAACCATCGCCTCTTTTTAGAATTTATGCAGTCAAATTTGCAATTTCACCTCAGCGTCAAATCAGGCAGGTGCTGAACCGTAGATGTATGATTGTCTACAGAGTCCCGAAAGGAGAATGAGGCTGAATGGATGATGGTCAGAGAGGGTATTTCCCCCTCATTAATACTTAGGATGCAATGGTCACTAGACAGGCTCTGTGAAGCCATAGGATTATTTGGAACCTCAGCTCTGATCGCAGAAACGTGCTGCAAGGATGACGCTGAGACTCTGACCTGGAAACACCTCCCCTTGCCCTTGCAGCCAGTGTGGAAAGAACTGCTCCGGCCACTGCTCCCGGACTGCACCTGCGACCTCAGGCGGAGCGTTCCCTGGGAATTCCAGCAGTCAGGGAGGGCATGGGAGGAGGCAGGCTCTGCCAGCACATGCAGCATCCTCTCCTCGTGCTCTGGGGGTGGGGGGGGGGGGGGACTTGGGTGAAATTGGCAGTCTAAGTATGTTGCAGGGTGAAAGGAGCATGGAGGTGACCTTCAGCCCTTGGCTGCTTCTGCCCTCCATAGGATACCTGAGATTGGAAAGTTAGAGGCAAGCCCACAGAATCGTGGTGTTAATCAATGTAAGGCAGTCACAGAATATTCTGACAATTACTTTTAAATAGGAGAAATGTGTGAATGTGCCTGGTTAGGAGCCGGACATTAACTTCATCCCACATAACGAGTGGATGTATTTAGTACCTTGCTATGTGATTCATGCCACATAGCAAGGTACTAAATACAATAACGCGATCTAATGCCCTGAGGGGTTATGAGCTTTTTAATCGTTCTTTAAAAAAAAGAAGAAAAAAAGCTATATTCTGCCTTTCTGCTAATGAGACATCCTCACAGCGGCTTACAGCAGGAATAAGGTACAACAAGACTGAAATAGCATCATAGAGTAAACTCAGCAAAGTGATATAAACATTCTGATTTATTTGATTTATTCAATTTGTATCCCATCATGAGAAGGCAGAACCCCCTTTAAGAAGACAATCATGCTGGGGAAACTTGAAGGCAGAAGAAGAAGAGGAAGAGCAAATATGAGATGGCTCGACTCTCCAGAGGAAACCACAGCCTGGAATTTGCCAGAGCTGAGCAGGGCTGTCATGGACAGGACATTTTGGAGGGCTTTCACTCACAGGGTTTCCATAAGCCGCAGATGACTTGATGATACCTAACAACCGCAGCAAATTATATGGCAGCCCATCAGTCAGTAATTCCTGGATGGTTTATAAGATAAGGAATGAAGGGTCAAAGAACATGTGACTGTGGACGCATCGTCCTGCCCTTGACTGTGGGTTCCTGCTACCTGCCAGCCAACAAGTGGCTTTGTGGGGGCCCAGGCTGGAGTGGGATTCAAACATGAGACTAGGGAGCGGTTTCTTCCCCTTGTGTTGTGTGCAAGAGGGGCCGGCATGGAGAGGAAGACCAGGAGGAAACACCTTAAAGAGGCCGCTTTGGACACAATCACCAGCGTAAGCCTCTTGCCGCTGATCTTTGGCAACTTGCCCAGCTGTTCACTAGAATGGCATTCTCTTTTTAGCAAACGCAGACTAAGGCTACAATCCTATGCATGTTTAGGAAGAGAAAAGTCCTACAACTTCCAGCAATCTCCAAGCAACATGGGACCTGGAGGACTTTTTTCTGTTTCAGTGTGCACAGGATCACACCCTTAGTGCCGGTAAGTACAGCGCTGCCCAGCACACAAACTGTTAACTCACCACCTTGGCCTGCATAGAGAAAGCCTCACTTTATAGGAGGTATCCACTCAGGATTGGCTTCAGAGCAAAATATTTCTGCTTTGATTTGAGTTTGTAGAGTACCTCAAAGGCTTAAACCAACTGTGAGTCTTCCAGGCTGGGTGCTTATTCATTGCACCCCGTGGGCCAGGCTGGCTCCTTGAACTGCTCCACCTCCTGGCCCAGTGCCTGTGCCCGTGGCCAGGCTGGATGTGTGCAGCCTTCACCACAGGCAGGGCTTACCTGCTTCTGCATGTGGCTGTTGCACACAATCACCTGGCCATGGGTGGGGAGCGGATGCTTGTGAGCAGTGCGAATAGTTCACACAAGCCAGCAAATCTGACTTCACCATTACAACCATCACCTAGCCTTATAGGATCTTAGCCTATGTGTCCAGTGCTGAAATGATTTTCCTCCCCCCCTCCCCCGCCACTTTTGGTGTTGGGGAGGTGTTGAATCATGAAAGAATCTTACTGTGAGATTCCCAAGGCCATAGTGCTAGGGGAGTGAGAAGGGCCCGCTCCAGGTTTTGGAGGGCAAGTCGGCTTCAGTGGGACCCCTCTCTCAGTGACTCTGCCTCTGCACTGCCCTTGTTAGCAGCTGCCCTTGCTCCTCATCCTCTTCCCCATCATCCTTACCCCTTGCTTGCTTAACAGGCTGAAAGCCACTGCACAGGCAGGCCTTGGCATCTGCTGCTCCTCATTCTTCCCGTCAGGGCCAGAGCAAATGGTAGCTGAATTAGCAGGCCGCCCTAGTGACCAGGAGGGGCCAGTCAGGGCTCGTCTGGCAGTCAGTGCTGGCTGGAGTGTGGCCCCCCTGCAAATTCCCAGCCAGGTTGCCTTTGATACTGGCCCTGGGGAGGGCAGGGCTATGGGGGGCTGTCTCCACTGGGCTGGCACCAGGGTGACTTTCAGAATTCATTTGAAAATTAAAAGACTAACCATATCAGGCTAATAATAGTAACAACCCTTGCAATTTTGCCCGGATTATTCCGAGCGAGCACACTCATTCCAATGGGCTGAATTTGCACTTTTAGTACAGGTCATTCTATTCCTAGTATATATACACACACACACTTTAATGTTTGCTGATCATTATTTCCCATAGAAGGATGCCCACTGCTTTATATCCCTCACATTTTATATTTGCAAAAATACATTGCACAAGCATACCTTAGATATGAACAATTGAACCGCAATATTACTTTTTTAATAAAAGAAGTCCATAAAAGTCTAATTCTTCTCTGTCTGTACTTGCAAATCTGTGCCATGGAGCAGTGTGCATAATTTCATATTTGCCTTGGAATATATTATATTGGAATATTGTGTGATATAGTTATCAAAATGTCAACATTGTGGATATTTTCTCGGTCCTGTTAGATATTTTTTAGTGGACTCTTGGAGATGAAGCCAGAAGGCATGGCTGAAAAAATGTAAGATATAATAAGAATTATTACTACCATATAACATGTAACTATACAAAAATTCCCAAGACACAGAGAGTAATGACTATGCAATACGTCTTGCCATTATATATTCCCGAGTTCATAAATACCTATTTAGAGCTAAAACCGTTCTTTGAGGCTGCAGTCCTGTGAGCATTATTTAGCTGGGCTTGTAAGCCTCATCAAACCTTGTGCCCTGCATTTTCTCTATAGGCCTGTCTTCCACCACCTAGATTCAATGCTAGAGGTAGGGAGGAAGGAGACTTGGAAGCAGATAGGAGTGGGCCTAAGTTCTCTGCCCCAGCCTCCTCTCCTCCCTGCCCCCTGGCATGCCCCTTTTTAACCCTTCTGAGGCCCTCTTGGGCCCTTGGCAGAGAGAGGAAACTGGTGCTTTTTTTTTTTTTTTTTTTTTGGTGCTTAATGCAAGGGGCAGCATAGGGACTGGGCCTTTGGCATCTCAGCTCCAGGATTACAGGATCTCAGAGCTGAGACTCAGATGAATCCTCTGGTCTGCCAGATTATGTTTGGGGGCCAGAGAATTGTGCCCTTAAGTTACCATCCTGTGTAGTATTTAGACAGAAAAAGTTCTACTACTCCTAGCATTTTCCCGGGACTCTTTTCTGTCTAAACATTGCAACCCAAATCAATAATTACAGATATGAAAACATATTTAATAATGATAAGACATAAATAAATGTGACATAGGAATTAACATTCAGTACAATCCACACTTATGCAGAAATATGTCCTGTTGGTCTCAAAAGGATGGACTGCCAGGTATGTGTGCGTAGGATTTTGCTGTTTTGTGTTATTTCTTTAAGTTGTGATTGTACTGCTTTTATTTATTGTATTATCTTTTACTTGCAGCAAAGGGACTACTTATTATTTATGCTAGGTCAACCTAATATATGGTACAATTGAAATATTGGACGGTATCAAATTTGATCTACTTTTGCAAAATGTTTCCATTTTACAGGCAGTGCCTAAAATGCAGAGACTTTTGCAAAGCCACCACAGTTAGCTTATAGTAAAGGGTCAAACATTTTAACTTAGATTTTGAATAGAGTTCCTCTATCATTTGTTGCTATGTTCATTTCAGTTGAACATTTTACACTAGCGGCACAGTATGCTGTTCTTTATATGTTCAGTACTGATGTTATTTAACTGCTATCATTAATAAATGTGATAAATGTGTGTGCATGATATATCTAATAGAGCACACACATGCACATGCATGCGTGCATGCGCGCACACACACATGGATGTGCTCTGTAATAGAGACTGCAATATTATATGATCATATGTGTGTGATATATGGAGTCCTGCTGGGGTGCCTGAGTGTCCTCTTTACTCTCTATCCCTGCACTTCTCCTCCCCTCATTATGAAGTCAGGGGATGCAACAGACCACTATGAAGATAAAATTGTGGTGTGTCCCTTGTGCCTGCCCATGAATCTTTAGGACATAAGGCTGTCCTAAGGCTTTATGAACATAAATCTTTGTATAAGTATAACAGAAGAAAGCTGGGGATTTCTCTCTCTCTCTCTCTGCTATTTGCCTTGCTCAGTTACAACATTGACCATCTTATATCTTTTGTGTTTCCCTGATCATTCATGTAATCCATGGAGATATATTCACAGAGTAATGGTATGCATATCTAACTCAGAAGTGCATCCCAATGAATTAACTGGGGTTACTTCCAGGTAAGTGAGCAGAGAATTGAAGCTTAAAGAACCTTTATCCCTGCTTGGATTCCGTTTACCTGAAGGATCGCCTCCTCTCATGTATACTGATCCAGACTTTCAGATTACCTTTTGAGGCCGTTCTCTGGGTGTTCCTGCCAAGGCGGGGAGGTGGGTGGTTATCAAGAGGAGGCAGCTGCTCTGTGCCCAGGCAGGCCTGCTGGCACCCGGGGAAGGAGCTGCAGCCCAGGGTGATGGAGCACCTGCGCTACATGAGGGAGGTCTCCAGTTCAGTGCCCGGCTTCTCCGGGGAGGGCTAAAAAATAGCCCACCCTGCAGAGTGCCAGTCAGTGTCAACAACTCTGAACAGATGGGCCAAGGTCTGGATGTGGGATTTATTTTATTTTATTATTTATTAAAACATTTTTATGCCGCCCCATTCGCCGAAGCCTCGGGGCGGCTTACAACAAATTAGTTAAATAATTATAATTAAAAATATAAACATTAAAATAAAATACATACAGTATAAAATAAGCCGCCCTGGCCAGATAAAATTCAATAATATTAACATTTAAAATGCTGCTTAAATAAAAAGGTCTTTGCCTGGCGCCGAAAAACAAATAACAACGGCGCCAGGCAGACCTCTCTGGGGAGCGCATTCCATAACTTAGGCGCCACCGCTGAGAAAGCCCTCCTCTGAGTACCCACCCTCCTAATTTCTTTCACGGAGGGTTCCTGGAGAAGGGCCTCTCCCACCGATCTCAGGGGGCGGCTGGGCATATATGGATGTAAGCGCTCCTTCATGGGTATAAAGCTCTTACCCATGGCTCTATGCAACTATGTTATTTATTTTATTCATTTATTTTATTTAGCAGACTTCTATGCCGCCCCATTTGCCGAAGCCTCGGGGCGGCTCACATCCATAAATAAACTTCCATAGAATAATATAAATTAACAGTATAAATTAAGTCACCCTGGCCAAAGAATAAAATGAATAAATAATATTAACAATTAAAATGACATTTGAATAAAAAGGTCTTTGCCTGGCGCCGAAAAACAAATAACGACGGCGCCAGGCGGACCTCTCTGGGGAGCGCATTCCATAGATTGGGCGCCACCACAGAGAAAGCCCTCCTCCAAGTACTTACCCTCCTAATTGCCTTCCCGGAGGGTTCCCAGAGAAGGGCCTCTCCCGCAGATCTCAAGGGGCGGGCGGGCATATATGGACGTAAGCGCTCCTTCAAGTAACCAGGACCCAAGACGTTAAGGGCTTTATAGGTCATAACCAACACCTTGAATTGGGCCCAGACTTCAATGGGGAGCCAGTGAAGCTGACGGAGGACTGGAGTCATGTGAACATAACGCCCAGTCCCTGGCAGCAGCCTGGCAGCTCTATTTTGAACCAATTGAAGTATCCGAACCGTCTTGTAGAGTGCATTACAGAAGTCAAGTCGGGAAGTCACCAATGCATGTGCCACTGTCGCCAGGCAGTCATACTCCAGGTAGGGGCGCAGCTGATGGATCAGCCGAAACTGAAAGAAAGCGCTCCTCGCCACTGCTATCACCTGAGCTTCCAGTGAAAGCTCTGGGTCGAGGAGCACTCCCAAGCTGTGAACCTTGTCCCTAAGAGGGAGTACAACCCCATTCAGGACAAGGTCCAGGTCCCTCCGTCTTGTCTGGATTGAGCTTCAGTTAATTGGCCCTCATCCAGCCCATTACCTCGGCCAGGCACCGGTTCAGGACAGCCACTGCCTCACCTGGATTGGTGGAGAATGAGCGGTAGAGTTGGGTATCATCAGCGTATTGATGATTCTGCAGCCCACACCTCCTGATGACCTCTCCCAGCGGTTTCATGTAGATGTTAAACAGCAAAGGGGACAAAATGGACCCCTGCGGTACTCCATGGCA